>NC_090444.1:1682880807-1683191081 GCF_031143425.1 Pleurodeles waltl | reverse complement strand
CCCCCTCCAAGTGCTGTATTTCCCACCCTCTCACCTCCCAGCTTAGGGACCCCTCCCATCTCCCCATCCTCCTGAATGGTGGCCGCTGTGCGGCTGTGCAACGGGTGCACTGCTGGCGTGCCAAAGGCAAGCCCGTCTGCGCCCATCCACGCCTGGACCATGCCCTGCACCACGGACCCTGCACTACCCTTCGATACAACACCAGCACCCAGCACCAATTGCCTGGTACCACGCCTTGCCTAAGGATACCCACAGCCCTTTCTCCTGCCACATCTGCACCTTCACCTGTCCTCGCACACCAAACCTGCCCTCTGCCAGACCACCAGGACACCTCAGATGCATACTACTCAACACACACTTCCTCATCAATCACGCAAAAGAAGTCTGGGGCCTACTTGACTCCATCGCCCCGACGTCCCCTTCTTCATAGAGACCTGGATTACTACAGCCTCAGTACCGGACAGCGCCACTGCCATCCCCAACAGCTACAAGATCCTATATAAAGACTGCACCAATCGACCGGGAGATGGCATCACCATCGTCCACAAAAACTCACTCTGCCTCACGACCAACATCGATGTCCTGACCTCTGTCGTTGAACACCTGCACTTTCTGATCCAGACAAATCGAAACCCCTGGCTAACTTCATCACTTCCCATGCCCTCACCTCAATGGATTACATCTGCCTCGGTGACCTAAACTTTCACCTCAACAACCGCAGTGACACAAAAACCTCTATCCTCATGGAGAACCTTGTCACCCTCGAGCACGTGCAACTGGTCAACACCCTCGACACACTCTTCTCCACTGGAAACCACTGTGCATATTTATACTTGGCTTTCACCATATTAGCGGGAAAAATTCTGATGCTAAAACGGGGCATAGCTAAATATAATGCAAGGTAAGGTGTTCCCATCCTAAACACGACACTCACCCGCTAGCAACATATTTATCCTCCCAATGCAAAAATGGTGCTAATGAAGGAAGAGGACTTAAAAAATGGCACCATGTCCGATTAGCACCAAAAATTAATACCTCGTCAGGCCCAGGCATTAAAAAGAGGCTCACACACCACCACTCATAGAAAAAACCCAGAAGGTGACTTGGAAACTGCGGGGACAGCACGGAAATGCTACTGCTCCACTTTGGCACTCACTGAAGACGTCTGCAAAGACAACAGATTTAAACACCACCAGTTCAGCAACCACAAACACCACCACAACAGCCACAGAGGCAGCACAGGAGGGAACACATTTTCCGACAGCGAATCACCTTCTTAGGAATGAGGAAACAGGATGTGGTCTAGATGTACAGACTCAACTGCGAGTCCATTGTATGTCACACATCACAGCAAGGCTGCAAACTCCTCATAACATCCCACCTATTACAAAACTCCTTGCTGTCCTCCACATGATGGCATCAGGACCATGCCAGACAATAGGTGCTTTAGTGGCTGGTATCTCCCAATCATCCTTCTCTGTCTGCCTACCAGAGTCCTGGACGCAATCCTACACCTCACGCCACAACACATCTGCTGCCCAAACACCCAGCAGCTGCTCCAGGAGCCCAAGGTTTCAATCAGATCGCTGGGTTTCCATATATGCTGGGTGCGATGGACTGTACCCATACCTAGCTTGTGCCACCTGCAGCTATGGAACACTTCTACAGGAGCCGCAGGCAGACACAGTCCATCAAAATGCAGGCTATAATGGACCACTGTGGTCTCTTCACAAACATCCTGGCAAAATATCCTGGCAGTGTCCATGATGCATACATCTTTCGCCACTATACCATCAACCAGTGGTTCCAGGATGGCAAATATGGCAATGGCCTACTCATAGGTAAGTCACCATACCAATCATACCACACAACACACCAACAAACAAGACAAACTCAAAAAGAAATACACATGGACAGGGCCACAGAGATGTACAAGGCAACAACACATGAGCCACATGCCACACCACACTGCACACATTGCATGTCACAAATGCATGCACCCTAATCTACATAACACAGCAACACCCTGACTGGCAAACCACATGTGGACAGGTGGAGCCACGTTTCCTTTGCATGCAGAAGCTGCTCACAAATCACTACAATTGTCCACAGGTTGACAAATAAATAGAGATCACACACACACATCACACCAAACAAAGAAGCACACAGATATATCAATGGAATAGGCTTTGGTCATATTAAAGAAGTCACACATAGGCACAGTCCCACGTAACTCATTGTGTATAAGCTTCGGTGAAAACCTAAATAAAATGCCACCCAAGTGGTGCCATTATCAAGTATACATCAGCTACACATACCTGACATACCTTTAGTGTCTACATACACCTGTCTGCTGCATAGTGTCCCACACAATTGTCTACAAAAATATTTGCCATTGAAGACCACAGGGTTGAATCATGGGAAAAGGGGCAACACCTACTTAAGTGACACCTCACATGTGCCCCTAGTGCCCACTAAGAACACTGTGTCTGTTCCAACTGCCAGAAAGGCTCCACCATGGTCTTGTGTCTGTGAAAAAATCACTGATATTCATGGATGACAGTCGGATGTGTTAGGTGTATGGTGTGGATACCTGACCTTATATACACCGTACTAAGGGACACGTGAAAAATAGCTGTGCACCCTCCCAGAGCCAGCAATGTGCATTTGTTGAAAGTATCTGTCAGAAATCATGTAATAGAAGAAACTACTGCAACAAATTACTTAATCCTAACAATGTGGGACACACACTCACGTACACTTCATGGCTGGCACAACCATCATCTGCCACAAAGGGTCTCTAGGGCACATTAATTTAAGGGAAATGACAGAGTGCAACACTGTGCCAAAATAGGCCGCGCAGCTGACCCTCATTTACACAATGCAGGGATGCGATTAATTTGATAATATACAGGACACCTCTGTGTTGTTGCTAGTGCATGCACAAAAATTTGCAACCAGCACCAACCCAGGCATCCTTGCACCATTGTGCAAGGATGTCTCCATTGAGGGCTATAATTGTTCTTGTGTGGGAAGGGACAACTTCCAGCACATAAATTACCATGTCTGGCAATTTGCTCCTACTAAGTGTGCAGCAGTACGCAGCACATATCAAATTTGCTAGAGCATGAGGAGGAATCAAAGTATTCCTTCTTGTTGTGCCTTGCTAACGCTACCCCTGGGGTGCGGTGAGGTATTGGTGCTGCCTCAGGTTAACAATAACACCCAAATCAGAGTTAGCTAGAAAATGCTACAGGTGTTGCTGTTGCACACCCACAGCAACACCCACTGCACCCCCCTTCCACGCAAAGGGTTGTGTGTGACGGGGCCATAGTCAGTAGGTAGCATCAAGCAGCAAAAAATGGTAAAAGGGTAAAATGCCACCTGGAAATACGGGGCAGGGCATAGCGCCACCGAAGTTTCTATAAAAGTGACGCTCTGGTGGTGCTAGGAGCTCAAAATTATGCCCCTAAGAGTCACACTGCATGCATTGTGCAACATGTAAAAAAAGACAGCACAATCTTTTTTAGGGAAACGACGCTGTGTCAACATCTGACACCATTGTGCTCCTAGGAAGTAGTATGTGCCATGTAAGACTTGTCTTCTGCTCTAAATATGGACTTCACAACACAAAGGCCCAAATCATGCCCATCACTTCTGGGAACAACATGAAAACTTCCCAGGCTTTTGAGACACTACCCAAGTTTTGTCATGTCCATCAACACAGTTCAAATAAACCATTTCACAAGAACAGAAACATATAGTACACCACAAGCAACTTTGTGTCACAACTCCAATAAAAATGTACAACTGCCATGGGATGGACCAAATCACTATCAACAACTAACAACACATCTCCTCTCTAACCTTTGCAGCTGACCAAGGGTATGGCATCCAGCCATGGGTGATGACCCCCTTTACCAATCCCAAAATGGTGGAACAGTGGGCCCACAATGAGAGACACAGGAAACCCACAATGTGGTGGAGAGGACATTTTGCCTGCTGAAATCCAGGTTCAGGTGTCTGTCCCTTTTATATGCTCCACCAATTGTGTGTAAGATCATCTTGGCATGTGCAATCCTGCACATTTGTGTCCAGACAAATATCCACTGGGATGAACAGGATGATGTACCCAGTGAGGATGAATATGATGATGGAACAGATCATGTGGAGGGGGAGCAAATTAACACTACAGTCGGAGTTCGTAGAAGACTCCACATTGTGGAGAACTTCTACACATGAGCACAATACTTTAAACATCACCTTGTAAATAGCACTAATAAATCACTTAAAACATAAAACTCCTTGGCCTACTCATTCTTGACTACATACTCCATTGGAATGTGACTCTAAACACAGTGAGAAGGTAAGTAACACAAAGGTGACCAGTATGGTTGCAACAATGTTTGTGACATGAGTGGGTCTACTGCCACCATATCAAATATCATTGACACGCAAATGGCGGGCAGTGGAATCCTAAAGATCTAGATCCATGCACCACTGCATATATTGTCCTGGCAAGCAGGAAAGGTGCCAATAGCTAGACCATCCACCACAATGACACCATGCATAACAGGAATAATGCAAGGGGGCACACATGAGGTAGGGGCTGTCACCAAATGGATAACAAGTTGCTAGAAATGGGGACTTTGGTTGGCAGTCAGGTTAGCCCCTGTCCAAGCAAGGACCCGCACTCTAGTCAGGGCAAAGGAGAAACACAGCTGGTTAAGCCCTAATTACCCCTTTGGTAGTTTCACATGAGGAGAAAGGCTTAACCCAGAAGCAATGTGTAAAGTATTAATACCAACACGCACAGAAATACAGTGAAAACACTACAAAATGGACACCACACCAGTTCAGAAAAATAGTTAATATTTAACTAAATCGAACAAAACCAAAATGACAAAAATTCAACGTACATAAGTCAAGATAGGAATTTTCTAAAGAATAAGAGACTTAGGGCCTGATTCTAACTTTGGAGGACGGTGTTAAACCGTCCCAAAAGTGGCGGATATACCACCTACCGTATTACGAGTTCCATAGGATATAATGGACTCGTAATACGGCAGGTGGTATATCCGCCACTTTTGGGACGGTTTAACACCGTCCTCCAAAGTTAGAATCAGGCCCTTACTCCAGAGAAAACAATGGAAACGTTGCTGTTACACAAAGTACCTGGTTTACATTGAAAATAAGGCTGCAAGGGTGAACGTGTGTCAAAAAGTCAGCAATGTGTCAATTTCTCACTCACAAGCGAGACCGTGCATTGTTTTCTTTTCCGGTCAGGTAGGCACTGCGTCATTCTTCTCTCCCACAAGAGAGCAATGCTTTGATTTCTGGATGGGCACCTCGGATCCATGCAGGTTTGCGTTGACTTTTGACATCCAGCAATGATGCATGTGAAATTCGGTCGAAAGCTGATGGAAAACCGCGCTACGTCGGGTTTGCGTCATTAACAGCAGCCCCAAGCAGGTGTTGTGCCATTTCTCCAGCAGTGATGCATCAATCTCCCAGCTGCAATGCAGGTGGAACATCGATTTTTGCTGCAAAAGAGGAGGCGTGTCGTTTTTAAGCCGGGTTGCAGGTGGTTCATCAAAAATTTACCGCATGGTGTTTGGTGCATGGATTTCAGTCCACTTCACCTTTCAAGGGCCCAGGGACTGGACACCACTTGGAAGGGCAGTAGTCTCAGCAGAGAGTCCAGGTGCTGGCAGGGAAGTCTTTGATGGTCCTGAGACTTCAAAATAGGATGCAAGCTTAGTTAAAGCCCTTGGTGATTCTTCTCATGCAGGAATGCACAACAAAGTCCAGTCTTTGTCACCTTTCACAGGAAGAAGCAGCAACTGCAGGTAGTCCAACAAAGCACAGTCACAGGCAGGTGCAGCACTTCTCCTCAGCTCTTCGGCTCTTCTCCTTGGCAGAGGTTCCTCTTGAATCCTTAAAGAAATCCAAAAGTCTGGGGTTTTGGCTCCATTACTTACACCCCTTTCTGCCTTTGAAGTAGCCAAACTTCAAAGGAAGGTCTCTGCTGTCACACAAGATCCTGCCTTGCCCAGGCCAGGCCCCAGGCACACACCAGGGGATTAGTGACTGCATTGTGAGAGGGCATGCACAGCCCATTCAGGTTTAAGTGACTACTCCTCCCTCTACTCTAGCTCAGATGGCTCATCAGGATATGCAGGCTACTCCCCAGCTCCCTTTGTCTCACTGTCTATATGGGATTCACAAACATTCCAACTGTCAGTTTGACCCAGACAGGGAATCCACAAACAGGTAGAGTCACAGAATGGTTTAAGCAGGAAAATGCCCACTTTCTAAAAGAGGCATTTTCAAACTGACAATTTAAAAAACAACTTTACCAAAATATATACTTTTACATTGTGAGTTCAAAGACACCAAACTCCATAATTATATCCGCTCCCAAAGGGAATCTGCACTTAAAAGTTATTTAAAGGCAGCCCCCATGTTAACCTATGAGAGAGATAGGCATTGCAACACTGAAAACCAAATTTGGCAGTATTTCACTGCTAGAACATGTAAAACACATCAGTACATGTCCCACCTTTAACATACACTGCACCTTGCCCATGGGCTACCAAGGGCCTACCTTAGGGGTGCCGTACATGTATAAAAAGGGAAGGTTTAGGAAGTGGGTACACTTGCCAGATTGAATTGGCAGTTTAAAACTGCACACTCAGACACTGCAGTGGCAGGTCTGAGCCATCTTTACAGGGCTACTCATGTGGGTGGCACAACCAGTGCTGCATCCTCACTAATAGCATTGAATTTACATGCCCTTGGCACTTCTAGTGCACTTTACTAGGGACTTATGAGGAAATTAAATAGGCCAATCATAGAAAAGCCAATGACACATATAGGCCCTAATTTCAACATTGGCGGTAAAAACCACCTACCGCCGCTGCGATGGCTGCCAAAAGACCATCGCCGTGGCTACCATCCGTCCGCCATAATATGACCACAGCCCGATTTCCACCACAAGAAGGGCAAAAATCCGTCTGTGGCCTTACTGGCGGATGGTGTTAAGGTGGTGCTGCTACCAACAGCAGTGCCACAGCAGTAGACCGTCCCCAGTCGTATTATGACAAATAATACCACCTAGTGGTGTTCTGCTGGTGGTAGCAGTGCCCTGTCCCGTCCCCTGCCGGAAGACCCCCTGGATCCAGGTATGTTGGGTCTCCGACAGGGGAGGGGGTGGGCGGTGTTGTGTGTGTGTGGGGGGGGGGTGCATGTATGTGTGAGTGTGTCTGTGAATGCGAGTGTGTGGTGTTGTATGTATGGAAATGTGTATGCGTGTCTGTGTGTATGTTATGATATGTGTGCAGATGTGTGCGTGAATGAATGTATGCATGAATGTATGTATGTGGGGATGAGTATGTGTCCGTGTGTGTGTGTGTTTTGGGGAAGGCGTGGATGTAGAAGAGGTGGAGGGGTGTCTGGGGAGATTTGGGGGGGAGGCCTCCTATCAGTGACAGAGAAGGAATTCCCTGTCACTGATAGGGCCTACCACCATGGTTTTCATGGCGTTACGGACGCCACAAAATCCATGGCGGTAGGCACAGACATAATACCTCCAGCGGCTGCTACCACCATGGTGGTCGGAGTGGTACATTGGCGGGTTAGCTAACCCGCCAATGGCATAATGTGGTGATAAGTACCGCCAGCCTGTTGGCGGTACTACCACCATTTAGCTCCGACCGCCGGGGTCATAATGACCCCCATAATTTACACTTGAGCACTTGCACTTTAGCACTGGTCAGCAGGGTTAAAGTGCCCAGATTACCAAAAACAGCAAAAACAGAGTCCAGCACACAGTCAAAACATGGGAAGCAGAGGCAAAAAAGACAGGGGAGACCGTGCCAAGGATGCCAGGTCTAGCACAAGTCATGTAGGAAAAGTACACCGTGACAACTCATGGAGACTGCAGCATTGCCTGCATGGTACATGTGTGACAAGAGTGGTACATCATTGTGAACTGTGGTCCCTCAGTTGAAGGCCAAGGACTGTAGCCAATGTCCCATGCTGAGCCTGCACAGTGTAACCATGGAAATGTGTCCCAGCAATGACAATGTTCTCAACCCAGGCATATGATGGGCTGAACCTCATGTATGGCACACACACGTTGGCTGTGGAGTGTGCACTGGCTTGCATTGACAACATAAGCAGCAATAGGTGCAGAATCACTCTCCAAACACATGATCCAGTGTCACCATCCATGGATATTTTGGGACAATGCACCAGCACATATTCAACTGGGTTGAATGTAGTCAGACTAGCAAATGATCACAATGTACATAAGGTGCTAACCTTTCACACATCTCTTCTGTCCTGACACATGGCTAGCTCAAATCTTGGAAAACATGTTCATACTGATGTAAGGGTATATTTTCTAGGTAGCAGCGATTTTGCAAGGATCCGCAATAATTGATATGACAGCATGTAAATCTAGTATGCTGTGTACACCTACATCATAGCACAAAGCAATACACACCACCCATTGTCACTCACATGACAGGACAAGTGCATGATGGCAATAGGGACAATTATTCCCATACTAGTTGTGGCCTTCAACATCGCAATCAGGTGTGGGATGTACTACTCTGTCCAGCACTACTGAAATATATCTTAGACACAACACCAAACAGAGTAGGAGTAGACCTACCCATATGTGTTGCAATTGGCTAATAAACTCTCCAGCACTGAGAAGATGTGACACCTCTATATCAGTCAGTCATGATAAGAGTTACCTAGGCTGTGTCATGCTGGACGAAATGCTAAAACATGTGCAATGGACATACTGGATGGACTGCTTCCAGACACCCACACATATTTATACATACAGTGTGGGATGTCAAATAGAGAAAACAGAAGTGGTGTGGCAGGAGTGATGTCATGTGCCTGTGGAACACATGACAACTCACAACTACAGACAATGTAACTGTACCTATCAAGTTGGCAGGAGAAGTAGATGTGAACATCTTCCATGAACACACTTCACATGAAGCATCCTTTCCATGTATACAGAGACAATGTTGCAGTATGAGATGTGCCCAAAGTGCTAAAGGACTTAAGAATGGGAGCAATGTAGGTGACAATACATGCCTCACCAGTAGTGCAGGAATACATGGAGAAGGGACACACATAAACCAACACTGACTGTATAACACATCAATGTCTACATGTCAATATTACACATTTGTACAGAGTGGGTGGCTGGGTCAGTACATCACCCAGTCATGTTGTCCACTTGCATATCATGGTATTTGCCTATCACATGCCACCATGACAGGAGGCTGCGACAGATACCACCATCTGTAGCCTGGCATGTTTCCAATGTTGAAGTCACAACAGAGATACTAGGCTAAAAAGATGCCCAATTGATGTGCTAAGGACATCAAAATATGTCACATCTACTAAATGTCCAAGATCAGAGTGATGTATGAAAGAGGGAAAAGTTAACAAGCACGGTAGTGGTAAATGTAAGATCCAGGACTGTATAACCACAAATGTGCATATGTCTGCTGGGGGGGTGCAAAGTACTGCTGAGTGGCAAACATGAAGAGGCTAGGTCAGTGCTCAACGAATCCACACAACACTGCTTTAGCTACATGTACACATCACATTGTCAGGGGCCAGATGCATGTGCACAGGGGTGTGATCAGACTGGGGTTCCATTGACTTACTTCCTTACATGCAACCATGCTTTTGTGTTGCTATAGGAACTCACACTGTTGTGAGGATGAGTAGGCTGACAGCTATGCCAGACTACAACACTGTGACACAGTGGTATGCCATTGTTTGTGACAGTAATTACCAACCTGATGGGGACAAAAATAGGTGCCTAATTGATGGCATACACACATATGCCACATATGTCAGCACACATGGACCACTGTATTGGCTCCGCCATGGAAATGTGTATGAAATGAGAGCAAAAGGCAACCTTGCACAAAAGTAGGGCATAGGTGTCACAAGATCAGTGACTAACAGAAATGAGCTGCACATATGTTCCAACAAATGGAAACATAGGTGGCACTGATGTGACAACAAAGCATTTGTCAAATGGTAACGTGTCCATGCAGGAAGAATGTAATGTGAGATTTCATATCCCATGAACACACCACTGTTGTCATATGTTGACAGAAATCACAAAACACATCGCCATACACAAACACGGCAGATACCAATCTTACACAGCACATGTGTTCATGACATCTCATGCACCTACGGTGCATGGGACATGACAGTACTAGACATACACCCACATGTTGCCATTACACATATACACCATAGTTAAACACCCCATGTAACTTCTCAAGTCACTCAGGGGGCACTCAAGGTTTACAATGCAAAAATCCACGCAATCCTATCAGGCGTGAACATTTTTCACACATACTAATTTGTCATACAATTTCCCTAGGTTAATGGACGCAAAGCCCCTGTGCATCTATTGCATGTCCAAAGGCATTTTCACACTAATGGTGTATAAATATAGCACAAAACCATCATGCGTTAAAAAACAAAAGACGCTTGACTGAAAAACATGACACACGCGCCATGTACCAGGACATCCTGCCTTCAAACATGCTACAATGAGTGTAGTTTCACTTTCACTTTGCAGTCTGTTTCCATGTGACTGTGTGAGCTTGTGTTTTTGTTGCTGGTGAATTTGTGGAGTGTTTGCAGTGTGTGTTGTGTACATTGTGCTGTGTCCTGTTTAAAAATTGCATTATTATTGTGTCAATTCTTGTGTTTTGACTACTGAGTGTACTGTAATTGTCTTTGTACTGTCAGGAGTTCATCTGGGGTAGTTAAGTAGTTGCGGTAGTTTGGGTAGTTGGGGTAGGAGTAGGGGTTAAGTTTCATTAACTTTATTTTATGTAGGTGAACTGCTTTTACCACTGGTAATGTCTGGGAAAGGGAGGATGAGCCGGATGTCTGCTGATGAGCTGGGGGATTCATCTGGCTAGTCGCACACTACCTCCTGATGATGCTGTAACTTGGGTGGCCGGGTGATCCAAGGTTACCCCATGGAGGCAAGGTGGCTGTGGTCGGGCAAGGTGCTCTATCATCTGACCTGGATTTTCAAAACTGGAAGGAACAACCACCAAATCAAGCACCACTGGGCAGATCTGGTGTTGAGGGAGCAAGATCTGCTTGACCATCTGGGAGGAGAAAGTGGTGGAACAGTCGGTAAGTCATCCATTGCTATACAACCTAAATTTGCTAGCATATGCATAACAGTTGCTGTTAAGTTTGAATGCTGCATGCAATGGATGTGGACATGTCATATGCGAGCTGAGTGAAGAGTCTATGTCCCATGTTAGGGCACCATTTCAATTGACCAACAAGGAAGCAAATGCAGGACAGATGTAAAATGTACCATGCACAACCATCTCAAAGTGTTGTGATGAATGCATATTGTAACTGGGTAATGAGCAGCTACAATTGAGGCCTGCATCATGCAACATGCATGAAAGGGGGCCTCAAAACATTGTTGTGATCCCAATTTTTTATCTGCTGAGTTAGAAGATAATTCCCTAGGTATCATTTTCCAGCACTCAGAATGGCTGCTGTGAGAAGCTGTGTAATATGGGCATACAAATGTATGAGAAGGGTCCCCATTTACTTAGCAGTAGTTTTGATGATCTGTTGCATCTCCTGCTGAGTGCATCATTGACCTTCACATGAATAGATGATGTTGGACGACACATGCAACATTGTGTGACATATTCCTGCCTACGGATACACATGGCGATGAGTAAGGGGTCCACTGAGGGCCACAAGGACAGTACATATGCAATTGGTAATGCACCACTGTAGTCCTATCGGGCCTTTGTGTAAATAGTCATGGCCAAAAAAGGGTGCTTGAACATGCAATGTGTCCAGACTACTGGCAGTTCCATGTTCCAGTTCATTGTGTATCACAGACAACCTATATGATGTCAAAAACTGGACACATGTGCTGAGTCTGTTCCACAGGCCTGTCACTTGTCACTGACAGTATGATGCTGCCCTGCATCAACTCCATCACTGGCATACCATTCACTAACCTGCACCATCAGATGCATCCTCCTAGCACTGAGCAAGTGTGTCCGTGTTGAAGCATATTTCTGTGCCCATGTACTAATTCCTCACTAGTCCTCACTAGACTAATAAAGGTACACCCTGGCAGCAATGGCAGGCCACAAACTATTGGCACTACATCTATAATTTAATCCAGTCAGTGTGCAGGTAGGTACCTCAACATCACATATGTACACTGCCATAACTATTTTGAAAGTATGTTTGCCTTGAGATGGCACACACAGATTACTTACCAGACTAGAGGATGTATGATGCCATTCCTCAAGACCTTGGAATACCCACACAACCCCAGGGTATTAGTTTGTCAATTAGCTGTGACAATGATGGAGATGCTTACCACATCAAATGCAGGCTGAAATGCCAATGGGTGTTACAATGGGCCAGGTACTGCGACAACCATTGCATGCCCCTCAAATGGGAAAAGAACATTATCAAGCAGTCCTATAGGGTAATGGAGGTGTTGTGCTACCATGTAGCTGTATGACAATGTCCTGTATATATGGTGCAGTGAGAAGCACCACAGGAGTGTCAGGGACCGGGTTGGTTTGGAGATGCATGGGTGTACCTTATCTGAGAGTACGTGTGATAGAGGGATCATAGAAGGCAACTTGCCTTTTACACTAAGAAATGTTTTCCATTCATGTCTTGCAGGTGGGCGAGCCCCCTACACCGTTCAAGAGGTGGCGTGTGTACAGGATTCCAAAACATCCAGTAAGTGTCACATTGTGCATCCTGTGAGCCAAACCAGGGAATGCTGTGAGTTAGTCAGAGGTGTGGAAAGCAAGAACAGGAGTATTTGGTCCTGACCAATGATCTGATATCATAGGAGGATGGATAGTGACATCATGTATGTTAGATTGTTATACAATGAGGATGCTCTACATGTAGTTCACAGGTCAACGTGTGCTGGCATGGAATTGTGTGTAACGGGAATAGTTATGGCTGACCACATATTCATAGCTGTTTTCCATTATGGGTCACAGGGTAGCTGGACATGTACATAGCATGCCTGTTGACAACCACTATGTCACAGCACCATTGTCAGCACTGTGTGCCACATAAAGCATACACTTATTGACATGATGGTACAGATGTTTGTTTTATCTTCAGAATTCACTAGGGGAAATAAGTAGGAAACTAACACACCACAGGTGCCTAAGTAACCTTCAGACCTAATGTGTTTGTAGGGCAGCATGGAGCCATAATATGCTGCACAACAGCCAGTAGTGTACACAATTTGAGGACAACTCCCTTCAAGATGGTTGTGGGAAATGTCTAATATTCTTGCACACCAGGGGCCCTGTATAAGAGCCCCTAGCGGTACTAGAGCATCACTTAACGTGACGCTCCAGTCACGCTAACCTCAGCTCCATATTTACAAGAAGATGTAACACAATTTTTAGTGGCGTTCTGCCTCCTTGCAAATATAAGCCCCTCCGACGCATTGTTTGGCATCAGAGGGGCATGTAGTGGGTGTTGATGTGCGCGTGCCACAGCAACACCCATTGCATTTTGATGCTGCCTTGGATCTATGAGATTCCGTAAACCTGAGGCAGCGCCAAAATCAATTGCCACCCCAGGGATGGCATTGGCAAGGTGATACTAAGAGGAATACTTTTGTCCTCCTCATTGTTCCCTTTTCCTATGCGTGCTCCATTCTGCAGCAGGCATAGAAAGAGCACAATTTCAAAAAATGATTGTTTATGTGCCGGAAGGTGCAAGGATGCCTGCTTTGGCACAGACAGATACATTTAGGGCCAATGCAGGGGACAAAACAGGTGTGTACCTTATCCAATTAAATAAGGCGCATCACTGTGTTGTGAAATTGATGGAGCCCGGCACAACAAATTTTGGGGGTGCATCATGCGCCGTCATCTTCCCATGAATATGGTCCCAGATGTCTGCAGTTCTCACACCATGATACTGCCACCATGATAATTGTGACTGATGTAGACCACATCACATACACAAATTATGTAATTTGTGTCTGTGTAGCTGGTACCTTGATGATGTATGACATGCATGTGCTAATGATGTAACACCTTTCAGGGTACAATTGCAGCAACCAATGCTGTGCCAATATCACTGTGGGCTTAAGGACATCCACACAGCCACCTTGTATGTGCTGTTTTACACATGTAGGACTACATAGCACAGCGAAGGGGTCTTCAGTTTTGTAATGGGCTCACAACTGCAATGTGCAGCTCAGACTTTTCCCAACCATTCTTCGGCCAACATTGCATTAGTTGTACATGTGGGCACATAGTGGGATATGGGGTGGCCCCTTGTAACATAAGGTCAGGGCAGGACTTAAACCAGGGCACTTGAATGTAGATGTACCTGATCTCTGAATAGCAGGTTGGTAGTTAGCAGCCCCAAAATGATATGGGCCCCACCTTGAATCCATAATGAGTGGTCAGGCCGTGATGTCTCACCAGGGGTGTTGAGGAGATGGATAGCATGCCCACACCCCCTAATGGGCAGGGAGAAAGTTAATTCAGACCAGTAGATGCACCTGATCCTCTCAAGTTAGATGATACAAATGTTGATGAGGGTTTTATTAGTTCCTGTCAGCCCTGGGCCCTTTTGCTTTTCTATAGATTACCGTCATCTCACTGACATGTACTTGATGGTGGTGATGTCTGGTTGGTTTTAGACATAGATGAGGATGAAGTCAGTGTCTAGGAATGTTTGTGGGACAGTATGTGTTAGATGCTGTTGCAATGTACATTTAGACTTCGTACAAACTCCACCCAATGCTGATACTGATGCTTGCTTGTCTTCATATTTCAGCTGCCAACACGACTCTTGAGAAGTGGCATGTGTTCATGAAGAGGGCAGACCAGTACCGCCACATCCTAGAAGTGGAAGCGGGTTACCGCAGGATGGGTAGGCATTACAGGCATGAGGGAGCTTCTGGGGAATGGCGTGCCTTTCCACATGGTGGTCCTAAGATACAAGCACCAAGGGCCACAGGAGCTTGCACCTCAGGGATGCCGGAGGTCCAAGCTTCACCAACACCCTCAACATCAGCACTACCTGTCAGTACACAGCCACAGGTACAGCCACCAGCAGCTGGTGTCCCGACCCAGTTTGAGCTAGACCTAAGGAGTGACTTGAATGATATCCTCAAGTGACTGGACAAACTGGAGGAGGAATCGGCTGACAACCGGAAAATGTTAAAGTTCATTAGGAAGAAGATCAAGAAACAGATTTTATTTTACTTTAGGGCAATTTGGACTACCCTCAGTTCCTTCCCCTCCCTCTTGCGGTTTTGTTGTTGGGTTTTAGTTAGTTAGTATTAGGTTAGTGTACGGTAGGCATTAGTTAGATTAAGTTGGGGTGGGGTTTTATTGGAATTTGTATTGGTGGGGGTGGGGTGGCGGTAATGTTGGGGTATGTGTATTTATGTAATTAAAAAAAAAATATTAAGAAAAGTCCGCCCAAAATATATATTTTGATAGTAAATAGGATAAGTTAGTACATGTGAAGTTTAGTAATTGTTGTCCTACTTGTATCTTGTCTCTTAAAGAGGTTGAGAGGGTAATGTTTAGAGAATGGTGTTACATGTATAAGATACGCTTAGATTAGGTATAGATAGATGTAGTTGTTTTATGAGTATAGTTAGTATGGGTTAGCTTAGGATAGGGTAGGTTTTAGTTACTATATAGGTTTTTGTTTTAATAATAAATCCTCTTTATATTAGCATTCATTTAGTGTCAGTTGCCTGAGTATCTGGGTCTTCTCATGAGTGCACTGGGCAATTTGGGGGAATGGCTAGTGGAAACCTTACTGTTTTGTAATCCCTGATTGACCATGTGCTTCCCCTATTAACAAAGGAGCTTTCACTTTGTCTGCAACATCACGTCTACTGGTCCATGCATTTGCTATCCAATGTACCTGCCATTCACAATGTCCATGTGTACTTTGTCTTGGGCAGGTAAGTCTGGTATTTCAGCTGTCATTGGTGGGGTCCTGTAGTTTCAATATTGTGAACTGCGACACAACTGACAACGGGCACAATTGGAACTGTATCCTGCAACACTGACAAGTGCCCATCACATCACTAATGAGGTTAGCTACAAATTAATAAATGATAAAAGCAAACATTTCAGTTATTGTACTCAGTGAATTGGTTGTATCAGACAACACCATCTTACCCCTTTCTCATGTCAGCAATCTTGTGTGTAGCTTGGTGTCCCACAGTTCATCACTCATGTACTGTTATACTGTGATCATTGAAATGGATTCACACAATTCAATCATTTAGCTGAGTAGTTGGTTCATAGAAAACGCAGACATGCTAAATGTGTGCAAGATGTTTATATACAGGTGGAAGTGTGAAAGTGACTTATTTACAATGTCCAGGTCTGAGACCCCATTAGTGAAAGTCATGGATATGTGACACAATCAAAGTCCAGGGTTAAGGGACATGTCATGAGACATGCTCAGGAGTAGTGTCCATTAGTGAGGAGGAACACCAATTGCCAATTGGTATGTCAGAGACAATGACAGTACATAGCATACAAGTCAACGTGGGTGGGTGAAGAGAGCACATTTCCTACTGTCACAACACTGGCATGATCTTGAGGCCAGAACTAAGGAGAATTGTCCATGTGGCACAGACTGGTGCTACCAGGTACTACTGAAAGCAATTTGTTCCACATCTTTATCCTCTGAAGTGTGGTACCTTTTTTGACATTGGTGGTGCTGTTGTTGAGGTAGAGGGGGCCACACACACTTCAGGGGATAAAGGTGTGGAGTCCAAGTTCCCAGCAGCTCCCACTTGTGGTAAGATATAAGGCATCACTGAAGCAAGGAGGAACTGCTGATTTTTCAATATAGCTGCAACATCACAATTGCTAGATAGCCATGTCTTCCCTGAGGGAGGCCACTTCTTGCTGAATGGACTCCAGCCTGTTGTCTGCAATGCTGCTGTCAGTTTGGGAGGGAAATTGTTGTGGTTTCTCCCTCAAGACAGCAGCTATGTTCACCAGGGACTGCTGCTCTCCAGCCAGTGGGTAGTGTGTGCCTCGCATGCAGCTGTGTTTTCATTACCTGTCATGAGGCACATCCGCACTCCCTCTAGGCTGCCTGCCATGGTCCCTATCCCCAACCACACCTGCTTAGCCAGTTCCCGCTGGACTCCTACCACTTTCCTCTGAAAGGTGGTCTATGGGTCCTCGGTGTCCAGGGCTGTATCAGTACTGGCAGGTGGGATATTTTGGTTGTTGGGTGGTTCATGTGGAGACCCCGCAATGCTGTGTGTCTTCCTTGCCACTAGAGGTGGTGTCTGGAGGGATCCTAGGACCTCCTGGACAGTCGGTTCATTGATGATTGTCAGCTGGTCATCCAGGTCATCATTGAAATCCAGAACAGGCCGGTTGACAGGAGGGAAGCCATCATCCTCTGCAATGAGATATTTTGAAATCAATTTTAGATTGTCAGAGTCACCAGATCCTCGGGGTCGGTGCACGTTCCCAACACTTCCACCACAAGACAGCTCCAATACTCTGATTAGATTTATCACAGAGTCTAAGAGAGTCCAAATGGGGAAAAGGGGATTAGGACGGGAACAGCTGGGAAGGAGACCTGTAGGAAGCAAAAGGTTAAAACACAACATCAAAATTACATCTCATGAAATCAGTACCATGCTACAACTCTAAGCTTCGTCTTTTCCGAAAAAACATGAACAACCCTAGAATAGTCCTAAAACTGACTAGGCTTTAGATGACCGAATACCTGAGGAGGAAACAGGAAAAGTTAAATAGGAATTTCAGATTCAAGTACTTTCTTTAGCATGAGAATCAGGAAACACTCTGAGCAATTTCTAAACAACCATATGAATCTCCTTTTAAGAATACATATCAGGAACACACAGCATTACATCTAGAACTCTGGTATTGTTGTGTTCATCTCAGAAAAAACATTGGAAAGTGAATTGCGCACATTGCAGATTTTTATATGAGTATTAAACACCGTAAAGGATTGTGCACCATGAAATCACACAACGTAGATTCAAGGAATAAATCATGCGACGTGTCAACTTGAAATGCTACCAAGAAAATGTCTTAGAATGGTAGCGCACAGTAATTTACATTATTTATACACGAGGAAAGAATTGCGCGTCTTGCCGATTCAAATGCCACCATACAAATGCCAAGAAATGGTAGCGCACAATGAACAACATGAAAAGCACTCAGGAAAAAAATCGCGCGTCTTGTCGATTCAAATGCCACCATGCAAATGGCAAGAAATGGTAGCGCAGAATGAATAACATGAATTACACACGCGAAGTGAGCCACCATGTAAATGTCAAGAAAAGGTAGCGCGCAATGAACAACAAAATTAAATGCTCATGAAACGAGTTGCACGTCTTGCCAACTCGTAAAACATCATGTAAATGTCAAGAAATATCAGCGCGCAATGAACAACAATGTAATAACGAAGTCAAATCTTTATGGAATAAATTGCGCGTCCTCCCTATT
Source organism: Pleurodeles waltl (assembly GCF_031143425.1). NCBI lineage: Eukaryota > Metazoa > Chordata > Amphibia > Caudata > Salamandridae > Pleurodeles > Pleurodeles waltl. The sequence goes on along the minus strand of NC_090444.1, from coordinate 1,683,172,488 downwards.
TGCAAACCACCATACAAATGTCAAAAAATGGCAGTGCACAAGTAATCCGTTATTCATTTAAGAATTAAAATCAAGAATATGAAAATTTTCAATTACGGTGTTGGAAAATGTCCAAACACCGTCTTACCGCCTGGAAACAGTGATCACCAATGAGAGATGAGTGCAGAAGACTGGAAAATCCAAATAGGCCGCCGGGACAGGAACTCAGGAAGAAGCTGCTGCTCTGCACCGGGACCTCTGAATAGTGAGCACTGGAAGTTGGGCTGACTTTCTTTTTATAGAGTCTTGGCCCAGCCTAGAACCACGCCCAGGCATGTTGCAGGGAAAGTCTCTAGAAGGCCCTGGAAAGGGACCACACCCTAACACACTCTGAATGTCTGCAGCAATACATTGCAAACGTACAGTATTTATAAGCACCTTAAAAATGAATCTTTTGGATGGAATTCTGCAATGCAAAAGGTTAAACAATAACATATCATCACAATGCATAAATGACATTATCTTGCAAGTGTTGTTTTTTTGCTTTCTAGATGCCCTTAGAGCGCGCACAGTCCTGGTGTTGACAGTACTCCCCTCTCCCAGGCGCGCTCTAGGGCCTGGTTTATCTGGATTCAGACGATGAAAGCGTCTCACAAGTACTGGAGCATGAACATCAGATGCGGAAACCCATGAATTACTTTCAGGGCCATAACCTTTCCATGAGATTAAGTACCATAGGTTACGCCCTCTCAGTTTAGAGTCCAACACTTTCTTGACTTCATATTCTTCTTCCCCCTGTACTAGAACAGGAGCTGGATGAGGGCGGACCTTTTGGACTGCCTTTTTTAAGAGGGAAGTATGGAACACTGGATGAGTCCGTAATGATTTTGTCAATTGTAGTTTATAGGTCACAGGATTGATTTGCTGAAGAACAGTGTAAGGACCTATAAATTTGGGGTTGAACATGTGCTTCTTCTTGAAGTCTATCTGTTTTGTGGAAAGCCACACTTTGTCACCAGGTTGATACTGCGGTCCCTCACAATGTTTCTTGTCATATTGCTTTTTGTATTTTTGTTTGGCTTTTTCTAAATGTTGTTGAATCGATTTCTGAGTTTGATGCAAATGTTGAATGATTCTGACACAGTTGTAGTGAGAGAACTTTCTTGAGGAATTGTGATGGGCAAGGTGTCAGGATGATAGCCAAACAAACCAAAGAAGGGTGTAATGCCAGTAGAAGTGTGGAAGGAGTTGTTGTAGGCTAATTCAGCTAACCAGAGCATTGATGTCCATGAATTAAGTGTTTTTTCAGCGTAAGCACATAGGTATTGCTTCAAAGTCTGATTTAGTCTCTCCGTTTGACCATCTGTTTGAGGATGATGGCTAGTAGATAGGGTAGATGTCACTTGGAGTGTTTTACACCATGTCTTCCAGAAGTTGGAGGCAAATTGCGATCCCCGATCGGAGAGGATCACTTTTGGCAGTCCATGATAACGAACCACTCTATTCAGTAAGATGGTTGCCAGTTCACTAGAGGTGGGTAAATTCTTACAGGCAATTAAATGTCCATATTTCGTGAGACTATCTACTACCACCAGAATTACTGAATGCTGTTGAACCACTGGCAGACCTGTAATAAAGTCTAAAGAGATGTGTTCCCACGGACGACTTGGGGTTGGGAGTGGGTGTAACAACCCTTTCGGTTTTGAATGACTTGTTTTAGTGCGAGCACAGACTTCGCAGTTGTTTACCATTGTTTTTACATCCTTTGTTAAGGTAGGCCACCAAAAATAGCGTTGGATTAATTCAAGAGTTTTAGGAGTACCAGGGTGACCTGCTGTAGGTATAACATGCAACCAATGAAACACTATCTTGCGAAGTTTGGTAGTGGGCACGAACAAACGAGCATCGTGAAAGGGTAATCCTTGCTTGATTGATCTTTTCGGATCTGCTTGGGTCCATGCCTGCCATTTTTCAACAGTGAATGAATTGCGGATGTCTTCAAAGAAATCTTCTGTTTTTATGATACATAGAACCTTGTCAGGAGCAATGATAGCTCTGGAGGTTTGAACTGCAGGCAATGTGGTAGACTCTTGGCGGGACAAGGCGTCAGCTTTGCGATTATCTTTACCAGGCCGGAAGGTTACCACAAAATCAAACTCGGCAAAAAACAGCATCCAGCGTAATTGCCGAGGAGTCAAAAGTCTGGCAGAACTCATGAATTGAAGATTGCGATGATCAGTATATACTGTGACAGTATATTTAGCTCCCAACAAATTATGTCTCCATTCTTTAAAGGCGTCACGAATCACCAGAAGCTCTTTTTCAGCAATGACATAGTTCTGTTCGGCTTCGTTCAACTTCCGAGACATGTAAGCTACAGGATGAAGCTGACCAGTGTCTTTGTTTCGTTGTGACAAGACTGCTCCTATCGCCACATCTGAAGCATCAGCTTCCACTATGAAAGGTCGATCCGCATCTGGATGAGTCAAGACTGCCGCAGTGGAGAAAGCTTCTTTCAAAGTTGAAAAGGCTTGGTCTGCTTCTGGGGACCATACAAATTTTTCTTTCTTTCTTAATAACTTAGTAATTGGAGCCACTGTCTGGGAGAAATGATTGATGAACCTCTGATAAAAATTTGCAAAGCCCAGGAAACATTGTACATCACGAACAGTCTTTGGGATGGGCCATTCAGATACGGCTTTTACTTTCCTTTCTGCCATCACCATACCTTGAGGGGTAAGGATAACCCCTAAAAACTCAACTGTGGTAACATGAAACTCACACTTGGTTAGCTTGCAATATAAATGGTGTTTACGAAGGGCTGCCAAAATTTTCTTGACATTTTGAACATGTTCATTCTCATTGTCTGAGTAGATCAAAATGTCATCAATGTAAACTATGGCAAAGATATCGAGGTACTCTCTAAGAACGTCATTTAAGAAAAACTGAAATGCTGCTGGAGCATTGCACAGACCAAAAGGCATGACAATGTATTAAAAAAGGCCATATCTTGTTTTGAATGCCGTTTTCCATTCGTCACCCTCTCTCATTCTGACCAAATGGTAAGCACCTCGAAGATCAAGCTTCGTGTAGATTTTTGCTTTCTTTACTTGTTCCAGTAAGACCGGAATTAGAGGCAAAGGATATTTGTTCTTGATGGTGATTTTATTCAAGCCCCTATAGTCGATACAAGTTCGAAGCTCTCCGTTCGCTTTTGGAACAAAAAACAAAAGAGAAGCTGTGGGAGACTTAGAGGGACGGATGAAACCATTCTCTAAGAATTGATCCAAGTATCCGTAAATGTTGATTTTCATGTTCTGACAGGGCATACACACGACAGTTGGGAAGTATCCCCCCTGGGACTAGATCAATTTGACAGTCATAAGATCTATGAGGAGGTAAGTTCTCTGCTTCCTTCTCATCAAATACATCTTCATAAGACGAATACTGTTTGGGCAACTGAACTTCTTTCTCTGCAGCGGTAGCTATGTAAGAATGGCGAACTTCCGATTCTTGAGTCCTTTGGAGACAATGTTCTTTATATAGCACTGATGAGAACACGATCTTTCGTTCTGCCCTATTAATCTCTGGATTGTGATGAGTTAACCATGGGAAGGCAAAGATGATCCCATACTGGGGAGCATGGATCACGTCAAGGATGAGTTCCTCTTTATGTTTATTTCTTTGATTTTTACCTTCACAAATTATTGTCAAGGGGGCAGTCTAAAGAGTTATCGGACCTCCAGTCAAGAGTTTTCCATCAACTGCCTGGATGGTTTCTGGGGTCTTCTTTTCAATACATGGGATCCCCCATGCACGAACCAATTGGGTGTCAACAAAGTTTCCGGTAGCCCCAGAGTCGACTAGAGCCTTCTTGAAATAGGTCTTTTTCTTGACCTGAACTCTTATTGCCAATTTTAGATGTTTGGATTGTGAAGGATCTAACGGTGACCCCCAAGAGCAGCCCTTCTCTGCAACTTGGGTGCTTTAGATTTTCCGACTCGACTGATGCATTGGTTGCAACTTTCTGAACTGGGCCTCGCTTGCTCTTTGTTTTGATTGGACAATCTTTGGCGAAATGACCTTTCCGCCCACAATAGAGACATTGCCCATTTTTTCTGCGTAGGTCCTTTTCATCTTTGGTCAAAGGTCTCCTGATGGTTCCAATTTCCATCAGTTCCGGCGTTCTTTCTCTCTGAGTTCTTGAGCCTTTGTTATCATGAGCATGCCAAGAATGTTTTTCAGTCTTTTTACGCGTTCCTTTTCGTTCATTTAAACGATGATCAAGCCTCAAGACAAGGTTTATTAAATCTTGACAGTTTGCAGGTTGTGGGTCGATTTGCGCTAAGATGTCTTTTAGCTCCTCTTTGAGTCCCCTGTAAAACAAGGCTGCTTGTTTTTCTTCAGGCCAGGGTGTCTCAGCGACCAGCCGATTAAAATTGGCTAAATATGACACTAAGGGGGTTATTCCAACTTTGGAGGAGATGTTAATCCGTCCCAAAAGTGACGGTAAAGTGACGGATATACCACCAGCCGTATTACGAGTCCATTATATCCTATGGAACTCGTAATACGGCTGGTGGTATATCCGTCACTTTACCGTCACTTTTGGGACAGATTAACACCTCCTCCAAAGTTGTTATAACCCCCTAAGTCCTGATTCCCTGGGCGTAAGTCTAATAATTCATGATCTGCTGACTGTGTTACAGTTCTACGATCGAAAACTCTCTCAAATTCACAAACAAAACTTTTCCAGTTGTACAACAGGGGACTATTTTTACGCACAAGAGGAATAGCCCATGTAGCTGCCTCTCCAGACAGATATGACAACAAAAAAGCTACTTTAGACTGGGCATCGGGGAAAGTATGTGGTCTGCAAGTGAAGTGAAGTTCCACTTGAACCAGAAAAGATTGTGCTTTCAAGGGATCACCTGCAAAGCGTTCTGGGGGAGCTAAAGGAATGGCTGAAGGAACATTGAAGGAAATGTTAGTCGGATTACCTCCAGAAGTCTGAGAAGAAGTACCTGGCCAAGACACACCTGTGGGACTTTGTTCTTTCTTCTCAACCTTATTCTGTAACTGACTCACACTCTCAGCTAGACTATTTGTCAAATCCTTTGATGATACCACTTCTGACTGGAGCTGGGAGATAGCCTTGACTAGCTCGTCCAGTGTGGCCATGCTGAGAACATACACAAACCAGGAGGATAATAATTCGTGGGCTCACTATTCTGTCAGAGTCACCAGATCCTCGGGGTCTGTGCACGTTCCCGACACTTCCACCACAAGACAGCTCCAATATTCTGATTAGATTTGTCACAGAGTCTAAGAGATTCCAAGTGGGGAAAAGGGGATTAGGACGGGAACAGCTGGGAAGGAGACCTGTAGGAAGCAAAAGGTTAAAACACAACATCAAAATTACATCTCATGAAATCAGTACCATGCTACAACTCGAAGCTTCGTCTTTTCCGAAAAAACATGAACAACCCTAGAATAGTCCTAAAACTGACTAGGCTTTAGATGACCGAATACCTGAGGAGGAAACAGGAAAAGTTAAATAGGACTTTCAGATTCAAGTACTTTCTTTAGCATGAGAATCAGGAAACACTCTGAGCAATTTCTAAACAACCATATGAATCTCCTTTTAAGAATACATATCAGGAACACACAGCATTACATCTAGAACTCTGGTATTGTTGTGTTCATCTCAGAAACAACATTGGAAAGTGAATTGCACACATTGCAGATTTTTATATGAGTATTAAACACCGTAAAGGATTGTGCACCATGAAATCACACAACGTAGATTCAAGGAATAAATCCCGCGATGTGTCAACTTGAAATGCTACCAAGAAAATGTCTTAGAATGGTAGCGCACAGTAATTTACATTATTTATACATGAAGAAAGAATTGAGCGCCTTGCCGATTTAAATGCCACCATACAAATGCCAAGAAATGGTAGCGCAGAATGAATAACATGAAAAAACACTCAAGGAAAGAATCGCGCGTGTTGCCGATTCGAATGCCACCATGTAAATGCCAGAAAATGGTAGCGCACAATGAACAGCATGAATTACACACGCGAAGTGAGCCACCATGTAAATGTCAAGAAAAGGTAGCGCGCAATGAACAACAAAATTAAATGCTCATGAAACGAGTTGCACGTCTTGCCAACTCGTAAAACATCATGTAAATTTCAAGAAATATCAGCGCGCAATGAACAACAATGTAATATCGAAGGCAAATCTTTATGGAATAAATTGCGCGTCCTCCCTATTTGCAAACCACCATACAAATGTCAAAAAATTGCAGTGCACAAGTAATCCGTTATTCATTTAAGAATTAAAATCAAGAATATGAAAATTCTCAATTACGGTGTTGGAAAATGTCCAAACACCGTCTTACCGCCTGGAAACAGTGATCACCAATGAGAGATGAGTGCAGAAGACTGGAAAATCCAAATAGGCCGCCGGGACAGGAGCTCAGGAAGAAGGTGCTGCTCTGCACCGGGACCTCTGAATAGTGAGTACTGGAAGTTGGGCTGACTCTCTTTTTATAGAGTCTTGGCCCAGCCTAGAACCATGCCCAGGCATGTTGCAGGGAAAGTCTCTAGAAGGCCCTGGAAAGGGACCACACCCTAACACACTCTGAATGCCTGCAGCAATACATTGCAAATGTATAGTATTTATAAGCACCTTAAAAATGAATCTTTTGGATGGAATTCTGCAATGCAAAAGGTTAAACAATAACATATCATCACAATGCATAAATTACATTATCTTGCGAGTGTTGGTTCTTTGCATTCAAGATGCCCGTAGAGCGCGCACTGTCCTGGTGTTGGCAAGATTGTTGTGGCAGTTGACATGGCACATAATGTATACAGTAGTAGAGACTCAGTGACTAGATGAAGGCTCAAGGTTGTTATTGTACATTATGTAACTTATATTTTTAGCCCCTAGTGTCATTGGAGTGTCACATTAAGGGACGCTCCAGTCACGCTATGGGCTGTGTTTTGTTTACGAGGTGGCATTAAACCACTTCTTGTGCCTTGAAGCCACCATGGAAATATCCGCCCCTTCCCATGCTGCACTTTATGTGGAAGGGGCGTGCATTGGCTGTTGCTGTGGGTGGCACATGCCAACATCAGTTGCATCAATACGCATCCCCAGATTTACATGTTTTTGTTGACCTGCGCCAATATCTATCACCACCCCAGGGGTGACATTAACAGGGCGCAATGACGAAGTATACTTTATTTCCTCATCATGTTTTCCATTGCCAATGTGTGCTACATTACACTGCATACATGGACCAAGCAGATTGCCATCAGTTTCTTGTTGTGCAGGAAGGTCTTCCTTCCGACATAATATTCTCCCCCTCAACGCTGCCTTCTTTACACTATGGTGCAAGTGATGTGGCATTGGTGCTGGATAGCTAATGTACTACTGGCACGGAGTGGGCACAGGTATGACCCATATGCTTTACATTTTTGGTCAAGAATGCATTTACTGAAAGTCAGTGCATAATCCAGCCTTGGTACACAGGCACCCAGCTTCATTTCCAGCTTGATCAGCGCCTCTATCTAGGTTGATTTTATGATGCAGCTACTTGTACTACTGTACACATGAACCCTCATGACAAGTCTGGACGTCCTCTGACCACCTGACTTGCAGTGGTGCTCGGACCAACGCCAACTGCAGTGGTCCAACAGGCACATTGGGGCCATGGTGTAATTACCATGGTCCAATGGTCTGGCACTGCCAGGTTGCCATCAGCCTACAGGCTGGCGGTGCCACCGGTCTTGATCCTCCAGGCCAGCACCACAATCAGTGCTGCCCTCCAGATTATTATCCCACTTTTGCACCAGCCTTTGCATGGCAGTCCGCCCACCATACATCAGCTGTTGGTAATGGGTTATGGGGAGCCCCTGGGCACCCCTTTGTGCTTTCCACTGCCCAATTTACAGGCAGTGATGAGCACACCCCAACATTGCTGCTGGCTACGTTACAAGCCAGCATCAATGTTGTGGTGAATTTCCCACAGAGCTAGCAGCACAAGACACGGTTTCCACCCGCCGTCCCAGCCAGAATCTCGTAATGCATACCGCAGATGGAAGACTGCACTGGCGGTCTTTCCAACACAGGACTTTGGGGGGCAGCCTCCAGCAGCAAGTTTCATAATGGGTGCCATTATTTTCACAGACATGCGCCATGTGTTGTATTTGTTCATTTGTTTGCCAATTCCCATGTGTGTAATATGGTTTTGTCTGAGTTGTTGTGGGTTCACCCTGTCTGTGTTGTTTTCCACAGGTTGCAAGCTTTAGTGCAGATATTTCTCTTGTGGCACCGTTCAGGTCAGCAGCAATATGTATAGCTCAACACTGCACCAGGTTAGTTACGTAGGGAAGTGCCATATTTACTGGGATACAGGACAGCTCTGCAATTCCCCCTGCAGATGCACTGATTTGTTCTCCCTCACCGAGACAGGCATTGTTTCTGCATGATGTAGGTGTGCCTTGAGGGGTTGAATTGTTTCTGTGCAGGGTGTTGTCCCTTCCTGCACATGTACAAGTAATGTTAGCTAAGGTGGAATTTCAATGTGTTCTGCAAGATGTGACACACATGATACTGGCAATGCTACAAGGAGGTAGGAGAGCATTTTTGCGAGATACATCACCCTGAGCCCACTCAATGGTACTGACTTCTGTCCTAGTGTCAAATTTCTAAGTTGTGTGGGTACAGGACATTTGACAATATTCAAGGGGTGTTGTGATGGCACAGCCCCAGACACATCCCTTCCAGCCAATGTGCTGCATATTTACGTGTTTGAGTATAGCCCTGGTGATTGATGTGTATCCAAGTTGTGTATGTGTTGGTGGGCATAGCACAACCAAGGTGTGTGTACATGTGCTGCTTGTATGGGGATGGGGCACCTGGAATCATGGCGCATGTGTCCCCATGCACTCTTTTAGCATGCATTGGGTGTGTCCTATCTACCTCCCCCTTCTGGCATTTGAAAGATTCCCCTTAAGTCCCCCATGCAACTTACCCTGCATTTGTGGTGGTGGTTGGTAGTTAGCGGTGTCCTGTCCTTGGATTCCTGTGACCAGCTCTTCCGGGATGACCGCTGCAATCATTTCCTCCAGCTCATCCATGTGCTCCTGTGGTGCAGGACTTCCAACTCCAGTCTGCAGTGCTGCCTTTCTGTTCTTGGCCAATTTCTACTTAGTTCTACGCTTGCAATCATGCCAGAGCTTCTTGCACTCAGAGACAGTTCTCTTCACCTCTTTCACACAGTTGATTTTGTCCACTGTTTGCTGCCATATAGCCTCTCTCTTACCAAATGGCAATTTGGAGGTGATGAAGAGCTAGTGTTGGTGCTCCGTCACCTCTCTGACGAGAATGTCGTGCTCTTCCTCACTGAAGGGACACTTGCCCTTTTTCTTCTCCTTCTCCAGATACTTCATTAGATCCTCCTGGCTTGTGCTTGGGTGATTGGGGTCTCCCTGGAGTCTCTCCTGGCCTAGTTCTTTTATTTTCAGTTGCAATTGCACTTTTTCCTGCTTGTGCATTTAAATTTGGCGCTGATGTGGGCTAAAAATGGCAATAACAGTTTTGCTACATGTTTACGTGCCACAAAATGGTTTTGCGCCACTTTTGCAGCATTAACATCATATTTCTTTATGATAGGGTGCAATGGTTAACATCATTTTTTTTTTATGCTCACCATTCCTTTGCGCTGGCTAGCCCCATTCCATAAATATGTTTCTTAGCTTGTGCTCGGGAATGGCGCTAATATTTTTGATGCAAAACTGCATGTCAAAAAGTATAAATATGCCCCCACATCTCCTTTTCACACACCTCTGAACTCCACTGAATTGACCACCACTGCATCCATTTCACCTTCACTAAGACATTTGAATAGCACCACACCCACCGCTAACTTTGCAGGAACTGGCCCAAGGTCACAGAAGCCCAGCTCACTACTGCTCTCTGTCAATCCCCTCCACCAGACACTTCGGACGCTAACACCTCAGCCCACAACCTCCACCAATAGATCGCCAGCAGCACCAACACCCTAGCCCTCCTAAGGAAATCCACCAGCAATCAACATCACAGGAAACCCAGCTGGTTCTACCCCAACTTCCAAGAATCCAAGAGCACATGCAGATGACTCGAGAGAGGCAGCAAGTGCACGACAGACCTCAAAGCCTTCAAAGATGCCATCAAATCACACCACCAGTTCATGAGATCAGCTAGAAAAGTGGCCATTCAGGAACACATCAATGCCAATGCACACAACTACAAAGAACTTTTCAACATAGTCAAGGAATTCACAAAACCCAGCAATGACACTACTGACATCGCACCCTCCCAAAACCTCTGCAACAACTTCTGGGGCAACCTCCGACCCATGCCCCTACCACATCTTCGATCATGCCTGTGCCACCATCACACCCAAACTATGCTGTGCCACCAACCGCCCCATGGAGACCACCACCTTCCTGGATGTATGGAAACACGCTGAGATAAACACCTTACTGAAGAAGGCCTACACTAATCCAATGTAGCTGAAAAACTACAGACCTATCTTAATGCTCCCTTTTCCAGCCAAGTTAATTGAAAAACTGGTCTCGCAGTTCACCGAGTTCATCGAGACCAACCACATCCTTGACCCCTCCCAATCCGGATTCAGGAGAAACCACAGCACCAAAACCGCACTCCTAGCAATCATAGGTGACATCTGTACCCTACTGCGGTGAAACAGCTGCCTTCATCCTCCTCGACCTCTCTGCTGCCTTTGCCATCATCTCCCACTCCACCTTGTGCACCAGACTACACAACGCCGACATCCACGACAAAGAACTGGAGTGGATCCGTCCCCTACTCACTGGCCAAACCCATAATGTCAGCTTCCCACTGTTCACTTCGAAGTTGACTGAAACCAGCTGTGGAGTTCTCCAGAGCTCCTTCCTGAGCCCCACCCTCTTTATTGTCTAAATGAATCCACTCGCCAAATTTGTCAAAAACCACTGGCTCATTTCATACGCCGACGACACGCAGCTTATTCTCTCCCTCATGGGGAACCATTGATCGCCAAAAGAACCTTTCACAATGGAATGAAGGCAGTTGCCAACTGGATGAGAGACAGCTGTCTCAAGCTCTACTTGGAAAAGATCGAGATCCTCCTCTTGGGCCCCACCCCTATCGCCTGGGATGACTCCTGGTGGGCCAGTGCCCTCGCAAGCGCCCCATCTCCAACTGACCACGCACACAATCTCGGCCTCACTTTCTATGGCCTGTCAAGTCAACACCGACTCATCCTCATGCTTCCACACTCTCCGCCTGTACCCGAAAGATCTTCAAGTGGATCCCCATCGGCACAAGAAGAATGGTCACCCAGGCACTCGTCAGCAGTAAACTTGACTACAGCAACACTTTCTATGCGAGAATTAACAAGAGCCTCCAAACAAGTCTCCAGGGAATACAGAACACCGTGGCCAGACTGATCCTGGACATTCGCTGCCACAGCCACATCTCCATCCACTTGAGAGACCTACACTGGCTCGCCATCAACAAATGCATCACTTTCAAACTCCTGACACACGCTTACAAGGTCCTTCTCAACATTGGACCTACCTACTTCAACCACTGCCTCTCCTTCTACAGACCGGCCAGGCAACTCCGCTCTGCTCAACTGGCCCTCACAACCATTCCCAGGATCCAGAAGAACACGGCTGGAGGAAAATCCTTCTCCTACCACACGGCGCAGACCTGGAACACGGTGCTGCTTAACCTCAGGCAGTCCCCTCGCTTGCTCAGTTCCGGAAGGACCTCAAGACCTGGCTCTTCAACTGACCTGTGCCCCCAATCTAGCACCTTGAGACCCCTTGGGTGATAAATCGCACTCTATAAATGCTTTATTGATTGATTAAGATTAGTTTAGCAAATTTCGAGTTTGCAATGCATGTCAAGTGGTTTGAAAGAATAGAAAAATATAGCATTCTTTGTTAGCATAAGAAGTTTGCATCCTGCAAAAGGCCATGCAAACATCACAATAGAAACATTTCTGCTGAGTAAAAGCATTTTGGAACTTGTTAACGCTAGCATATGAGCAAGTCAAGCAAATGCAGGTCATGCAGAGTTTAGAAAGGAAAATGCTTGTGTAAAATGCAACACTTAAGCCTACATTTCACTAATACAGGCTATTAATTAAATGTACTTTATGTTTTACTGAAAACTCTATCAACGCATTTTACAAATGTAGCTTTTTTGGTGGAGGTTCGCCTGTGAACAAGCAAAATCTGTGCCTCCGGTATTGAGAAAATGAAAAATTTTCAAGCATTCATGCATCAACAATTTTCAGTCCTATAAAGGGCATGGAGGCGAGGATTATCCCACACTGACTGTTATTTCTGCAATGTATTAAATTGCCCAGATCTACTGTATAATTTCTATTCCCTCCCCAAGATGATATATTTGGTATGCATAGCAGACGTTGCTTCCCTATTTTTTTTTTCATGCAGGTTTTCAACAGAATCAGAGCAGAATGTCTCCCGTGCTCAGATTCTATGACTTGAAGTTCAGTTGTTGGCAGAGTGCCCAAGAATTGTTTCAATAGACTGCGTGTAACATCCTAGTTTGTTGGCTCAAGTTCCGGTTCTTCTGAAGTCATTGACTGAGTGAGGCTTGTTTAATTTCATGGACAGTGTTGAACAAGGAACTTTGTGGCTGGTGATTTGTAAAGAAAGATAAGGGGCCATTATGATTTGGCTCTGATATAAGAGATTGAGTATCCTGAATGGTTGATGGGTTTATGGGAAGTATAGATTTGTGTTTTTTATTGTTTGATTAACTACTGCTAAAAATTATCAGTAAAGTTTTAGAAGCATAATCCTCATGTCCCTGCTTCCCTTAATACAATGTAGGCATTCTCATCCACAACATGACGCCAACCCCCTACCGTCTTATTTACTCTAAGACTGCTCAGCGCCATTATTTAACGCCTGGGTCAGACCAGGCATTAGGGTACCTGTGGACCCATTTCAATGGCCAAACATCATGGAATGGGCCTACAGATGCCCACCACCTAAGCCCCAGGAATACCCCACCCACACTAGAGGGACACTATAGGATGAGGGACCCCAACCTGGATAAGTATAGGTACATATATATATATATATTTTAAAGTGCCAGGGGCCCCTTGCCTGCCACTGGGTCTCATGAGCCTGCCCAGGAGACACTGGTCCCCTGTGCTGGCCACTGGAGTGGTGGGCATGACTCCTGTCTTTACTAAGACAGGAGTCATTTTTGGGTGCTAGTGCGTCAGAAAATGATGCTAGGCTGGTTAGCGGCATATTTATTGTAGCTATCCAGCCTAGCATAATTTCTAGCCCACTAGCACCTTTTATCCTACCGCCATTCCTCCCCGCATATCGTCTTTTTATGAGACGCTAGCCTATCCTTAGTGCCGCCATGCGCCATTCCATAGATATGGTGCATGGCTGCTGCTATGCGATGGTGCTAGCCGGTGCTAAGGATTTTGCTGCAAAACTGTGTTAGTGCTGTTATGCTGCAAAAACCATAAACATGCACCTAAATACGTAGTGTGTATTCTAAATGAGACCCTAAGCCCCTTTGTGAATTTCTGTCTTTTTTCGTCCATTTTTATATAAACTATACTCAAACGTGAGCTGTTGTGCACACTAACCAGTAGTACTAGGGTTTAAGAAAGTCATGACATAAGTTTTATCATGTCAAGGTCATCCCACGATAAATGTGCAGCATTTTGCTATCAACTTCCGATTTTCAGTACTCTGCTGTAGTGTCAGGTGTTTGAAGATGTTCCATATGTCAACCCTACTCATAAATGTGGCATGCTTTTCTAGGGACAGCATGCAATGGCTAGCATCAAAACTAGGGGCCAGATGTTCAGAGAACCTCAAAGGTCACAAGTGCTCTGAATCAGCTTTTGTGTCCATTGAAGTGCTTTCCTTATGGACTCATCCCATTTCAGACTTCTGAAAAAGATTTCCAGCGCTTAAAATAGGATTCTGAATGCATACCAATTTAGTATCCGAAGGGGAAGTGGTCTAGGTGTGAATTCCAAATACAGAATCAGTATCATATGAATCAGTGTTTTGTAACCAAAATCTTGGGCCAGATATATCAAACATTTTTGCGATTGCAAATGGTGATTGCAAAAATGCATTTTGGAATGTATCAAGTCAAAATTTGTGATTTGATAACTTGTTACCGAATCTCAAATTGGATCTGCAACTACATACCGATTCTGTATAAGAAAGGGGTGTGTCAAGGGCGTCCCGTCCTAGTACCGAATCGCAGAGGTATGTGTGATTGTTTTGTGACCGTGAATGTAGGCACAAAACAATCACAGTTACCACCAGTTTCAAATTGGTGGTAACCTATTTGCAAAGGGGAAGGAGTCCCTAAGGGATGCCTTCCCCTTTGTGAATGCATGCAAAAACATTTTGTAAGAGCAGACCACTGCCTACTCTTAAAAATGAAAAGAAAACTTTTCAGTTTTCTTTTTTAAACGCATCCTGTTTTCCTTTAAGGAAAATGGGCTGCATTTAAAAAAAAGATTGCTTTATTTAAAAGCAATCACAGACATGGTGGCCTGCTGAGTCCAGCAGGTCACCATCCCTGTGATTGTAGCCATTCGCAATGGCTCGCAAATTGAGACCTACCTCATGAATATTAATGAGGTAGGTCTATTTGCGAGCCCTTGCGAATGGCTAAATGAAACTCCTGGAGTTTCATACATTCCATTAGCGCTTATGTAATTGCGATTCGCAAAAAATCACAATTTGGTAATCGTTATTGGAATTAACAATACATTTGGCCCCTTGCCCCCAAATATAGAAATAACCCCCACATTGGCATGTTAACCCATATGCAAAAGGCAAGGTGCCCCTTTAGGATCTCCTTCCCTTTATAAGAAAGGTTTTTGGGAGTAGGCACAGTACCACTTCCAACATGAAAACAAAGAAGAAAAAAAACCTCTTCTTGTTACCTACTTGCAGCCCTGTTTCCAATAAGGAAAACTGGCTGGATTAAAAATAATACTTTGTTGAAGGCAATCATAGACATGGTGGTCTGTTGACCCCAGCAGTCCATCCTCCCTGTGATGGCCTGCAAACAGGGTGAGTGGCAACTTGTGACTTATCTCATGAATATGAGGTGAGTCAGATTGCCGCTGTGAGAAACTGGGTTACTGGCTGAGGAGGGTGAAACCCTACCCAGGCAGTAGGCACAATCCTTGTCAGGAATAAGCCACAAGTAAACCCAAAAGTAATCTGTGCTTAACCCTCTAGTAGCTGGCACAAAAGCAGTCTGGCTTAATTTAGAGGCAATGTGTAAAGTAATGATGCAGCACTTCAAATAGTAATAACATGAAAACACAACACAATAAAACTCTCACAATTTAGAAAAATAGAGCAAAATATAATAAATTATTTGGCACCAAAATGCTGAAAATCCAATCAATAGAACCAGAGATATGAAATCTTTAATTTTAGGGTAAAAACTAGGGCCTAAAAGATCAAAGCGCCAAACACAGAGATCTAGTCACACAAGACTCGGTCAAAATTGAAAAATATGGCTGGCTGTGATGCAGTATGGATTGGGTGAAAGAAGTGGATTTGGCCTAGTCAGCGATTACCTTCAGACTTAGAAGAAATTTTGAAGAATATGTCCTGAGGAGAAAAAGTGGGGCAGGGCAGCAGGCAATGTCTGAGGAGGAACAGTTGTAATCAGGGATCAGCTGGACGATGTTGTGATGACACGGACACTGCCACTTTTTTGGAAGTCTAAGATCTTCAGCGCAATGGAAGCTGGAGGTTGTGGCCTAAGGGAGTTCCAGGAGACTGGACACCCCTTTGCTGAGGGACTGTTGAACAATGTTTTGTTTTCTGCTGTAGAGGTGAAAGTAGCAGGAGCTACTGCAAACTCAGGTCAACCAGCGATACACCTTTAACGGATAGACAATCATGTTGTTTCTCATATTCCTTTGGTTCTCAGAGCAGTTTTTTAACCAAAAATGTTTTAAGTCCTAAGTTTTGTATTTTGGCTATTTGGGCATGTTTAACACCAAACAAGGGTCTAGGACTGTATAGGCACCACTTTGGAGGTTCGGGTCTCACCCAGGCTGGGTCCTTGGGTGGATTCAAGATGGTGGGAGCCTGTTATGTCTGTGACTCTGAACAGGAGGGCACCAAACTAGCCATTGAAGTCACTTTGATATTCCTGGATTCCAGTGATGAAGCAGAGCTCAATCAGCAGGACATGCCTCTAAGGATTTGCTGCAGGCTCCAGGCAGAAAAGCAGTCTTGTGGAGTACGCAGATGGCCCCAAAAGAAGGAAGTCATTTGACAACCCTTCTGCAGGTCTAGAAAGTGAAATAACAGATGGGTCTGATTGTCCTATTTTATACTTAGTGCCTTCTTTGAAGTAGAAGATGTTTCTAGAAATGTTTCTTTGAAGTGCTTAGAATTCTCTGACTCCTCTGCCCTGACTCCAAACTGGCTGCAGGGACAATGTAGTGGTGACAAGTCCTTTGTGTGAAGGCAGTGTGCAGTCTATTTTAGCACAAGTGAAGCTGTGCCCACCTCCACCCCCTTTCCTGACAGCAGTTGGCCCATTGAGGCACATCTAATCCCTCTATTCTGTGACTGTCTGGGAGGAATTATCAAAGTCAAACTGCTAACTACATCCAGTCATGTGACCTAAGACAGGCTGCAAGGGCCAAATAGCAAAGGGCATGAATATACCAACTTTCTAAATGTGGTATTTTCAAAATTGTAATTTAAAATGGAACGTTACGATTAAAGAGGATGTTTAATTACAGTTTCAAAGATACTGAACATGAAATGCTTACTTGCCCCCAATCAAAAGTTAACACTTACTAAAATTTATAGGATAACTCAATATTATCCCATGAGACAGGAAGGCCTCACACTAAAGAAAAACAGATTTAAGAGTTTGTCACTACAAGAACATGTAACACTTAAAAGTACATGTCAAACCTTTTAATTACAATGCAACTTACCCTATGGGCTACCTAGGACCTACCATAGGGGTGACCTGTATCCAATAAAAGGGGAGTTTAGGGCTTGACAAGGGATTTATATTGCCAAGTCAAATTGACAGCTGAAAACTGCATTCATGCTGCTTTGGCAGGCCTGTGACATGTTTAAGGGGCTACTTAATGGAGTAGAGCAATACATGCTGCAGGCTCACTGGTTGCATTTAATTTGCAGACGCTGAGTATACAATCCAGAAGGGACTTATAAGTAAATTAAATGCCAAACAAGTGTAAGCCAATTTTACCATGTTTAGGGAAGTGAGCCCAAGCACTTAAGCCCCTGTTAGCATTGGTAAAGTGCACAGTGTCCTAAGACCAAAACAAACCAAATACCAGCAAAATTTGAGTGAAAATGGCAAAGCGTTTGGGGAAAGACCACCCTAAGACTAGAAGGTTTAACAGCCACCCACTTCGAATTTTCTGAACCAACGCATGTACACATAGACTGGTTGGGAATTCTTTTACTAGTTTCAAAATTACTGGTCTCAAATTGAGATCAGTATTTTGCTGACAGAAAAGAGTACATCTAGCCTATACATTTTCCCAACTGATGTAGCAAGCTTTTTTGCTGTTGTAAGCAGCTAATGTGCAAAATTGGCCTATTTGACCCCACCCAAAAGCATTTGGGGGCATATGTACGAAGTATTTTTGCAGTCAGAAACAGCTGATTTACAGAATCAGGCTATTTGCAACTGAAAAATTGCTTTTGTACATGTACAAAAGCACAAATTGTGACGCGGAAACACATTACCCCATCGCAATTTGTGTTAGCAATTCAGTATTTTGAAGGGTGTATTTAGGTTGTCCCCTTCAAATCCAGAATCACAGGGGTATGTATGAATGTTTTGTGACTGAATTACAGTCACAAAACATTCATATTTTACCGACACTTCAAAAAAGGTTCTAATCATTCCCAAATTGAAAGGAGTTACCAAGGGACCCCCTTCTCCTTTGTCAATGTTGAAAGAAATACTTTTTAAGGTCAGACAGTGGTCCCATGGACCACTGCCTACTCTAAAAAAATGTAACTTGAATGTTTCATTATTTTTTTTTACATGCATCCCATTTTCCTTTCCTCTAAGGAAAATGAGCTGCATTTAAAAAAAAATGATTGTCTTATTAAAAAGCGATCACAGACATGACCACCATATCTGTGATGGCTGTAATTCCTAATGGGTCGCAACCTGCAGCCTTAACTCAATAATATTCATGGGATAGGTCAATTTGCGACCTATTAGGATTCACTATTTAAAACTTGTACATTTATGTACATTAGGAGTCGTGATTTCCTAATTGCTATGCACCTTTAGGAAATCGCAGTCCCTAAACTCTGTACATATGCCCCTTGGTATGTATCAAACCCAAAATGCAATTTGGTTGCAAATTTTGATTTGTGATTAAATACTGATTCAGGATTTGGAAGGGGTGTCTTTTTCTACTACTGTTTGGAATGGTATGAATTATTGTTTTGCAAACAAATTCTGGTTGCAAAACCATAAAAATTTAGAGCCATATGTACAATCCATTTTTGAGGTTGAAAATGGTCTTTCTGACCGCAAAAATGCGTTCACATATACACAAAACACATATTGTGATTCGGTAACACGTTAACAAATCGCAATTTGTGTCTGCAAGTCGGTATCTGAAAGGGCCATGTTTAGGGCATCCCTTCCAAATACTGAATCTAAATGGAATGTATAAATGATTTGCAACTGAATTAAGGTCGCAAAATATTAATATTTTACCGACTCTTTGAAGGAGGTGGCAACCATTTGCAAACTGGAAGGAGTTCACAAAATACCCCTTTCCTTTGAGAATGTAAAAAATATATATTTTTAAGAGCAGGCATTGGTCCCATGGTCCACTGCCTACTCTTAAAAAATTAAACTTCAAAGTTACATTTTTTCTCTTTAAAAGCATCCCATTTTGCTTTCAGGAAAATGTAATTGCTTTATTAAAAATCAATCACAGAGGTGGTGGTCCCCCCAGCAGGCCACCATCCCTGTGATGTCTGCTATTCCCAATTGGTCACAAACTGCGATCTACCTCAATAATATTCATGAGGTAGGTCAATTTGTGACACACTAAGGGATCGCTAAATTAAACTAAATGGGTTTCATTCATTAGGGATAGCGATTTCCTAATTGTTATTCACAATTAGGAAATCGCTTTCCCTAAAATCTGTGCATATGGCCCTTACTGACTATAAAAGTGTAGTGGTAATGCATTTACAAGTGGGAAGGGGGAGTCCACCGGGGACCCCTTCTTCTAAATGGTATAAAACACCTCTGAAAAGGAGTCATGGACCACTGGGTCTACTTAAACAAAACAAAAGGAACAAAAAATAACTTTCCCTTTTAAATACGTCCTGTTCGTAATTTCCAAATTGCGATTCAGTAAAATTAGCAATATGGAAATTGCAATCACTAATGTTGATAATGTTGATAAATATGGCACATATTGCTTACACTGAAAATGCATTTACACATCTTCTTAATTCTGATATGTACTATCTCTAGTAGCATTTATGGAAAAACGCTACACACATTAGATGGTGTATAGTGGCAAAGGTATTTAATACTGCATTCTCTAGGTAAAGACCCTTGGGTTAACAATTGATATTTTTTGTAACTGGCTAAGCTACTGTTCAAAACATATTCAAATTCGTTATGTGCTTCAAATAAGAGTTGTCTAAATACGTAGAAATCGCATGCTGTTTGTGTTTAGTGTGTGAAGTCGATACAAGAAGCTTTAAACATTTTGTATAGTGGTTTTGGACTTCGCAGGATGCCACAGACAGTCCCGCTGGTGTGAATGGTTCTATGCAGCCTGCAAGTATTTAGACAGACACTCAAAACAGTGCCATACGCTGTAATTAGGGCGTGGTAGACTTTGACGGTAACAGCCCAAATAATAACTGGGCTTTCAGACACAAATCCGCAATTTCCTTTCCTAACACAATGCTTACCACACACGTCTCCCGCTGCTAATGTCTAGGACTGTCAGCACTGCACCTGCTTTATGTACATTAGTGACATCATTCTTTATTGTATGGATTATTCTGGGAATGCAAGGTTTATTATGTTCTTGGCATTAACGCCCTTTTTGGGATTTAAATGGATGCAGTACCCGTGAAACTCAATTGTTCATTTTATAACAGGGCTAAACTTAACCCATCTTTATGTGTTCTTTTTGCAACACAATGCTTACCACATTTGTCTCTCTCCACTAATGCCTAAGACTAAACGCACTGCACTTGAATCATGTACTTTAATGACATCATTCCTTATTATATGGTTTATTTTTGGAATGTATGATTTATTAACAACGACTCATTCCACATCAGAGCCTTCTCCTCTCTTCTTGAATCGCACAAGAAGATGAAGACCTGGCTTTTCAATTAACCAACCCATCATAGGGAGGACTAGGCACTCACACCTGTTCGGTGACATAACATAACATAACATAACATAACATAACATAACATAACATAACATAACATAACATATCATATGCTGGCAATTGAAACCTCTCAGATTGTTCACAGCATTAGCTCCTTCATTGGAGTTGAAATATATGGGGCCGAATTTAAGAAAAGTGGTGCTGCATCCAGAGCAGCACCACTTTTCTTGCACCCCCCGCACCACCCCTAATGCCACCACGTGTGTGCCGTATTTAAGATACGTCGCGCTGTGGCGATATTTAGAACAATAGCATCAAAATATTTGATGCTGTTGTGGCGCTTTGCTACACTAGCGTCAAAAATGTTAATGCTAGTGTAGCAACGTGCAAGGAGGCCCATTGATTTAAATAATGGGTGCGTCATTTTAACACCTGCTCTGAGCAGGTGTTAAAAATTACAGGAAAAATGGCGCAGTGAAATCTTTTAAATTTCACAGCACCATCTTTTCAGGCCTCCTCATGAAGCCCAAAAAGTGCCAGAATAGTTCATGTTGTTACATGGCTCAATTCAGGTCCTTTCGTTTTTGGGAGGTAATCCCAATTTGAATGGTAACAATAACTATTGGCTGAATCACGATTTCAAGCAATGTGGGTAGACTGCGATTTCCACTTGTTATTTTTCAGGTGTTTGATTAGTTATATATTGTTGTTTTACAGGTAAGCTTTACCCAACCCAAATGTTAATAAAGGTATTTTTTATTTTTACCATGACAAAGTGTATACTCCTTCAGGATTAGATTTGGGAGTTTACCATGGTGGAGTAAATATCTTATAGGCATTTAACCAATTTGATGAAGTTGAATCCCTTTCTACAGTAGTTGTTTAAGAATTTTAATGGAATTAGAAATTCAGGAGGGGTTGTATATAGGAGCCACATAATTTGAATACTTCATAATTTTGCTAATCAAACGTAAATCAAATGTGCTACCATGTTAATCAGTGTGTTAAATGTGACAATACAGTATTGTAACCAAGCCACATTCACATAACTGCAGTATAATCCATGAATTGCTTATGATACTGTGGAGTCATTTAACTGTAGTTTCTTAATGTTGGCCAGACTGTGAGAATGCCTAAGGCACTCAAAATATTCCTTTAAGACATGCATTGTTGATTTCCCATGCTCTTTTAAGTCTCTCTTTCAATTTCAGGTGCCTTATCATATTTGTTAGTTAGAAGTTAGTGTAAAATATTTATGCAGCACACAAACAGTAATAAAGGGAAAACACAAGAAATATTCCACACAAATTTAGAAAAATGAGAGTAAATTCTGTTAAGTTGTTTGACACCAAAATTACATAAAAATCCATCAGTTTTACATTTTTAAATTTTAAGGTAAAAAATAGTGCCTAAATGATCAAAGCACCAACAGGGACATCTTGTCGCGCAAGTCAGGTTAAAAGTTTAAAAATATGGCTGACCACGATGGAGCTTAAGTTGGATACAAACAGTGGATTGGGCCTGGTCGGCACTTACCTTCGGTCTTAGAAGACATTTTGAGAAAAAATATTCTGAGAAGGCAGAAGTACAATAGGGCAAGGCTGCAGGTGGTGTCCAATGAGGAGGAATTGTGGTTGGTAAGCCGCTAGCCTAAGTGGTAAAGATTTCTAGATTCAGACTTAGAGCTTGATTTAGAACTTTGTGGATCTTGTCCCACCATTGCTTTTCCATTAGTTTCCCTGTCCACCTACTAGACAGTCTGCCTGCTCTATTTAGATGCTGGTAGGTCAATGAATGAAAGTCCACTGGAGTGCCGCCGTCTCCATCAGAATTTTCGACCTGTGTCGAAGGTGCCATTGGCAAAAGCATCTGTTGGTGAGTGTACAGGTAGTTTTTATAGTGGGCCCATAACAATGTGCTTTCCCACCGATGTAACTGTGGCAGCTAAATCTCCACACCTGAGTTGGCAGATTGGAAGGGATATAAACTCAAAACTTAGCTTTTTACTCTTTTTTTATTTCCCATTCCGTCATGAACCAGATGATCCAAGTCCTTCCTTTGCTGCTGCTACTTGACCATGAATCAAATTAACCCTGTTGTAACCAGAATTGAAGGCAAGTATCCTTTTTACCTGTCACCTTTTGAATTGTCTGTTTCCCTTAGCCCTGGACGCCTGCATTCTTAAGTCACATGTACAAGCAATATTTAACTAATGTACAATGCATATGTGTGTAATGTGGTCATTTAAGAAATTTAGAGAAACACACCAATATAATTTTCTTTCATTCACAAATTTGGTGCAGGCTGCCTTCCTGCTAACGGATACCTACGCAAAAAGTGACATAAAACCCAAATTCAAAATGTGTTCATAAAGGTGGGTTTAATCTTTTGTTGTAAACTATCAAATCATATACATATGCATTACACATTTTTGGAATAATACACATTTGATTAAATGTAGGCATTGCACTAGATAAGGCAAAAAGTTTGGTTGCCAAAAATGTCAAATCAATGTTTGTGCATAATTTAAAACATCTTATATATTAAGTCATATCAAATTTCCCGTGTCTAGTGTATTTCCTGTAAATAGTGAACTTTTCTAAATGCATAATGCATGTGTGTCTATTTTTATCACTCGTTACTTTAAAATAAACACACCTTTAATAACACTTGAAAAAATATGTAATTTTCATGTAAGTGTCCATTATTTTAATGAATGCTTGTACCTCAATTACCAAAATTACCATGCCCATTTCAAATGTCTATCACTAATGTATGCACTGTACAAATATGTAACTAAAACAATATATGGTTTTTACTGTTGTAATTGTAAATTTAAGTATCTCACATTGTCATAATTTACATAGTTACTAATCAATGACTTGTAAATAAATAATGTCAGGACAAACTTTGTGAAAATAATATCATTTCATTTAGAATTGAGATACCTTCCTCAAAATCTTTATTAACAAACACATAACTGAACTCTTGGGTTTTTGTCACACAGCACGAATCCTAAAGAGGCTGCCAAGGGGCAACAAATGGCCCAGAACAGGCACCTCAAGGATCCTTTTTGGAAGGGGTCGGTTTGAGTTTCATAGGGGTCAGGGACAGGTAAAAAGTGAATTCAGGTGGAAGAGTATGGGTAGGAGGGGTTGGAGAGGATTGGGTTTGGGAGGTAGAGGGAGCTGGAGTGGTTGATATGTGTGTGTCTGTCTGTTTTTCAGGTGCATGTGAGTCTTGTTTATGTTGTGTATGTTTTGGTGTGTGTTTTTTGGAAGGTGTTTGTTGTTCGGGTGAGTGTGTGCATTTTTGTTTGGTTGGTGTTGTTGTGGGTGTGCATTTGTGTGAGTGTGTTTGTTTGGATGAGTGTGCTGGTGAGGTGGTTGATCTGGTTGTGGTTCATGAGTCTATGTTTTACAGCTGCATGTATGTCTGTATATTTGGATGTGTGTGTGTTAGCAGGTGCTTGGTGTTTGGTGAGTGTGTGCATTTGGCTTCTGTGGGTACTGTTTTGTATGTAGGTGTGGTTTTGTGTAAGTGTGTTTGGATGAGTGTGCAGTTGAGTTGGTTGTTGTGATTGTGGTGCTTGTGGGTGTGCTGATGGTTGTGGTGATTGTGTGTGTGCTGTTGGTGTGCTGGTGGTTGTGGGTTTTGCCATGGTTGTGGGTGTGGCAGAGGTTGTGTGTAGTGGTAGTTGTGGGTGTGATAGTGAGAATAGTGTCAGTAGTGTGTATATGTTGTTAAGGTGTATGTTTGTATTTCTTTGTGTGTTTATGTTTATGTGTGTGTGTGCATGCTGCTTGTGTCTGTTGGAGTGGGTGCCTACAAAGAAGTGAGTATGTTTGGGATGGAGGGGCTTGGGATTTGGGATGAGGGAGAGACCTGAGTTGGGGCACAGGGGTGCACTGGTTTGGGGGCTGCAGTGAGTGATGAGGTTATTGTTCGCAAGTGATCTCTGCATGACAGACATTGAACTATAAATAACATCAAGAAATGAAGCCATTTGTTGCATTTGACAACTAAGCCCTGGATGGCATTCACTATCACTGTCTGGCCTACAGAGAGGCTGCATAAGAGGTCAATAGCCTCCTCACTCAGCACAACCGGGGGTGACAGGGGCAGACGTGAGGTGCCTACAGCAAAGGAGACCCCAGCCCTTTTAGGGTGTCAGGTTTGGCCAACTTGGGGGGAGCAAGAGGGAGGGTAGAGATTGGCATATGGGTCATGGACAAGGATGCAGATGAAACAGGTATTGTAGGGTCTACCTCCACTAGGAACTGGTCACATGTGGAGGCCACCAAAGAAGATGACGAGCTGGTAGCCCCCATTCCAGTCCACTCACCCTACATGCCACTGTGTCTCTCTACCCAACACACATTGGCCAGATGCTTCCCTACCTTTGTGGCCACGGCCCCCTTCAGCTGTTCCTGAAGATGCTAAAAGGACATATACAACATTTTTATCTGTGTAAAGAAAACTGATCATGAGGTACTTTTCTGAAAACATTCCCTATTTTCCATATTTCAATTGTTTCAAGGATTTCAAACTTAGGTATATCTTCCATTTCTCATGCAAGCATGCATCCATGCATGTAGTGAACATCTTCAGGACCCATTTTCTACCAGTTTTGTAATTACCCATCATTGGTCCCTTTTCATTTATGATTATTTCTCATAATCATTTTCAATTTTCTCCAGGTTTTGTTTAATACCTCTGACTGGTTCAGATCGGTTGTTTTGAATAGTGAACTCATGTCACAAAAATCTATAAAAAGCAAGATTAACCTTCATACATTTTACATTGTCTATCTGCAACAGTCTCTTTAACTAATCTCTTTTTGTTCATTATTGATTTATCATAGGGACACAGCAAAAGACATAAAAATATTGGTCTTGGGTATATGCTACTCTGTCAACAATGTGTACACATTCCTATCTGTTTTATAAAAATAAAATAAAAAATGTATTCCTATCAAAAACATGTTTAAAAAAACAGACTGGTTGATATGCACATTTGTGAAGGAGTAAGGCATCATGCCAATCTGTAGCTTTTAACATAAATTAACTAATAAAATAAAATAAAATCATTAACATTTATAAAGCGCACTACTCACCCGTGTGGGTCTCAAGGCGCTAGGGGGAAGGGGGGGTTACTGCTGCTCGAAAAGCCAGGTTTTGAGGAGTCTCCAGAATGCGGAGTGGTCCTGGGTGGTCCTGAGGCTGGTGGGGAGGGTGTTCCAGGTCTTGGCTGCCAGGAAGGAGAAGGACCTCCCACCCGCCGTGGAGCAGCGGATTCGAGGGACGGCAGCGAGCGCGAAGCCCGAGGAACGGAGGAGACGGGTGGGGGCGTAGAAGCTGAGGCGACGGTTGAGGTATTCCGGTCCCTTGTTGTGGAGGGCTTTGTGTGCGTGGGTGAGAAGTCGGAAGGTGATCCTTTTGCTGACTGGTAGCCAATGCAGGTGTCTCAGGTGTGCGGAGATGTGGCTGTTGCGGGGTACGTCGAGGATGAGGCGGCCGAGGCATTTTGAATACGTTGCAGGCGTTTTTGGAGTTTGGCGGTGGTCCCAGCATAGAGGGTGTTGCCGTAGTCCAGGCGGCTCGTGACGAGGGCGTGGGTCACGGTTTTTCTAGTGTTGGTGGGGATCCAGCGGAAGATCTTGCGGAGCATGCGGAGGGTGAGGAAGCAGGCGGAGGACACGGCGTTGACTTGCTTGGTCATGGTGAGAAGAGGGTCCAAGATGAAGCCGAGGTTGCGGGCGTGGTCTGCGGGGGTAGGTGCGGTGCCGAGGGCCGTGGGCCACCAGGAGTCGTCCCAAGCGGACGGGGTTTGCCGAGGATGAGGACTTCCGTTTTGTCAGAGTTCAGCTTTAGGCGGCTGAGCCTCATCCAATCTGCGACGTCCTTCATGCCCTCTTGTAGGTTGGTTTTGGCGCTGGCGGGGTCCTTGGTGAGGGAGAGTATAAGTTGGGTGTCGTCGGCGTAGGAGGTGATGATGATGTCGTGCTTGCGTACGATGTCGGCGAGGGGGCTCATGTAGACATTGAAGAGTGTCGGGCTGAGCGATGAGCCTTGAGGTACGCCACAGATGATCTCGGTGGGGTCTGAGCGAAACGGTGGGAGGTAAACTCTTTGAGATCGGTTTGAGAGGAAGGAGACGATCCAGTCCAAGGCCTGGCCTTGGATCCCAGTGGAGCGGAGGCGGGTAATTAGGGTGCGGTGACAGACGGTATCGAAGGCAGCCGAGAGGTCGAGGAGGATGAGGGCGACTGTTTCACCGTTGTCCATCAGGGTTCTGATGTCGTCTGTGACTGAGATGAGGGCGGTTTCAGTGCTGTGGTTGGTTCGGAATCCGGTTTGTGAAGAGTCGAGCAGGTTGTTGTCTTCCAGGAAGGTGGTCAGCTGTTTGTTGACGGTCTTCTCTATTACCTTGGAGGGGAAGGGGAGGAGCGAGATGGGGCGGAAGTTTTTCAGGTCGCTCGGGTCAGCCGTAGGTTTCTTTAGTAGGGCGTTGACTTTGGCGTGTTTCCAGCATTCGGGGAAGGTAGCAGAAGAAAATGAAGAGTTGATGACGGCCTGGAGGTGCGGGGCGATGATGTCGTCGGCTTTATTGAAGATGAAGTGAGGGCAGGGGTCCGATGGGGCGCCGGAGTGGATAGAGTTCATGGTGGTTTTGGTTTCTTCAGTGTTGATGTGGGTCCAGTCGTTGAGGGTGATGGTCCGGGGTGTGGGTTCGGTGGTGCTTGGTTGGGTCTGGTGTCCGAAGCTGTCATGGAGGTCGCTGATCTTGTGATGGAAGAAAGTGGCGAGGGAGTTGCACAAGTCTTGTGAGGGCGTGACGGCGTTGGCGTTGGCGCTGGGGTTGGAGAACTCTTTGACGATGCTAAAAAGTTGTTGGAAAATGGGTTATTGGTAGGGCAGGTAGGTACCTACACCTAGCAACAAGCCACTAACCTCCACATAGGTACAGTTAGGTCTCAGTAAATTAATCCCAGCTCAACCCTTGGTAGCTTGGCAACGAGCGTCAAGGCTTAACTTAGGAGACAAAGTGTAAAGCATTCAAATATCACAAAACAGTAATTAAATAAAACACAGGAAACAGTTTAAAAATCCAAAACCAATTTATAAAAATAGTTTATATTTTTATCTTTAAAATGACACAAAAACGATTAAAATCGGTTCAGGGGAACCAGAGATATGAATTTTTAAAGAATTATTACTTTTCTAGCGCTTAGAAACAAAAAGCGCCAATCGGGTCATCTGGTTGCACCTCGACCGGGGCAAAGTCAAACTTTCAGGCCGACCGCGATGGAGCCCTGCTCGGCTACAGGTCGCGGGAGGCCTCGGTTAAAAAGTTACCTTCTGACTTAGGCCCTCATTCTGACCCTGGCGGTCGGCGGAGAGACGGCGGTCGGACCGCGAACAGACCGGCGGTATTAAAAATGG
Organism: Pleurodeles waltl; assembly: GCF_031143425.1. Classification (NCBI taxonomy): domain Eukaryota; kingdom Metazoa; phylum Chordata; class Amphibia; order Caudata; family Salamandridae; genus Pleurodeles; species Pleurodeles waltl. The sequence goes on along the minus strand of NC_090444.1, from coordinate 1,683,144,555 downwards.
CATTCTGACCGCGGCGGTCCCCGCCGCGACCGACCGCCACTTCTCCACTCCGACCGCCACGGCGGTCATGACCGCGGGGCTGGAGTTTGCGCATTCCGGCCCGGCGGTCGTCCCAAGACCGCCAAGGGTATTATGACCCTGCCTACCGCCGCGGTTTCTTGCGGGCGGGAACCGCCGTGCGAACCATGGCGGTAAGCACTATCGGGGCCAGGGAATTCCTTCCCTGGCACTGATAGGGGTCTCCCCCACCCCCCACTACCCACCCGAGTCCTCCCCCCACACCCTCCACCCCCCTGCCACCCCCCAGAGGTGGTACGAACCCCCTCCCCACCCCCACCCCGACATGCACATACATGCACCCCGACATGCACACACCCCCAACATGCACATATACACACCCCCTACACACACATACACAACGGGGACACATACCCGCACACATACATGCAGACATGCGCACCTGCCGAACAGCACACATTACCCATAGACACAGCAGCACCCCCCGCCCGCATACACGCACTCACACACCCCCTCTACACACTCACACGCACACCCCCATGCACGCCCACATCACACAACACCCCCCCACCCCCTCCCCTCACGGACGGTCAACTTACCTTGTGCGTTGGTCCTCCGGGAGGCGACGGGAGCCATGGGGAGGTGACCGCCAACAGAAGACCGCCAACAGAAGACCGCCACACAGAAATGTGGGTCGTAATTCTGTGGGCGGTGTTCTGCTGGCGTGGCGGTGGAGGTTGACCAGTCTCCACTTTCCCGCCGACCGCCAGTGTGGCTGCTGGCGGTTTTCCGGCGGAACGCTCCCAGCGGTCAGAATGCGCACAGCGGCATACCGCCGCGGTCGGCGGTCTTCACCGCGGCGGTAACTCGGCGGTCTTGCGAAAAGACCGCCAAGGTCAGAATGAGGGCCTTAGTCTTTATTTTGAAGTTTTTCTTCACCGGGACGAACCTGCCAGTTGAATCCGACCTCCTGGAGCCCTTGTCCGGATACGCGATGTGGCTTTCCTCGGTGGAGACTTTTACCTTCGGACTTAGTCGTTTTTTCGAGATGAAAATCCTTCGACCGGGGTAAACCTGGATCTTGATCCGACGTCCATGGAGCCCTTCTCGGATACGATGGCTGGGAGGTCCCGGTCAACTTTTTACGTTCGGACTTAGTCTCTTTTTTGGATGTTTTTCTTTACCGGGACGAACCACGAAGTCAGGCCGGGTCGCGGTTGAGGCAAGCCGGCTAGAATTTCCGCGGCGGGTCGGTCCCTCTCTGGAGCTTTTTTCCAAAAATTCTCAAATCTTTTCCTAACTTCTGGGGCTTCACCCAGATGTTCTTTTAAGGTTCTTTTGGGGTCCACAGCTCACCCCAAGGGTCCAGAAGTTCTGTGATGGTCCTTGGGGGGTGCGGACTTCAACTCCCAGAATGCACCTGGCGCAAACTCCTTTTTGGCCACTGGACAGTGGTCAGCTGGTCGCTTTCTTCAGGAGTTGGTGCAGGGGACTCTGGTTTAGCAATTTTTCACCTGTAGCAAACAGGGAGTCCCTCCTTGAACCAGTTGAAGCCAGGCAAAGTCCTTCTTGTGGTGAAGCCCAAGTGTGCAGCTGGTGCAGTCCTTCTGAGTGCAGGGTCCAGGTGCAGGCCAGGGGTCCAGCAGGGCAGTCCTTCTTCTTCTTTAGTTCCTTTCTTGTTGAATTCTGGAGGGGATCTGAGGCTTGGGTGCAGGTCTGCCAGTTTTATCCTTGCTCCTGGGTGAAAAGCAGGGGGGCCCTGGTTCTCCAATCAGGGACAGGGTCGTCCCCCTGTGATGACCACTTCATGGGAAGTGTGGCAAAAATCCATCCCAGACGGCAACAGTCTCTAAAAATCCAACATGGATGAATCTGATTTTTGGAGGTTACATCTGGCTGAGCCCACCCACTGGTGTGGCTAAAAATCATAAACACACCCCTCTCCTGCCCTCTCCTAATCTAATCAAGGGGGCACCTAGCTGTCTGGGGTTGCAGGATGTGGGGGTGTTGCTGGGTGCTGCAAATGTCCTTCTCTGACTTTGAAGACCAGTTTGGCAGCCTTCCCCCTTCCTGCCTCACCATCTGCTGAGGGGAGATTCTCTCCCCCAAGCACATTCCTTTGTGTGAAGCCAGGCCACTTCACACCTCATCAAAGTAGCCTGGCAGAAGCTGCTGCAGGCTGGCCAATCAGAGCACAGCAGCAAAAACAATGCAGAGCTGAAATTGGCAACTTTTTAGGTAAAGTCTAAACTTTTTACCTGAACAAGTTATATTAAATCCAACAACTGGAAGTTGTGGGATTTATTACAACAATTAATTTGATACCAAATTCTTGGTATGTAACATTTAAGGAGACTTTAAAATTTAAAATAAAGTCTGCCCATTCTAGCCTATGAAGGCCATTTACTTCAATGAGGGAAAAACGAATTTGGCTGTTTTTACCTCACCAGGGCTTATAAATCTATTTTTATAAAGTCCCTGCTTATAGTTACATGGCACCCAGCCCTAGGGGCACATAGGGCACACCTTAGGGGTGACTTATATGTAAAAATAAGGTAGTTTAAGACTTTGGAAGTACCTTTAATTCCAAAGTCGAATTTGCATATAACTTTAATTTAAAAGCAGCCAGCAAGGCAGGCTTGCTTTTAAAATGACACTGGGCACCTCAGCAATGCACCTAGGTGTGCACCACCTATGCTTTGGTCCCTAAACCTACATGCCCTACCATATACTAGGGACTTATAGGTAGGTTAACTTAGCCACTTATAATTAGCCTAATTTGCATATCCATTTTACACAGAGCACAGGCCCTGGGACTGGTTAGCAGTACCCAGGGCACCTTTAAAGTCAGGAAAACACCAGCAAAAAGTGGAAAATGGGGGCAAAAAGTTATGGGGCCTCTGCAATCAGCCCTGTTTTCTCACACAACCCCCCCCCCCCCAGCCCACACGCCCAGGAGACTCAGCCCAACCCTGGGAGAGTCTTGCTGGCTTGTTAGGTGAGGAAGACAGTGAAGAAAACTGGCTGTCCCTTTGCAGGGCCTACTCTGCCTTATATCCTCCTGTCAGGGTCACTCCCTATGGGTAGTGAAGCCATCCCAACAGTAAAAGGACCCAACTCAAACTGAAACTTTCCTCTAGGGGGGGTCTTCCTCCTCTCTCTCTGCCAACTTGGGTAGTGAGGTGCCCACCTCCCCTACTCCTAACTTTGCTAGGGCAACACCTAGCTTACCCAAAGAGGTTACCCAACACTTGAGGAATCCCACCATGACCAACAGGGTCAGGGGGCCTACTTTGCTATTGGCCCTGGGGTCTGCCTCCCAGGCCAAGTACAGTGCTGCCAGGAAGGCTAGCACCCAGCAGAGGCTACTGACAGCTGTCAGTACCCAGAACCACACCCTAAGCTCTCCACTGACAGGTGGCTGAGCTGCTTTAGGGGCTTCTTTGGGGTCCTGGCACCCCTCTTGCTGTCTAGAGTGGGGGGCTACCACCTCCTGTGGCAGACACCCTCCTTCCACTCTCTCTTCTGTCAGTGCAGGGGCAACACCTTGCATCTGGACAGCTGCCTGACTACTCAGGACTTCCTTGGGGTCAGGTGAGGCCTCACCAGTGCCAACTCTGGGCTCCCCCCCTACTGGGGCAGAAGGCCTTTGGCTCCCTGGAACTCTCTTTAAGAGTGGCCTACCCTTCCTTTTCTTCTTTCCTTTTCTTGGGGACCCCTGTCTCCTAACTGTAGGGACTGACTCCCCAGGACTTTGGCTTGGAGGGGCGCCCTGGGCGACCACCCCATCTGTGACCAGACTCACCTCTGGGAGGTCATTGCCCAGGATACAATCTAGGGGAAGGTCAGCACTGACCACCACCCTAATCCAGTCAAGGATACCCTCCCTCTCTAGGGGCACTATGGCTACAGGTTTGGAGGTGACCTCCCCTGTGGCTATCCTGACTTTCTTTGTCTTTCCTGGGACATACATGTCTGGGGTCACTAACCGGTCACTCACTATAGTGTGACTGGCACTGGTGTCTCTCAGGCCAGTGGTAGGGATCCCATTCACTTGAATGTCGTGGAAGTGCCTACTCCCACCCTCAGGGATCACCAGCTTACCATCTGGTCCTGTCTCCCAGCACAATGCTAGGAGGACTTCATCATCTGAGGAATCCTCCTCTATGGCTACACTGGACAGCCCAGTGCTAACCACCTTCCTTGGACAGGCTGCATCTCCTCTGAAGTGACCTGTCTGCTGACAGTCAAAGCAAGCCCTACTGTCCAAGAGTTTTTTTAACCCTGGGTCTCCCTGTCTCTGCTTGTCAGAGTGGGAGTGGGATTTACTCTCCTCCTTCTTAGGGTTCGGGGGTACAGAGAGAGTCTCTGTGGTGGGCTTACCACCTCCCTCCTTAGGTTTTTGGGGACCTGTCCCCCCCTTCTTGGAGTCTCCCCCCTGGGACTTGACAACCACCCTGGTTCTCAACCTCTCATCAGCTGCCTCCCCTAGCTCTCTAGGGTTGGTCTGCTTAGAGTCCACTAGATGCTGGCGTAACCTTTCTTGGGTACAATTGGTCAAGATGTGCTCTCTCATGATCAGATCTTATAACCCCTCATAAGTATCTACTTTGTTACCAATAATCCAGCCCTCTAGTGCCTTTAGTGAAATGTCCACAAAGTCACCCAAGACTGGGTACTGACCTTCTGGGTGTCCCTGAACTTCATTCTATATTGCTCTGGGGTCAGACCAAACTTCTTGGCTAAGCACCTCTTCATACTAGGGTATGAATCTGCCTCCTCCCCCCTTAAGGTCAGAAGCCTATCCCTCCCTGAGTTGGGGACCAACTCCCACAAAAGGGAACCCCAGTATTGAGGCCTAACCCTTCTCATTTGGAGTGCCCTCTCAAAGGCCCCCAGCCACTTATCTATGTCATCCCCCTCTACATAAGCAGGAACTACCCCCTTGGGTAATCTGGGGCAAACTCCCCCACCCATGGACACCTCAGCTTCTTTATCGCTGCTTCCATCTCTTTTCTCTTTGTATGCCCACTTTTTCTTTTCTAGGGCCAGCTTCTCTGCTTCCAAAGCTATGTATGCTAGCTGGGCCTCCAGCTCTCTTTCTCTGATGGATGGGTTCTCTCCTCCTGAAAGGACCCCCTTCCCACCACTAGCTTTGGATCTGCCCCTAGTGACTGTATTTACTGAGGACCGTTCTTCCTCATCCTCACTTGGGCTCAGATGCCTTCCCTCCCCTGAGCGGTTAGAGCTTGCATCCTCCCTTCTTTCTCCCTCCTCTGGAGCTTCTTCTGACTCTACCTCTTGGGCCTCAGCCCATGCTGTCAGGGATGTGATCAGGATTTGCTTCCTGAGATCAGTGGTTGCAGGCAACCCTCTTTCAATACACAACCCCCTAAGCTGGACTACTGTCAGTGTGGGTAGGCTAGCCAGATCAAGCTCCATGGTTCCCTAGTTTTGTGTCAACAAAAACGTTTTGCAAAAATTGGAAACAAGAATTTAGAAAAAATTCAATAATTGAAATTAATCCAAATAAACAATTAAAAACAATTTTTGCACTAGGACAATTTAAAGGATTTTTAATTTGTTTTACCTAAAACTGTAACGTGATATTGAACACAAGTACAGGATCCCGTCGCTGCTTCCAATTATGTTGGAAAATGGGTTATTGGTAGGGCAGGTAGGTACCTACACCTAGCAACAAGCCACTAACCTCCACATAGGTACAGTTAGGTCTCAGTAAATTAATCCCAGCTCAACCCTTGGTAGCTTGGCAACAAGCGTCAAGGCTTAACTTAGGAGACAAAGTGTAAAGCATTCAAATATCACAAAACAGTAATTAAATAAAACACAGGAAACAGTTTAAAAATCCAAAACCAATTTATAAAAATAGTTTATATTTTTATCTTTAAAATGACACAAAAACGATTAAAATCGGTTCAGGGGAACCGGAGATATGAATTTTTAAAGAATTATTACTTTTCTAGCGCTTAGAAACAAAAAGCGCCAATCGGGTCATCTGGTTGCACCTCGACCGGGGCAAAGTCAAACTTTCAGGCCGACCGCGATGGAGCCCTGCTCGGCTACAGGTCGCGGGAGGCCTCGGTTAAAAAGTTACCTTCTGACTTAGTCTTTATTTTGAAGTTTTTCTTCACCGGGACGAACCTGCCAGTTGAATCCGACCTCCTGGAGCCCTTGTCCGGATATGCGATGTGGGTTTCCTCGGTGGAGACTTTTACCTTCGGACTTAGTAGTTTTTTCGAGATGAAAATCCTTCGACCGGGGTAAACCTGGATCTTGATCCGACGTCCATGGAGCCCTTCTCGGATACGATGGCTGGGAGGTCCCGGTCAACTTTTTACGTTCGGACTTAGTCTCTTTTTTGGATGTTTTTCTTTACCGGGACGAACCACGAAGTCAGGCCGGGTCGCGGTTGAGGCAAGCCGGCTAGAATTTCCACGGCGGGTCGGTCCCTCTCTGGAGCTTTTTTCCAAAAATTCTCAAATCTTTTCCAACCTTCTGGGGCTTCACCCAGATGTTCTTTTAAGGTTCTTTTGGGGTCCACAGCTCACCCCAATGGTCCAGAAGTTCTGTGATGGTCCTTGGGGGGTGCGGACTTCAACTCCCAGAATGCACCTGGCGCAAACTCCTTTTTGGCCACTGGACAGTGGTCAGCTGGTCGCTTTCTTCAGGAGTTGGTGCAGGGGACTCTGGTTTAGCAATTTTTCACCTGTAGCAAACAGGGAGTCCCTCCTTGAACCAGTTGAAGCCAGGCAAAGTCCTTCTTGTGGTGAAGCCCAAGTGTGCAGCTGGTGCAGTCCTTCTGAGTGCAGGGTCCAGGTGCAGGCCAGGGGTCCAGCAGGGCAGTCCTTCTTCTTCTTTAGTTCCTTTCTTGTTGAATCCCAGAAGGCAACAGTCTCTAAAAATCCAACATGGATGAATCTGATTTTTGGAGGTTACATCTGGCTGAGCCCACCCACTGGTGTGGCTAAAAATCATAAACACACCCCTCTCCTGCCCTCTCCTAATCTAATCAAGGGGGCACCTAGCTGTCTGGGGTTGCAGGATGTGGGGGTGTTGCTGGGTGCTGCAAATGTCCTTCTCTGCCTTTGAAGACCAGTTTGGCAGCCCTCCCCCTTCCTGCCTCACCATCTGCTGAGGGGAGATTCTCTCCCCCAAGCACATTCCTTTGTGTGAAGCCAGGCCACTTCACACCTCATCAAAGTAGCCTGGCAGAAGCTGCTGCAGGCTGGCCAATCAGAGCACAGCAGCAAAAACAATGCAGAGCTGAAATTGGCAACATTTTAGGTAAAGTCTAAACTTTTTACCTGAACAAGTTATATTAAATCCAACAACTGGAAGTTGTGGGATTTATTACAACAATTAATTTGATACCAAATTCTTGGTATGTAACATTTAAGGAGACATTAAAATTTAAAATAAAGTCTGCCCATTCTAGCCTATGAAGGCCATTTACTTCAATGAGGGAAAAACGAATTTGGCTGTTTTTACCTCACCAGGGCTTATAAATCTATTTTTATAAAGTCCCTGCTTATAGTTACATGGCACCCAGCCCTAGGGGCACATAGGGCACACCTTAGGGGTGACTTATATGTAAAAATAAGGTAGTTTAAGACTTTGGAAGTACCTTTAATTCCAAAGTCGAATTTGCATATAACTTTAATTTAAAAGCAGCCAGCAAGGCAGGCTTGCTTTTAAAATGACACTGGGCACCTCAGCAATGCACCTAGGTGTGCACCACCTATGCTGTGGTCCCTAAACCTACATGCCCTACCATATACTAGGGACTTATAGGTAGGTTAACTTAGCCACTTATAATTAGCCTAATTTGCATATCCATTTTACACAGAGCACAGGCCCTGGGACTGGTTAGCAGTACCCAGGGCACCTTTAAAGTCAGGAAAACACCAGCAAAAAGTGGAAAATGGGGGCAAAAAGTTATGGGGCCTCTGCAATCAGCCCTGTTTTCTCACAAAAGTTCTCTGCTGTTGTGGCTGTTTTTGTCCAGTCTGTCGGTGAAAAAGTTCCTTTTGGCAGCGCGGATCAGGTGGTGGTGTTCGCGGGTTGCGTTTTTGAGGGCGGTCATGTTGTCGGCGGTGTGGTCCTTGCGCCAGGCCTTCTCGAGGGCGCAACAATTTTTCTTAGTTTCTTTGAGGGTGTCAGAGAACCAGAGAGGTTTTCTGGTGATGGCCTGTTGATGCGTGCGTCTGAGGGGGGCAAGGTTGTCTGTGCAGTTGGAGATCCAGTTCGAGAGGCTGAGGGCTGCGTCGTTGGGGTCGGTGGTGAGGGTGGGTTGGTTGACGGTGAGTGCGGAGAAGAGTTGCTCTTCGGGGATTTTGTTCCACTGTCGACGAGGGATGGGTTGAGTGTGGAGGTGGCGGGTCTCGCATCAGAATGTGAAATGGACACAGCTGTGGTCGGTCCAGTGTAGAGCGGAGGTGTGGCTGAAGAAGACGTGTTTGCTGGCAGAGAAGATAGGGTCAAGCGTGTGTCCGGCGATGTGGGTGGCAGTGTTTACCAGTTGCTTGAGGCCGAGGTTGGCGAGGTTGTCGAGCAGGGCGGTGGTGTTGGGGTCGTTGTTTTGTTCCAGATGGAAGTTGAGGTCGTCTAGGAGGATGTAGTCCGGCGAGGCGAGGGCGTGCGGGGAGATGAAGTCGGCGATGGAGTCGCTGAAAGGGGCGCGCGGTCCGGGGGACGGTAGACGAGGGATCCTCTGAGGGTGGTCCTGGGGTCGGTGCGAATCTGAAAATGCAGATTGTTTAATGGAATTATATTTGAAATATGCTTTTACAAAAAAAGTTGCCATTGTTCTCATGTTTGTAATCATTTTGCCTCACATGCTCACTATTGTTTGCCTACAATACCAACTCACCAATGTGATGTTTGGAACATCCACTGTATCATAGGTCAATTTAATGCAATGTCACCTGTAATTGGGCCAACATGACCCCCTTCACAATTGTGATGGAGCATCACACCTGCCACAATTAGAAATTGTGGCTTGTTTGGTACAACTTACCCTTACAACATCCAACAAACTCATGTACTTCTTTTTTCATTAGGCAAGCATGTGTCGAGCAAAACAGTCCTTTAGTAGTGGTCACACATATAGTGGTATCATCTTTAACAAATAAATATGCAAAACATATCAACATATAGCTTGTGCAAAATTGACAGCTTTCAAGACTCTTCTTGTGTGTTGGACATGTGCCAACCTTTACTTTGCTTTGATGCTACAATTTGTTGATGTAACAAAAAGAGTTAGTTAATAAGAACAACTCAAAAATCAATCAATCTATCAATCATAGTATTTGTAAAGCGCACTACTCACCTGTGAGGGTCTCAAGGCACTTACCCACTTGATACTGCCCATTAAGTTGGGGATAGGACACCCCAAGTAGGCAGTCATGGGGGGTTCAGGGCACAGTGCTCACGCTTCCCATGTTGGGAGGACTGGCCAAGCTGTACTTCTGCTGACTTCTGTACCTCTTATACACCCCCAGGGTCCACACTTTCTTAGTGATGGCCTTCCAGATGGTCTTCTTCTGATGGGTGTTTACCTGTATGGATCAGAAAAATGAAAGAAAACATTTTTGGTGAGTTTATGTTTGTTTGCATTGATGTAACACAATTTTTAGAAAACAATCACAAACAATCACAAGCATTTAGAAAATGTTGGAGCAGCATATTAATTTCTTAATTTTTCTTACATATAATATAACATTTGTAGTGACCTGTTGAGTGCCCTTATCCCTTCTCATGCCCTTATTTTAATGATTCAAGCCAGTCACAGGATCTAGACCATGGGTCTCCAGTATTCTACTGTAGTGAGAGCTACTACTGATCAGTTAAAACTAATTGTGAGCTACTGAAGACTAAACAACATGTGCATTGTTGCCAGACACCTCCATGTCCAGAATTGTTACCAGATACCCCCATGCCCAGCTTCATTGACTTAAATCCTAATTTCCATATACTATGGTTTGTACCTAATACTCTGACTAAGGGCACTGTGAAAGGGCTGTCATGTGTGTCAGTAACAGTGAAGTCTTTAGGGATGTACAAACCTGTGTGCATATGAATGGAATACATATTTACGGGTGACTGAGAGTCATTGTTATATGTCCTTGCAGCACAGGACATACTGTTACCCATATGTGGCACTATTACATATTACATAAAGACATATTTTTTCATAAAATGGGAGAAAAGTAAAGTGCAGAAAAATAATTTGTCAAAAAAGCATTATAGAAAACATGCCACTAGGTAGTTATAGTTAGGACCTAGTTTCTATAGAAAATGTGTTTTTCATTTTGCTAGTTACTTTGGCGCCATTTGATGAATCTGCGCTCACTTCAGCGTCTGTCTGGAAAGTTTTGGGGTGATCCGTCAAGCGGGGTCTGAGAAGGGAGTCCCAAAATGCTTTATCCCCATACATTTTTCCATAGGGATTTTGAACAGGAATATCATCCGAAATGCTGGACCCAATTACACAAAATTTAGGAGAAAGGTAGCTCGTAGTCCAGAAAGTAGCTTTTTTGTGATGTGGTGCAAATCCAATCAGTAGTGTCTGAGAAATTAAAGAAAAAACACATTTGTATATTTAGGGACGCAAAGGCTCCCCAAACCCTCCCAATCTCGTCCAGAGATCTGATTGACTGAAAACACTTCAACAAGGAAGTATCGGCAGCCATGTTAAGTCCCAGAAAAACAAAAAAAAAGAGCCCACTCGGTGAGTAAGTGCATAGGTCTCTGATTGGGTCTATGAGTGTGTGTGTCTCTAAGTGGGTTTCTGAGTGGGTGTGGTAGTCTCTGAGTGGATCTGTGTGTGAGTGTGTTAGTCTCTAAATGGGTGTGTGAGTGGGGGTGTGAGTCTCTGCGTGCACCTGTGAGTGAGTGCATGAGTCTCTGAGTGAGTTTGTGTGTGAGTGTGTGGGTCTCTAAATGGGTGTGTGAGTGGGGGTGTGAGTCTATGAGTGCACCTGTGGATGAGTGCATGAGTCTCTGAGTGGGTCTGTGAGTGGGTGTGTGAGTGTTTAAGTGGGTCTGTGAGTGGGTGCATGAGGGTCTGAGTAGGTCGGTGAGTGTGTACATGAGTATCTGACTGTGTCTTTGAGTGACTGCATGAGTCTCTGAGTGGGACTGTGAGTGGGTGTGTGAGTCTGAGTGGGTCTGTAAGTGGATGCATAAATGTCTGAGAGGGTATGTGAGTGGGTATGTGAATGTCTGTGTGGGTCTGTAAATGGGTGCATTAATGTCTCAGAGTGTCTGTGAGTGGGTATGTGAATTTCTGTGTGAGTTAGTGAGTGGGTGCATGAGTGTTTAATTGGGTGTGTGGGGGTGCATGATTGTCTGAGTAAGTCTCTGAGTGAGTACATTAGTCTCTGCATGGGTCTATGAGTGGGTGCATGAGTGTCTGGGTGAGTGTCTGAATGCATCTGTGAGTGGGTGTGTGAGTGTGTGTGTGTGGGTGTGCCAGTTGCTCTGTGAGTGACTCAGTCTCAAAGGAACTTCACCTGCCTCTTTAGCCAACAAAAGTCCACAGTTTAGCACAATATATATACCCGAGTGGAGTTTTTTTTGCCTCCTTGGGTAAATGTCCAGTACAAATTCTATGCTACAGCTGTGAAATGGAGCACAAGGAAATGTCACTTGTGACCTTGTGTATGTTTTGGCAATATGATTGTTCCTGGTGCGTCTTTATCCAGAAATGTGATAACATTAATCCTCCTATAGAGAAGACAACAAGACTAGAAAGAGGTAAATCTCCACCAAACCAGGGTTCTTCCTCTTCACTATATGAAATAAGTACTTCTTTGTTTGGTGGAGATGTCCCCATATTCATCAGCATCACAAACTCCTCATGAAGACGTTGGGGAGGCCACTTGTTAAGATCTCCAGCATTCTGGCAAAAGGCAGGAAGACTTTTAGATACTACTAAAGCGGGCTGAGCCAAACAAGGAAGCATTCAAGTGATTTGAACATTTGAAATACTCATAGCAATTTAAAGGGAGCACCATAGACTCTGCTCTCACCAGGAGCAGACAAGAAAGAACCCACTTGTCACTGTCACATACAGATTGTGCTTCACTAGATCAAAGATACATTCACCTCCACAAAGAATTTCAAGTCATTTTTCAATATGGAATCACTGAGAAAACACAATTGCGTGGCCATGCCCAGGAGTTAAGATCATTTGTCCTTTACAGAAGTGGAGCTTCAACAGAGCACCTGCTATGCTTTCATTTGTAAGTGCTTCCTGTTGAGGATTAACTTCTGTGAAATGACTATTATGGCCAGGATGGGTTTGGAGACCCATATGCCTGGGACCATCATGTAACAGGGCCTGGCCATGTCATCTGGGTGTCCTGAACTCCCAGTCTCCATGATGGGGACCTCGGGGGATTCTCAAGGCCCCCATGGCCCCCTCTGGACCCCTCTCCTAAACATGCAGCTCCCTGTGTGCAAGAGCAATCGTTTAGTCTCTTTCCCTACCTGCATTTCTGCAGACAGGGAAAGAGATGAAATCTATGATTCAAGCGGTCTAGAGCACTTTGAGAGCTTCTGCCTCCTAGGACCGTAATGTTTGCTCTTGCTTGGTGGGAGCTGTCAAAGATCCCGCCAAGCGAAAGCAAAAACGATGTCCTGGGGTGGGCACCCTGGGACATAGAAGGAGCTGGCCCTGGGCATGACAGTCCCATGGGCCATTATTTGCTCCAGCAAGGGGGCTACATGGCCCCCCTCCTTTACTTTTCAGGGCTGGCCCCAGGGAAGTGGTGGCCCCCAGGGCTGTATGTGGCCATGGAGGGGTCTGCACACCTTAACCGATTGCTTTAAAAGTATTTGGTCCCAGGGAGTTGGTGGTCCCCAGGGCCTGAGGGGTAACAGGGCACGCATTAGATGATATTTAGCCCCAGGGAGGTGGTGATCCCTGGGGCTTACAGACCCTCAGGACGGAGTCCCCGTGCACCCCCTCCTTTTTCATACATAAAGCCCCTGGAAGGTGGAGGTCTTCAGGGCACCAAGAGCCTCAGGATTGAGGCCCGGTGTTCCCCCTCCTTTTTTAAACAATGCCCCTGGAACCTTGCCTACCCAAAACAAGCGCTGGAGCCCAAGCTTTTTTATTTTTCTTTTCTAAATGTTGCCGGAGTCAGGGATCGGCTGTGATTTTTGGCAAAGATTTAAAAAAATGCTTTTTTTGCCCTTGTGGGTTACCTCTGTGACATCGGCACCAGAGCTAAAGGTTCAAGGTATTTCTATCCTGCTCCCTTTTATTTTGTTTTTATGTTTTTTCAGGCTCTTGGCTGATGCTAAGTCCCAAGATGGCTGTCAAAACTTCTTGGTTGAAGTGTTGGCAGCCAATCAGATTTCAGCACGGGCATGGTCAGGTCCTCAGAGGATTTGTGCCCCTCAATATACAAATTTGTTTTTCTTTTAAACTCTCAAAAACTACTGGATGGATTTACACCAAATTGCAAAAAAGGCACTTTCTGGACCAAGCCAAGTGACCAAGGCAAGAGTACTTGTCAAAACGTGTAAGGTGTCTGGTGGTTTGCCACAATAAAGCACTTTTGGATTATTGCAGCCTGGAATACGTGTACTTTCTGCATGGACACTTTTTGTTTGATGTATCTATATTACCTACTGTCGGTCATCAGTAGGTAGGTATAGTTAGGACCTAGTTTCTATAGAAAGAACATTTTGGCCCGTATTTATACTTTTTTTAGCTCCGCATTTGCGCCGCTTTTTGGCACAAAACGGCGCAAACCTACAAAATACAATGGCATTTTGCAAGTTTGCGCCGTTTTTGCGTCAAAAAATGACGCAAATGCGGCGCAAAAAAAGTATAAATACGGGCCTTTATGTTTTACCCATAACTTTGGCGCTGCTTGACAAATCTTTACAAAATTTTCAAAACAAATACTTTGCTAAGTTCAGCTTCTGTCTGGAAAGTTTCCGGGTGATCTTTGAAGCCAGGGCCGAGAAAAAGGGAGGGTCCCAAAATGTGTTTTCCCCATTTATCTTTCCATAGGACCTTTGGACACGTATACAACGAAATTACACTAATTTGGCACAAACCTGGACTCTGTTCCACAAATCATGCTTTTTGTGAGTTAGTGCAAATCCGTTCAGTAGTTTCTGAGACATTTAAGGTCAGAAAATTCAGATATGTACGGACTCAGATCCACCGTGGGTCAATCTACAGATCCATAAGTCACAGGAAGAATCTGATTGGCTGCCCGCAACCTGAGAGAAATGTTGTTGCGGCCATTTTCTTTTCAGGGTAAATGGTCCTGGGGTTGAAATGTAGGGGACAATTGAGTTGATGGGGTCAGGAGACAGGTTCCCTGCCCCCATTGGGGTGATATAGTTGTGGTCATGGGACAAATATTGCCTTTGAAATGCAGAAAATAGTTTTTGGGATAGTTCGTGAGATCCGCAGATCCATCTGCCTGCAAGGCTCATCGCGGCCCCTGGTGTGAATCTACAATTGGATCTGTGGAACTCTGGAAATACAAAACAAAAAGACTAGGGCCCTCATTATGAACTTGCGGCAGTCACCGCCGACCGCTGTGCTGGCGGTTAACAAAAGACCGCCAGTGGCGGTAAACTGCATACCCCCGTATAATGATGCCAAAAACACAAACCTCAAAAATTCCTGCAACCTACACCCACCGCCAGGGCCAACGACCGCAGAAAGGAAGTACACCTCACCCCACCACCGCCATGCAGACAAATCCCCCACCCACCAAATAATGATGCCCAAATCAGCTCAGTGGACAGTGAATGTCAAATGACCATTAGTGGTACGGACCACCACGGCCAGCAATGGGACCTGCCAACAACAAATGTACACTTTGGCAAGTTCGAAAAGCACACACCTGACACATATCCACAACACTTCAAAACACACACATACACACCCCACAATCCTTTGCAATGCCAATAGCACAACAGATATTGACACCACAACACACATACAGTGAACTAACCATCACACAAGTCACACATACAAAAACACACTACCCACAACACACACCATGGCACCCCCTAAGCACCCCCGCTTCACAGACAGGGATTTAAGGACCATGGTGGCCAAAGTACTCAGTGTCGAGCCACACCTATTCGGGGCACAGGTGCAGCAGACACCCTTGGCCAGGAAGATGGAGCTATGGCAGAGGATAGTCAACAAAGTCAATGCTGTGGGAAACCATCCACGCACAAAGGATGACATCAGGAAGAGATGGAACAAACTGCACGGGAAGGTGTGTTCCATGGCATCCAGGCACAACATCGCCGTACAGAAGACTAGTGGTGGTCCCCCACCTCCTCCCCTGAATACACTGACTGGGAAGAGAAGGTCCTGGCTATCCTGCACCCGGAGGGCCTCACGGAACTCACTGGAGGACTGGACTCGTGTAAGTCAACTACAATACATAACAGTCACCACACCTGTAATGCATGTATCACCCCATCCCTCTCACTACCATCATGCCCCCATACCTTACCCAGCCCACAACACTCACACACTTATATCCATGTCACCTTCATGCCCACAAACTCCCATACACATCACCATCCAGCCGCCTGTGCACAGTCACCAACCCATGCATTTAATGTCAGGAGCACTACAACACCCACAATGCACCACCACCCCTACAATAAATGCATCAAAATGAACACGAAGGGTCCCTGCATGCCTCTACATGGGCATTCAACCACCAATTACTTCTGACCGGAGCTGCAATTTGCAAGAAAGTGCAGGACACCCACATCTCTATTCTCTCACACACAAGCACTACCACCCATGCCACCCGGACGGAGACGTCAAGGAGTGCCAGTCCTTCACCTGAAGATGAAGGCCCAACTCAGGAGTGTGCAGAGGGATGTCTGGACATAGGGGAAATCCCTGGCCCATCCCACACCCATGGACAGTCACCCTCCAAAAGTCCCACCCAGGACACCAGTGACACCCCTACCACTCAGCTACCACCATCAGCTCTGTCCCCACGACCCCACACCAATGTCTCCAGGCACGGACAGGCTGCCCACATGTACAGAGGCCCGAGTCTCCACCCACCATCAGGCAGGATGATAAAGAACCCACTACAACTGGGACTACCAGACCTGTGGAGGGGACACAGGCACAGGGGGCTACGGACAGTGGGAGGGTATCAGTGGCCAAAGGGGTGGCCCAAGGAGGGATACTGCTACCCAGGAGGTCATTGCTGAGGTCCTGGGAGTATACCACGATTCCCAGGACAGGATGGGCCAGATCCTGGCCAAGTTGGAGCAGTATCAGAGGCAGCAGGTAGCACACGACCAGGAGGCCATGGAGCAATGGAAACAGCTCAGTGCTACCATGGCCTGCATTGCCGGGATGGTGCAGTGCCAGACAAACATCCAGCCTGAGATCTCCACCCACCTACAGGCCCCTTACACTAGCTGGGGCACTGCCCTGCCATCTAAATCTGCAGCAGCTACTGTACTGGTGGCACTGCCAGAGGACTCACAGGACACCAGCACCCCTTCATCTGCAGCCCAAATTCACCCTCACAAACGTGGACTCAGACTCAGACATCCACTGAAACACCAGCCAAGACCAAGCCCACCGCCAGGAAGTGACTCTGCCCTCAACTGTCTCCCTTCGTTGCCACTGAGATACATTGTTGACATGCCCCTGCCATCTCACCATCTTCCAATGGCCCCAAGGACTATACCTCTGTGCTACCAACAGCTGAGCAAATGTACCCGAGTATGTAGTTCACCATTTGCCCACTCCCTTCCACTGTCCCATCACTCATGAATGTTTTGACTTTGAATAAATACACTTGTGCACTCAAAATATCTGTCCATAATCAATATGAGTAATCAATTGTGAATGTGAATGCATTAGCCAGTTACCATCATAATGCCGCTTTTATTGCAGGAGGGGGTTTAACAGACTGTAGTGTCTGAAGTATGTCACACTGTACATTCCACAGCGTTAACTCACACCTGCCATTTCAGTCATGATTTTGCTATATCACTGGTAAGGGACACCACAGCACTTACTACATGAGTCACCCTGAAACAATACAGTGAAGCCATCAGCATCATAGGAAATGTACCTATAAGTCACTGGAAGTATAGCTGGGTCCTGGAGTTGATGCCTTCCCCCTCTTCTTCACCATCACCCTCATCCCTCTTCTGAGGTGGCAAGGCTGGTTGAACAGCATTCTCCTCTTCCAGAAGTGGTATAGCTTTCCTCATGGCTAAATTGTGCGGCATGCAGAAGGCCACCACTGTCTTACACACCTTGTCAGGGACATAGCACAGGGATCCTCCAGAGAGATGCAGGTAACAAAATCTTCCCTTTAGGAGTTCTATTGTCCACTCAATCACCCTCCTAGTGCGACCATGTGTCTCATTATAATGCCTTTCTGCATCTGTCCTGGGATTCCTCACAGGTGTCAGGAGTCACTGCATGTTGGGGTAGCCAGAATCCAAATAAGAAATTGGGGAAAGAGGGTTGAAACACACACTATCTACTTGCATACAGCCTGCCTGTCAGCTATGTAACTGACCCAGTGTCATACACACTCACCTATGATCCAAGCTCTGTCCACTTGTAGCTGTCCCATCATGTGTGGCACACTGCTGTTTCTCAGGACAAATGAATCATGGACTGATCCTGGGAACCTTGCATTGACATGTGAAATGTACTAATCAGCAGTACACACCAATTGGACATTCATAGAGTGAAAGTTTTTACGATTCCGAAACACCTGTTCATTTACCCTTGGGGGCATGAGGGCTATGTGGGTACCATCAATGGCACCTATCACATGGGGGGTATTTGCAAAGGCATAGAATCTTCATTTGATGGCGATGAGATCAGCCCTTTGGGGAAACCAGACATAACTTTGCAGGTGTTGAACAAATGAATACAGGAAATTGGACAGGATGTGGCTGAACATTGGCTGAGATTCCCCTGCAGCCATGCACACTGTCACTTGGAATGAGCCAGTGGCCAAAAAATGGAGCAAAGATAGTACCTGCACATTTGTAGGTATAGTGTAGTGATTGATATTAGCTGGCTTCAGAACAGTCTCAATTCTGCACAGAGTTCAAGGATTGTAGCTCGATTCAGGCGGTAATTATGATGATGTGACGGTTATGATCATGGTGGCCAGATCTACCAAAGGTCTGTAAACAGATGGGGTTCTCCCTTGCCACATGGGTCTGTACCTATGGGGGAGGAACAAAGACACATTAAGTTGGGACATACACTTGCAACACAGGGTGACAGAATTCATGTTTTACATGCAACACAAATGTACCACACACAGACACAAAAAAGGAGGCAATCCTGTCAGGCTAATGTGTGGTGAGGTGTCTCAGTCATAATGGCATCACAGTGTAGACACACTTCCCACCATGATTACATGTGGAGGACCAGTACTCATGTCAGTACTCAATGAAGTGGAGAGGGAATGGAGCCAGGCTATGGAGACGTGGTGGATGCAAAATGGCAGCCTCCTGCCACACAGGTAGTGTAGTGTGGAAGTGACTTCATTCCGCTGGCGTAACTCGTCATGGCGGTAGGCGGTGTTCACCACTGTGCACCTGATCACTGGATAACATGGTTGTCAATGGGGCCTTCACCGCGGAGGAGCTGGAGAAGCTGGTGGATGGGGTCCTACCCCTGTATGCCAAGCTGTATGGGTGACAAGAGGAGCAGGTGAGTTGCTATTTGTCCTCCTTAGATGTGTGTGAATATGGAGGATTCCTGTATGCATTTTTGTTCGCTGTGTGAATGCTCACCCGTAGTGTGTCTGGCAGTTTTTGGGCCATGTCAGGTTGAACGGGCATGGTATTTGTGTATGGGGCACCCACACTGACGTCTGTTTCTTTACTCTGTGTGTCCCATGCAGGTCAGCGCCTATCAAAAGAGGGGACTGTGGCAAGCCATTGCCATGGAAGTGTGGACGCTGGGGGTCTACAACCAGCTGAGCACCCACTGCAGGAAGCCGTGGGAGGACCTGAGGTGCTGGGACAGGAAGACCGGGGAGGTCTAACTGGGGAAGGCCTTCAACGAGGGATTGGCGCCCATCGGACCCTGACCCCCTAATGGCCCGCATTCTGGCGGTGGCCTATCCAGATTTGGATGGGTGCATGAAAGCATGCACAGCAGCCACTAAGGGAGGACTACCAACACTGTTGTGATGCCACTATGATGAGTGTAGTTAGGTGCTAAGGGGTGCATGCATAGTAGTGCCAGGCACATAGACAGGTGTATCCCTGCAGTCCTGTCCCCCTCCACATCCGTTGGATGGTCTCCTAGGAAGTTCTGGCTGGGTCTGTAGGCCTGTGTGGGGTTCCCTGTTTGGGCCATTGTATTCAATGTAGCCTCATGGACTTGCAGATGTGTTGGTATGGCATTGTCTCTCATTGGTTCACTTTACAAAGTGTTTCAGAGTAGTGGGGCAGGATGGGAATGCTGTGTACTGTTGGGTCATGCCTACCAGTCAGGAGCACATTCATAACATGTGTTGTGTCTGCTGAGGGTTGGTGCCTGAGTTGGGTGGGAGTGTATGTGCCCCAAAATTTACATATTTCCTGGAATTGACATACTTCTTTTTTGGTTTGTTCCCCCCTTGTGCTCTTGTGTCCTTGTGTACATTAGCATCATCTGGCAAGGGAGCTGAGGCACCAGCGATTCGGGATGCTCCACCCCATGGGACCTATGTGGCAGAGTCCACCAATGCCAAGGGCACCAGTGGGTTGGAGGGCGAGGGGAGTACCACAGGGAAGGCAACTAACACTGGAGGTAGTGACTCCAATATCTCCGATACCTCCTACGATGGCAGATCCCTGGTGGTGGTGGACCCTACTGGGCCCACCCATTCTTTGCTATCTTCCACCACCCCATACCATCACTGCCCTCCCAGTAGCTCCCCAACGAGTTGCCTGTGCCCGCTCACCCAAGAGGGTGGGCGTCTCATTCGCCCTAGGCACCTCATACCCTGCCTCAGTCAGCCTTGCTGCCCTCATGGAGGAGGCTATTGACCTCCTGAGAAACACCTCTGTAGGGTAGACAACCATCGCAAATTTCATCCAGGGGCTAGCATCCCAGATGCAATGCAATGCATACCTGGAAGGCATTCACGGTGCCATGACTGGCCTACAAAGATCTTTTCAGGCTCTGGCCTCCTCTTTGACAGCAGCCAGTGTCCCTGGTCTTTCCGTCCCCCCTCCCACCACCTCTCCTCCTTCGAGCACCCCATTCCCTTCACCCATCCCAAGCACACAGATCAGACAGCCATGCACACAGATCAACACACAAGAAGCACACAGAGAAACACAAGCACTGCACTTCCCACCACAGGCAGGCAGACACCCAACATACCAAAGCACACACAACAACATCCACTTCCCCCACTGTGTCAACCTCCCCCGCCTCCCTGTCTGTCACCTCACCATGCACACCCACATGCACTGCACCCTCAGTTACTGCTGCTGCCCCCATTCTTCTAGTCACCGCAACAGCTAACATTCAGTCATGCACCCCAGCCACCACACCTGCACTCACCATGACTACATTCACAAACACTTGCAGCACAATCACCAGACCTGCAGACACACACACAACATCCATATACACTGGCAGAATGTCTTCTCCCACTGTGTCCACCCCCTCCTCCCAAAGCACTCAAACTCTCACACTCATCCACACCACACACATCTGCCATTCATAAGCAGACTAAACAGGCACCTGCATCCACGTCCAGCACACCTACACCTCGTACCACCACTCCATCAACCTCCACTTCCAGACCTGGCTCCAAAACCCCTCCAACTGCACCTAATAAGCTTTTCCTCTCCCATGTTGACCTGTATGAACCCACTGGCCCACCCCGTCTTGTCCCTAAACATTCCCATGCCCTAGCCCAGTCCACTCCTTCCTCTTCAAAGTCCTCAACAGTCCACCCTTCCCATTCCTGTGCCCCTTCCCCAGGAAGGAAGAAGCCCTATGCTGTCCTAGGTCCCTCTGCCACCCCCGGTCCAGGCCCACTCCCCCTCCTTCCAAGGACAAGCCCAAACCCTCTCCACCTCCACCTCCTAAACCTAAGCCCAAGAACCCCCCCTTCAAAACCTGACTCACCACCCCTGCCATCCACTGCCCCTGATCCCTGAGGTGCCTGGCTGCCCCATAGATACCCCTTTTCAGTGGAGTTTCCTTTGCCATCGTAGGAGTCAAGTGTAGCCTGTATTTGCCCTTCCGGGACTTGTACATTTGGACTGGCCTATGGTCTTGTTTGTGCATTTGCTTTTATTTCTGTTGAAGTAAATTTTAGTGCCCTGCAGTGCTGTTGGCACAATATTGAGCCAATGTACAGCGTTTCACTGTGGGGGTGTGGTGTGCACGGGTGTGTGCATTGGTTCAGGTATTTGTTGGCTTGTGTCTGGTAATTACATCTTGTTATGGTATGTATGGCTTGGGATGGTGGGAGGGGTTGGGAGTGCATTGCGGTGTGGATGGTTGTGTAACTGTGCCCTTTCCTCCCATGTGTACTTGGCTGCAGTACTTACCATCATCGTCGGTCACAGTCCTGGAGAAATATGGCAAGGAGAAGCACTTGGATTATTTCCAACTCTCTCTCCATGTCTGCGTCGGCGTGTACTGTGTGCCTCCATGAGTGTTTCCCTTTGTATGGGTTATTTCCGCCAAGCTTTGAGTGGCGGTGGTTCCCGCCCCGGAACTGATGGCAGTGTGGTGTTTCATTATTTGGTGGGCGGGTAGGGCCTTTCGGTAGAGTTGAGGGTGGCCTCCCCTGTCATCATCAGGACTATTAAAATGTCAGTGGGTGGATGACCTGCTGCCTGTTTCTCATGTGCTTCACTATTTAGCGGTCCGGACCGCTAGCCTGTTGGTGGTAGTTACCGCCACCGCTGGCAGTGTGTTGTTTACCGCCATGTTAATAATGACCACCTAAATTCTAATAGAGACACTCTACATTCAGTATTATACGCAGAGAGACACTCTCACACCCAGTGTGACATGCAGGCAGACACTATCACACCCAGTCTCACATCTACAGAGATGCTGTTACATCCAGTGTCACATCTACACAGACAGTTTCACACTCACTCTTGCACTCAGAGAGACACTCTCACACCCACTATTGCATCCAGGCAGACACTGTTATACTCCGTCTCACACCCAGACACAGAGTCTCATGCTCAGTCTCACACTAACAAAGAGACGCACACATGTAGTGCCAAACTCAGAGACACAATCTGACACTCATCCTCATACCCAGACAGGAACTTTCACACTCAGTCTGACATACAGGCAGACACTGTTTCAAGAACTCTCACACCTACACATGCAGTCTCACACTAACTGTCACACTTTCACACCCACCCTCGTATCTAGGCAGACACTTTCACACTCCCTCTCACACCCAGACAGAGACTCTCACGCTCAGTCTCACACTAACATAGAGACTTTCACATGTAGTGTCGAACCTAGAGACACACTCTTACACTCACCCTCATACCCAGACAGCTACTCTCACACTCAGTCTGACATATAGGCAGACACTGTTACGAGCAATCACACACCTACACAGTCTCACACTTATTGCCACACTCAGGGAGGCACTCTCACATTTAAAAAAGTGTTTTTTCCCTTTTACAAGATCCGCGGAGCCATTTGCGGATCCAAGCAATATTTGAAAAAAAAGAAGTGCATAAAAAGAAATTTATATGTATATGGGTAATATATTAGTTCTGAAAAGAGCCTTGGTGTTTATGATATATAGGTTGTTACTACACATGATGAAGGATACAGTCTCTCAAGTTATGCAGGAAAAGTTTGTTGCCTTTCTCTGTTGAATGAACTCCGTCATTTCTGTATATACCCTCCATATCAAATTGTACGTTGTTGTGGTATATAAAAATCATATTATGGTCCCTGAGGAATGCAGAAACAGTTTTATTGACATGTTTCCTGGATTTCTCTATTTGTGGGCAGAACTGAGTTGAACAGTTTCACTTCTGCTTTTGGCAAAGGTTTGAAAAAACAAAGGCAGTGTGTGGGAAGAGTGTCATTAATTTTCCAAAGGTTTCTTTCATTAAGATTTCCAAACCACCTGCAGTGACTACCCCTAGGTCATTGCCACGACAGTGTACAATCATAAGGTCTTGATGTTAGCAATCCTTAATAGTTTCAAACAAAGGAAGTCATTGATACCACTTTAACCCTCTCTGGCCAATCCAAGTAATATCTGCTTTGGACAAACCTAGGTCTCTGTCAATACCACTTCTTTTTTAACTCTCTGCTGCCGAAAACACAAAGCTGTGACCAACAATCCACACTCTGAACATCTTGGAGGTAATCGGGAGAAGCACACAGGTGATGGCTGCAGCTGAAAGAGGCTGGTATGAAATGAAAATCTGTTGAAATGGAAGGTAGTAGGTACAGTCTGGAAGAAGTGATTCTATATTTTTTGGTTGAAGGTAGGTAGTGAGGTTATGTGAATTATAAGTATATGTTGGATTGGATTTAGAACAATTGGAAAACAGTAAAAATAGCTGTGATATGTTCACTCTGAAAGATTCAACCACACTTGATAAATGTGACTTGAAACTAAGCATGTTCTAGTCAGAAACTGTCATGAACTTGTGGCCTGGTGCAGCAGAATGTTGCCGACTGTGTAACCATGGTAACAGAGCTAGAAGAGCATGAGGGGGAAGGGAAGAGAAAAAAAGACTAGAATGTGACTTTGTATGACTGTATATATAGAGGCAGTAATGATTCATAATGATTATTTATTGTTATGATTTGGTTTTGTGTTCTAAAAAAAGTGTTTATTTGGATGTGTTTTTTAATAAGCTCAAGAAATAATTTCTGAACTTTCCCATAGATCTGCGGATCCACCAGCGAATTTAAACAGGTAGCTGCACTACGCCGCAGTGGATCCGGAGATCCGGCGAAACTTACATCTTATTGGCTAACTTTTCAGGAACACTGCAAAGGGTTAACTATACAAACCAGAAGTTTTTTAAGCCGTAAAACATTGTATTAACATGAAAAGGAGATTGTGATTGGTTTGCTGACTTTGAAGGGAGAGTTGAAGAGGCTGCCATTACTGGTTGCCTGCTATGAGAGTGGACTTCCATTCTTGTGGTTGGTTTTCTGAGCTTTGTTCTGTGAGACAAAATTCTACCTGACACTGAAAGAGAAATGTAGAGCACTAGAAAGAGAATCTTCAGGTGTGTGTAGTAAAATGTAATTTATTTTTAGAAAGTGTTAGTGTATGATTAATTAATATTAGGTTACAGAAAGTGAGTAGTGTATCCACAAAATGCTACAAAAGATAAATACTAGGTTTGTGATTTATATAAAGGAATTATACAAGTGATTCATTATATAAGAAAGATATTCAAGTGTACTTTGATAAGGGGTTTCATGGATGTTTCCAGTTTCTATCAGTATATTAAAGTAATCCATCACGTATGCTGAAACTAATAAGGAGAATGCACTAATGAGTAATTTAATATTAAAAAATGTTATATTGAATTGTAGAAATGTAATGTGTTTTTCTATACAGAAATGGGTATGTATAAAAGCAATGTTGAACTTATGCAGAGAATGACACATGTATTGAGAGATGATTAGAGGTTATTTTACAACGAGTTAGACATTGATATGAGTGAAGTATATTACCTGAAAAGGTAAAAAAAAGGATTGGGTGAGAGCAGGTTGAATTTTTTTTTGGAATAGAATGGATCCACTCATTCCTCTCTGGGAGGACGCAGCGGGTCAGACTCCCACCATACACATCCAGGCCCATATGCGTCAACTGCAGAGTCCCCCAAGGATCCTCACTGAGTCTCACACTGTTCAGCGTATACATGGCAGCTCTTGCAGCCATCGTCAGAAGCCATGGTATGAACATTGTGTCATATGCCGATGACACACAACTCATCTTTTCCTTCACCAAAGACCCGCCAAAAGGAACTTCCACTCAGGAATGGAAGCCGTCACCACCTGGATGAGAGAAAGCTGCCTCAATCTCATCTCCAACAGGACTGAGCTCATCATCTTCGGAAAGGCCACCTCAACTTGGGACGACTCCTGGTGGCCCACATCCCTCAGCGTCCCCCCTGCACTGACTGAGCATGCCCACAATTTAGGCATCATCCTCAACTCCTCCCTATCCATGACCCACCAGGTAAACTCAGTCACCTTCTCCTGCTGGCACACACTTTGCATACTTCAGAAGATCTTCAGATGGATCCCAGCAGACTGTTGCAGGACAGTTACTCACACCTTAGTCACAAGCAAGCTGGACTCTCAAAACTTGCAATTTAAAAGCACCTGCTGAAAAGTTCCTTGTGCGTGCAGCCTTCAGGAAACAATTAAAATGTCAAGATATCTTTTGTGATTAATGTTCCTGCTAGGGAGAGAGATGGGAGTTTTGTCTAGTGGCAGTTTTGCCTGGCCATAAAGTAGCAGAGAGGGTTAATATGCCTGCTGCAAAGAACAGAACTATGGGGCATATTTAAGAGCCCCTAGCACCACTGGAGCGTCACTTTTCATGATGCTATACCCTGCGCCGTATTTACAAGGTGACGTTAAGCCACCTTTTGTGACTTAAAGCCACCTTGTGAATATGGCCCCTTCAAATGCAGCAGTTTGCGTTGAAGGGGCCTGCAATGGGTGTTTCTGTGGGCGTTCCACAGCAACACCCATTGCATTTTGACGCTGCCTCACAAGTTTTTGTAAAACTAAGGCAGCCCCAAAATCTAACGCTACCCCATGCTTTCATTTTTCCTTGTTGTTTGCTCAATTCTTGCACTGACCTTTTTCCCCACTAGGTATGGTAAATAATTTCCATACATCACTTTCTTTTCCAGATGAAAAAGGCAGCTGTTGAGAAGCATCTTTTTCAGGAATATTTTGAGACTCTCCAGGTGGTAGTGGAGCACTCCCTTCAGCCATTCTGAAAACCTCTGCAGCAGGAGGATCACAGCTGAGATGCTTCTCCCTCAAGAGGTAGCAGAAGAGTAACAGTTTTAGGGAGTGGCCCAACCCAAAACTAGGTTTGGTTCAAAAGTAACAAATGAAATGCCAGATTGCTCTTCACGTATCGAGTGGCTCTGTTGTTCCGAACTGGAGTAGCAGTTCCACGAAAATTGTAATCTACATTTTGTGTTCTATTGTAAATAAATAAAATGTGTTTGTGAGTTGTAAATAAATTGAGTCTTCTGTATATATGGGAAAGAATAGGGTGCATATTGAATTATTTATTTACTTAATTATTTCGAATCCGCGGATCTGAATCGCAGATTCATTCTGGTTACATGATCGGAACGGAAACCATAAAGGTTTGCCGCTCTGCTTCTAAGTAACCGCGGATGGCTCCATGGTATCAATTTTTTTTTTTTAAATGATAATATTACAATACTACTTCAGAACTGTGTATGTACTGAATAAAATATACAACAGTATCAGCAGCACTTTTATAAGACGGATTGTGTCTCTTCAAAAATCAATTTGCAATACTGTACAGGGTTTGTGTATTTAATTGTGGCAGAACTCAATGAAAGGATTCCTAACACTTTTTCCGCAGACATCTGGGGTTAATATCTAAGTATGTGTGAGAATTTTTTTTATAATTACCTAAAAAAAAAAAAAATTATACACAAGGTATAGTTTAAAATAGACTTAAACAAACCTTCGAAGTTCCCTAAAAATTAACAAGGTTAAAGGGACATTAAAGTTAGGAAATAGAATTTAAAAAAAACCTTAGAAATTCAGTGAAAACAACAAAGGTTACAGGGATGCTATAGTTAGGAAATAAAAAAAACTTAGAAATTCTGTATAAAAAACAAAGGTTACAGGGACATTATAGTTAGTAAACAGAGTAAAAAAAAAAGCTTAGAAATGTACTGGAAAAAAACAAAAGTTGCATGGGCTTTATAGCTAGATTCTGAATTTACTCATACAAAAGTGTACAAATTCAGCATTTATCGTTACCCCAGCTAACTATAACTTGCGATCCTGTAATGCACTGCTTATGAACTCACACATTACATCACTCATGACATGGTCAGAGACATCACTGATGACATTATTATTATTATATATATATATGTATCAAAGCAAAACCCTTTTAGAGTTAGAGTGACGCATAAGTTATGCAAAAAAGAAGAGAGAACTCTGGGTAGTTCCCAAGTTAAGTTTATGTGGAGAGCTGCTCCAGTAAGGAGCGCTCTGCAACACCAGCAACACTCTAGATTTGCTCACCTCAAATGTCTGTTTATCTAGCAAAGCTTTTAAGAACAGGATCAGCACAGTGATATCCACAGTGCTTTCGACTATCAGGACATGTAACACTTAAAAGTACATATCCAAATTGTAATTAAATGTACCCTGCCCTTTCTGCTTCCTAGGGCCTTCCTTTGGAGTGACATATGTCAGTTTAAAACTGCTTTCAGACTTCAATAGCAGACCGGGGACATGTTTTAAGGTGTTGCTTAAGCGGGAGGCACAAAAAGTGCTTCAGGTCTCCTAGCATAATTTACTTTACAAGCCCCGGGTATTTGGTGTACCACTTTACTAAGGACTGGAAGTAAATTAAATATGGCATTAATTTTACCATGTTTTAGGGAGTGAGCACAGTACAAAGAGTTCCTAAGTCAGCAAAAATGAATTCAAAACATTAGAATGGTGAAGGCAAATGTTTGGGGTAAGACCATCCTAAGGGTTACAGGACTAACAAATATGTTAACTACAAATGTGGTTAACTTAACACCTGAAAGTATACCTACAATTTTTCACACCAACACTTAAAATAAATCCAGATCAATACCCACTCTGCATCCCACATACATTATCCTATAACACCACCACTACTAGTCCCTTAACCCCATATGAAAGGGAATTAAATGTATCTATGACAATGCCACACAGTGCTAGATAATTGAGCAACTAGTTACCAAAACAACATACAGAAAAACTCGATCACATATGGCATAGATTATAACATATTAATCAGCATCCAATACTACAAAAACAACCACAAAGTATATAAATTAAAAGGTTGTCTATACTATAACTGCAACCACTGGGGAAACAAAAATACAAATGTTGAAAAATGGGTGTTAAAAATGGGTTCTCTAGTTGGCAGAGATATGCACTCTGTCCAAGTAGGAACCACCACTCTAGTCAGGATAAGTCAGATACATGACCTAAATTAACCTGTGCTCACCCTCCGATAGCTTGGTGCAGAGCAGTCAGGCTTAATTTAAGGGGCAATGTGTAAAGTACTTGTACACACTTTGATTACATTAACATAGAGAAAACATCACAAAAGAACTGCACACATTGTAAAAATATAGTACACTCTTTAGTGTGAAAAACAAGACCAAAACGACAATAATTTAATTTCTTCTTTTCAAGTTATCCACATTTAAAGTTAGACAGTAAAACACAGTTCCCAGAATGCTCCTGCCATTTCAATATTTTATGAGCAGTCACGTTAGACCGAGGAGAAGTGACAAAATCAGCGCCAGGATCTTCCATGGAGGTTGCCGCCTGGTATTATAAGGAGACACTGCCCCCACGTAACTAGGGAGTCTGAAAGGGGTCAGGGGGCCTCTCAGGCTGCAACTCTGTTGAGTCACCCACAAAGGCAGCGCAGGCCGGCTTCACATACACATGCCTGGGCCCCAGGGGACACGGTGCCTTTGCTCAGTGGGGTCACCAATGCTGGAAAGCCCCAAGAGTCCGGGTCACTGCAGGAGTTGGGCTGCTGGAGTTTCAGTGAGACTCATAAGCTGGGCCCGTGTCATAATACTTGTTTGGTCCCCATCAGAAGATGCTGAGGAAGAGCACACTGTGCAGCTCCAGTGGGCGTGGATGGCTAATGAGCCTGCTGTCCATGGACATGTCCCTGGTCGCTCAGGCAACACGTTGCAGTAGAGCTGAACTGAGAGGTGCTCATGTGGTAGTTTCAGTTGGCACAAACACAGCCAGAGTATCTTGAGTGTGGTATCCAGTGCCGGTTGTGACAAAATGGAGTGCCTTGGCAAAGGGGAAGTGCTGGTCTTCTTAGTGCAATTGAACAGGCAATCAGGCTTACAGGCTGATCTTGTCAAATTTACCTGCCAGACCGACAAGTCCCATGGCAGTGGTAGGGAGTGAAGGTTTGATGATCCTGAGAGCTCTCAATGGGGGGGGGGGCAAGCCAGAAAGCCCTTGGAGTCACTTCAGATTCTTTGTGAAGTTTCAGAGATAGGGTTTAGTGTTTCTCACTGCCCAGGTAAGACACAGGTAGGCAGCTGACTAAATCAGCAAAGCCAGTAACAAGAAGTCCCTGCACTCCCAGTCTGGAAAACAAAAGTTCCAGGATTAGAAATGTTTAAAAATGATGAAAAGGTTTCGCCAGGTAAGGTGTCCTCTGAACTGGAGACATAGGGGGGATTTCTGAAAGTTGACAAAAGGGGGTTGCTGCACTGCTGCATCCCGCCCCCCAACACATTCTTAGAACCCTTGATGGTGTCCCTGACCATTGTGGGACAACCACAAGGCCAAAAGAGTGCTTAAACAAAGGCCATGCATGGCATTATAGGGAGCACCCTCAGTGGAGTGTGAATGTTGAGTTAGCAGCCTCTCCACTTCAGTTAATCAAGTAGGGATTTATAGAGCTTGGCAAATCACCTGCGAGGGTCTCAAGGTGCTGGGGTTGCTAGGTGCTACATGATGATCTGTTTATTCAAACAGGCAGGTCTTGAGCTCTTCCTGAATATCTGGAGTGATGAGAGGACCCTGAGGTGCAGGGGAAAGTCATTTCTAGCTTTGGCGGCCAGGTGTACAAATGGATTTCCTCCGCTGTTGGCTCAGTGGATCTGGAGAGTGTCTGTGAGGAAGAGGGAGGCAGATCATAGGTACCTGGTCAGTTGGTGGAAGGTCATGTGTTTGTTGATGTATGTTGGTCCTTCATTGTTCAGGGCTTTGTATGTGTGGGTCAATCTTCGTTAGATCTGACAGCCTTAGGGTGATCTTCCCCCAATCCTTTTGCCTATCTGTCTCATATTTTTGCTGAATCTTTTTGTTGGCCTTAGGACTCTGAGCATTTTAACACTGCTGATGAGTGCTAAAGTGCATGTGCTTCTCCCCTAAAACATGATAACATCAGTGTATCCACAATCACCATATTTAATTTACTATAAGTCAGATTCTATTAGTGGCCCTCCAGCACTGATTGTGCCACCCAAAAAAGTTGCCTTTCAAACCTGTCCCAGGCCTGTCATTGCAGATCCTCTGTGTGCACTTTCACTGCCACGTCGACTTGGTATTTCACACCTCTTGCAAAGCCTTAAATTCCCCTTTTATTACATTTAAGTCACCCCTAAAGTAAGCCCTAAGTAGCCCATACGGCAGGGTGCTAGGCAAGTAAAAGGCAGGATATCATTTTTAAGTTTTAAATGTCCTGGTAATGAAAACCTCCCAAAGTAATTTTTCACTACTGTCAGGCCTACTCCTCTCATAGACCATGTTGGACCTGGCCTTTTTTATGGGTTCATCCTCAGACGTTTTGCCTCCCTCCTTCGATTTTTTTCTGACCTCTTGCTGTTGGCCCTAGGACTCTGAGCACTTTATCACTACTGATTAGCGCTAAATTGCAGGTGCTCTCCCTTCTAAAGTTGGTATGATTGGCTTACACCTAATTGGCACATTTAATTAACCTGTATGTCCCTTGTACAGTGGTATCCCTATACCTAGGGCCAGTGAATTAAATGCTACTAGTGGGCCTGCAGCACTGCTTGCACCACCCACTTGTCAGGGAAACTATTGCCAGCATTGTTAAGTTCTTCCCTCAGCAAAAACAATTCCCCTTTTCCTTGTACCCAGGTTGGTTGCAGCGCCGTCGTCACTCCCGGTGGCTCTTGCGGAGGCTGTTCTTAGAGCTAGCTTCTTCAGGTTTACCTGCCACTCAAGATGGTGGCAGCAAATCTTTGTGCAGTCAGTGCTCTAGTGTTTCGACCTTAGTCTCGTGCTGAAGCTTCTCTCCAGCTCTTTCTCTCT
Organism: Pleurodeles waltl; assembly: GCF_031143425.1. Taxonomy (NCBI): domain Eukaryota; kingdom Metazoa; phylum Chordata; class Amphibia; order Caudata; family Salamandridae; genus Pleurodeles; species Pleurodeles waltl. The sequence goes on along the minus strand of NC_090444.1, from coordinate 1,683,113,432 downwards.
GGGAGCCCTGCACTTCAACTGTCATCCTGAGGAGAATGAGCAGTGTTCCTGAGGCGCTTTGTTTCATAGAGACTTTTTCTAGTTTTTAGTAATTGAATCTTGTTATGGTGTACATACTAGCTACTTTTTCCCTTTTGAAAATTCATTTTGGCTTAACAGAACTTCAAGCAACTGCAGTAAGGAAGTCTTTTGTATAATTTCTAGACTTGACAATATATATATGTACATACATTCTAGAACTCTTTGCTTTGCAGACTTGTCAGTCTTAGAGACCAACCTCAGTGCTCAGACTAATTACTAGAGACTGTTATTGAGTGTCAGGAATCCCCAAGGTGCCTCCTGCGTTATCTGTCAGCATCCCCACGGATTAGGGTTAAATTATATCTCTGTTCTTGGTTCAAACTTCATGTTTCTAAGTAAACATAATGTGCTGTGTTACACAAGTGGTTTTATCAACGCTTGTATTACCAATGCTTGTTTGCGAATGTGAGCAGGTGTAGACATGTGCTTCTAATTGAGTGTGGTGTAGAAATGTGCTACTAATTGAGTGTGGTGACTCACCTACATGTGGAAACTCAACTGCTTTCCTGGTTGGCTATAACTAGCAGAGTGAAGCATGCCTCCCTGCTTGGCTTTGTTTTCCTTCCTGAGCTCAGCATCTGATTTGGCAGTCCAGCCCCTGCTGTCATCCTCGTATTCAGGACTTTTGAGGCAATTCTTTTCTTCGTTCCTGTACCAGCTGACACCATGCATTCCTCCAGCACTCCGGAAAAGACTGCAGCTGTCAACACCAGGACAGTGCGCGCTCTACGGGCATCTAGAATGCAAAAACCCAACACTCGTAAGATAATGTAATTTATGCATTGTGATGATATGTTATTGTTTAACCTTTTGCATTGCAGAATTCCATCCAAAAGATTCATTTTTAAGGTGCTTATAAATACTGTACATTTGCAATGTATTGCTGCAGACATTCAGAGTGTGTTAGGGTGTGGTCCCTTTCCAGGGCCTTCTCGAGACTTTCCCTGCAACATGCCTGGGCGTGGTTCTAGGCTGGGCCAAGACTCTATAAAAGAGAATCAGCCCAACTTCCAGTGCTCACTATTCAGAGGTCCCGGTACAGAGCAGCAGCTTCTTCCTGAGCTCCTGTCCCGACGGCCTATTTGGATTTTCCAGTCTTCTGCACTCATCTCTCATTGGTGATCACTGTTTCCAGACGGTAAGACGGTGTTTGGACATTTCCCAACACCGTAATTGAGAATTTTCATATTCTTGATTTTAATTCTTAAATGAATAACAGATTACTTGTGTGCTGCCATTTTTTGACATTTATATGGTGGTTTGCAAATAGGGAGGACGTGCAATTTATTCCATAAAGATTTGACTTCGTTATTACATTGTTGTTCATTGCGCGCTGATATTTTTTGACATTGACATGATGTTTTACGAGTTGGCAAGACGTGCAACTCGTTTCATGAGCATTTAACTTTGTTGTTCATTGCGCGCTACCTTTTCTTGACATTTACATGGTGGCATTCGAATCGGCGAAACGCGCGATTCACTTCTCGTGTGTAATTCATGCTGTTCATTGTGCGCTACCATTTTCTGGCATTTACATGGTGGCATTCGAATCGGCAACACGCGCAATTCTTTCCTTGAGTGTTTTTTCATGTTATTCATTGTGCGCTACCATTTCTTGGCATTTGCATGGTGGCATTTGAATCGACAAGACGCGCGATTCTTTCCCTGAGTGCTTTTCATGTTGTTCATTGTGCGCTACCATTTCTTGACATTTGTATGGTGGCATTTGAATCGGCAAGACGCGCAATTCTTTCCTCATGTATAAATAATGTAAATTACTGTGCGCTACTATTCTAAGACATTTTCTTGGTAGCATTTCAAGTTGACACTTTGCGTGATTTATTCCTTGAATCTACGTTGTGTGATTTTATGGTGCACAATCCTTTATGGTGTTTAATACTCATATAACAATCTGCAATGTGCGCAATTCACTTCCCAATGTTTTTTCTGACATGAACACAACAATACCAGAGTTCTAGATGTAATGCTGTGTGTTCCTGATATATATTCTTAAAAGGAGATTCATTTGGTTGTTTAGAAATTGCTCAGAGTGTTTCCTGATTCTCATGCTAAAGAAAGTACTCGAATCTGAAAGTCCTATTTAACTTTTCCTGTTTCCTCCTCAGGCATTCAGTCATCTAAAGCCTAGTCAGTTTTAGGACTATTTTAGGGTTGTTCATGTTTTTTCGGAAAAGACGAAGCTTAGAGTTGTAGCATGGTACTGATTTCATGAGATATAATTTTGATGTTGTGTTTTAACCTTTTGCTTCCTACAGGTGTCCTTCCCAGCTGTTCCCGTCCTAATCCCCTTTTCCCCACTTGGACTCTCTTAGACTCTGTGATAAATCTAATCAGAGTATTGGAGCTGTCTTGTGGTGGAAGTGTTGGGAACGTGCACAGACCCCGATGATCTGGTGACTCTGACAGAATAGTAAGCCCACGAATTATTATCCTCCTCGTTTGTGTATGTTCTCAGCATGGCCACACTGGACAAACTAGTCAAGGCTATCACCCAGCTCCAGTCAGAATTGGTATCATCAAAGGATTTGACAAATAGTCTAGCTGAGAGGGTGAGTCAGTTACAGAAGAAGGTTGAGAAGAAAGAACAAAGTCCCACAGGTGTGTCTTGGCCAGGTACTTCTTCTCAGACTTCTGGAGGTAATCAGACTAACATTTCCCTCAATGTTCCTTCAGCCATTCCTTTAGCTCCCCCAGAACGCTTCTCAGGTGATCCCTTGAAAGCGCAATCTTTTCTGATTCAAGTGGAACTTCACTTCACCTGCAGACCACATACTTTCCCCGATGCCCAGTCTAAAGTAGCTTTCTTGTTGTCATATCTGTCTGGAGATGCAGCTACCTGGGCTATTCCTCTTGTGCGTAAAAATAGTCCCCTGTTGTACAACTGGAAACATTTTGTTCGTAAATTTTAGAGAGTTTTCGATCGTAGAACTGTAACACAGTCAGCAGATCGTGAATTATTAGACTTACGCCAAGGGAATCAGGACTTAGTGTCATATTTAGCCAACTTTAATCGGCTGGTCGCTGAGACATCCTGGCCTGAAGAAAAACAAGCAGCCTTGTTTTACAGAGGACTCAAAGAGGAGCTAAAAGACATCTTAGCGCAAATCGACCCACAACCTGCAAACTGTCAGGATTTAATAAACCTTGTCTTGAGGCTTGATCATCGTTTTAATGAACTAAAAGGAATGCGTAAAAAGACTGAAAAACATTCTTGGCATGCTCATGATAACAAAGACTCAAGAACTCCGAGAGAAAGAACGCCGGAACCGATGGAAATTGGAACCATCTGGAGACCTTTGACCAAAGATGAAAAGGACCTACGCAGAAAAAATGGGCAATGTCTCTATTGTGGGCGGAAAGGTCATTTCGCCAAAGATTGTCCAATCAAAACAAAGAGCAAGCGAGGCCCAGTTCAGAAAGTTGCAACCAATGCATCAGTCGAGTCGGAAAATCTAAAGCACCCAAGTTGCAGAGAAGGGTTGCTCTTGGGTGTCACCGTGGACCCTTCACATCCTAACATCTAAAATTGGGAATAAGAGTTCAGGTCAAGAAAAAGACCTATTTCAAGAAGGCTCTAGTCGACTCTGGGGCTACCGGAAACTTTGTTGACGCCCAATTGGTTCGTGCATGGGGGATCCCATGTATTGAAAAGAAGACCCCAGAAACCATCCAGGCAGTTGATGGAAAACTCTTGACTGGAGGTCTGATAACTCTTCAGACTGTCCCCTTGACAATAATTTGTGAAGGTAAAAATCAAAGAAAGAAACATAAAGAGGAACTCATCCTTGACGTGATCCATGCTCCCCAGTATGGGATTATCCTTGGTTTGCCATGGTTAACTCATCACAATCCAGAGATTAATTGGGCAGAACGAAAGATCGTGTTCTCATCAGTGCTATGTAAAGAACATTGTCTCCAAAGGACACAAGAATCGGAAGTTCACCATTCTTACATAGCTACCGCCGCAGAGAAAGAAGTTCAGTTGCCCAAACAGTATTCGTCTTATGAAGATGTATTTGATGAGAAGGAAGCAGAAAACGTACCTCCTTATAGATCTTATGACTGTCAAATTGATCTAGTCCCAGGGGGGATACTTCCCAACTGTCGTGTGTATGCCCTGTCAAAACATGAAAATCAACATTTACAAAAATACTTTGATCAATTCTTAGAGAATGGTTTCATCCGCCCCTCTAAGTCTCCCACAGCTTCTCCTTTATTTTTTGTTCCAAAAGCGAACGGAGAGCTTCGAACTTGTATCGACTATAGGGGCTTGAATAAAATCACCATCAAGAACAAATATCCTTTGCCTCTAATTCCGGTCTTACTGGAACAAGTAAAGAAAGCAAAAATCTACACGAAGCTTGATCTTCGAGGTGCTTACCATTTGGTCAGAATGAGAGAGGGTGACGAATGGAAAACGGCATTCAAAACAAGATATGGCCTTTTTGAATACACCGTCATGCCTTTTGGTCTGTGCAATGCTCCAGCAGCATTTCAATTTTTCTTAAATGATGTTCTTAGAGAGTACCTCGATATCTTTGCCATAGTTTACATTGATGACATTTTGATCTACTCAGACAATGAGAATGAACATGTTCAACATGTCAAGAAAATTTTGGCAGCCCTTCGTAAACACCATTTATATTGCAAGCTAACCAAGTGTGAGTTTCATGTTACCACAGTTGAGTTTTTAGGGGTTATCCTTACCCCTCAAGGTATGGTGATGGCAGAAAGGAAAGTAAAAGCCGTATCTGAATGGCCCATCCCAAAGACTGTTCGTGATGTACAATGTTTCCTGGGCTTTGCAAATTTTTACCGGAGGTTCATCAATCATTTCTCCCAGACAGTGGCTCCAATTACTAAGTTATTAAGAAAGAAAGAAAAATGTGTATGGTCCTCAGAAGCAGACCAAGCCTTTTCAACTTTGAAAGAAGCTTTCTCCACTGCCCCAGTCTTGACTCATCCAGATGCGGATCGACCTTTCATAGTGGAAGCTGATGCTTCAGATGTGGCGATAGGAGCAGTCTTGTCACAACGAAACAAAGACACTGGCCAGCTTCATCCTGTAGCTTACATGTCTCGGAAGTTGAACAAAGCCGAACAGAACTATGTCATTGCTGAAAAAGAGCTTCTGGCGATTTGTGACGCCTTTAAAGAATGGAGACATCATTTGTTGGGAGCTAAATATACTGTCACAGTATATACTGATCATCGCAATCTTCAATTCATGAGTTCTGCCAGACTTTTGACTCCTCAGCAATTACGCTGGATGCTGTTTTTTGCAGAGTTTGATTTTGTGGTAACTTTCCGGCCTGGTAAAGATAATCGCAAAGCTGACGCCTTGTCCCGCCAAGAGTCTACCACATTGCCTGCAGTTCAAACCTCCAGAGCTATCATTGCTCCTGAAAAGGTCCTATGTATCATAAAAACAGAAGATTTCTTTGAAAACATCCGCAATTCATTCACTGTTGAAAAATGGCAGGCGTGGGCCCAAGCAGATCCGAAAAGATCAATCAAGCAAGGATTACCCTTTCACGATGCTCGTTTGTTCGTGCCCACTACCAAACTTCGCAAGATAGTGTTTCATTGGTTGCATGTTATACCTACAGCAGGTCACCCTGGTACTCCTAAAACTCTTGATTTAATCCAACGCTATTTTTGGTTGCCTACCTTAACAAAGGATGTAAAAACAATGGTAAACAACTGCGAAGTCTGTGCTCGCACTAAAACAAGTCATTCAAAACCGAAAGGGTTGTTACACCCACTCCCAACCCCAAGTCGTCCGTGGGAACACATCTCTTTAGACTTTATTACAGGTCTGCCAGTGGTTCAACAGCATTCAGTAATTCTGGTGGTAGTAGATAGTCTCACGAAATATGGACATTTCATTGCCTGTAAGAAATTACCCACCTCTAGTGAACTGGCAGCTATCTTACTGAATAGAGTGGTTCGTTATCATGGACTGCCAAAAGTGATCCTCTGTGATCGGGGTTCGCAATTTGCCTCCAACTTCTGGAAGACATGGTGTAAAACACTCCAAGTGACATCTACCCTATCTACTAGCCACCATCCTCAAACAGATGGTCAAACGGAGAGACTAAATCAGACTTTGAAGCAATACCTACGTGCTTACACTGAAAAAGCACTTAATTCATGGACATCAATGCTCTGGTTAGCTGAGTTAGCCTACAACAACTCCTTCCACACGTCTACTGGCGTTACACCCTTCTTTGGTTTGTTTGGCTATCATCCTGACACCTTGCCCATCACAATTCCTCAAGAAAGTTCTCTCACTCCAGCTGTGTCAGAAATCATTCAACATTTGCATCAAACTCAGAAATCGATTCAACAACATTTAGAAAAAGCCCAAAAAAATACAAAAAGCATTATGACAAGAAACATTGTGAGGGACCGCAGTATCAACCTGGTGACAAAGTGTGGCTTTCCACAAAACATATAGACTTCATGAAGAAGCACATGTTCAACCCCAAATTTATAGGTCCTTACACTGTTCTTCAGCAAATCAATCCTGTGACCTACAAACTACAATTGCCAAAATCATTATGGATTCATCCAGTGTTCCATACTTCCCTCTTAAAAAAGGCAGTCCAAAAGGTCCACCCTCATCCAGCTCCTGTTCTAGTACAGGGGGAAGAAGAATATGAAGTCAAGAAAGTGTTGGACTCTAAACTGAGAGGGCGTAACCTATGGTACTTAATCTCATGGAAAGGTTATGGCCCTGAAAGTAATTCATGGGTTTCTGCATCTGATGTTCATGCTCCAGTACTTGTGAGACGCTTTCATCGTCTGAATCCAGATAAACCAGGCCCTAGAGCGCGCCTGGGAGAGGGGAGTACTGTCAACACCAGAACAGTGCGCGCTCTACGGGCATCTAGAATGCAAAAACCCAACACTCGCAAGATAATGATATTTATGCATTGGGACGATATGTTATTGTTTAACCTTTTGCATTGCAGAATTCCATCCAAAAGATTAATTTTTAAGGTGCTTATAAATACTGTACATTTGCAATGTATTGCTGCAGACATTCAGAGTGCGTTAGGGTGTGGTCCCTTTCCAGGGCCTTCTAGAGACTTTCCTTGCAACATGCCTGGGCGTGGTTCTAGGCTGGGCCAAGACTCTATAAAAGAGAGTCAGCCCAACTTCCAGTGCTCACTATTCAGAGGTCCCGGTGCAGAGCAGCAGCTTCTTCCTGAGCTCCTGTCCCGGCGGCCTATTTGGATTTTCCTGTCTTCTGCACTCATCTCTCATTGGTGATCACTGTTTCCAGGTGGTAAGACGGTGTTTGGACATTTCCCAACACCGTAATTGAGAATTTTCATATTCTTGATTTTAATTCTTAAATGAATAACAGATTACTTGTGTGCTGCCATTTTTTGACATTTGTATGGTGGTTTGCAAATAGGGAGGACGCGCAATTTATTCCATAAAGATTTGACTTCGTTATTACATTGTTGTTCATTGCGCGCTGATATTTCTTGACATTTACATGATGTTTTACGAGTTGGCAAGACGTGCAACTCGTTTCATGAGCATTTAACTTTGTTGTTCATTGCGCGCTACCTTTTCTTGACATTTACATGGTGGCATTCGAATCGGCGAAACGCGCGATTCACTTCTCGTGTGTAATTCATGCTGTTCATTGTGCGCTACCATTTTCTGGCATTTACATGGTGGCATTCGAATCGGCAACACGCGCAATTCTTTCCTTGAGTGTTTTTTCATGTTATTCATTGTGCGCTACCATTTCTTGGCATTTGCATGGTGGCATTTGAATCGACAAGACGCGCGATTCTTTCCCTGAGTGCTTTTCATGTTGTTCATTGTGCGCTACCATTTCTTGACATTTGTATGGTGGCATTTGAATCGGCAAGACGCGCAATTCTTTCCTCATGTATAAATAATGTAAATTACTGTGCGCTACTATTCTAAGACATTTTCTTGGTAGCATTTCAAGTTGACACTTTGCGTGATTTATTCCTTGAATCTACGTTGTGTGATTTTATGGTGCACAATCCTTTATGGTGTTTAATACTCATATAACAATCTGCAATGTGCGCAATTCACTTCCCAATGTTTTTTCTGACATGAACACAACAATACCAGAGTTCTAGATGTAATGCTGTGTGTTCCTGATATATATTCTTAAAAGGAGATTCATTTGGTTGTTTAGAAATTGCTCAGAGTGTTTCCTGATTCTCATGCTAAAGAAAGTACTCGAATCTGAAAGTCCTATTTAACTTTTCCTGTTTCCTCCTCAGGCATTCAGTCATCTAAAGCCTAGTCAGTTTTAGGACTATTTTAGGGTTGTTCATGTTTTTTCGGAAAAGACGAAGCTTAGAGTTGTAGCATGGTACTGATTTCATGAGATATAATTTTGATGTTGTGTTTTAACCTTTTGCTTCCTACAGGTGTCCTTCCCAGCTGTTCCCGTCCTAATCCCCTTTTCCCCACTTGGACTCTCTTAGACTCTGTGATAAATCTAATCAGAGTATTGGAGCTGTCTTGTGGTGGAAGTGTTGGGAACGTGCACAGACCCCGATGATCTGGTGACTCTGACAGAATAGTAAGCCCACGAATTATTATCCTCCTCGTTTGTGTATGTTCTCAGCATGGCCACACTGGACAAACTAGTCAAGGCTATCACCCAGCTCCAGTCAGAATTGGTATCATCAAAGGATTTGACAAATAGTCTAGCTGAGAGGGTGAGTCAGTTACAGAAGAAGGTTGAGAAGAAAGAACAAAGTCCCACAGGTGTGTCTTGACCAGGTACTTCTTCTCAGACTTCTGGAGGTAATCAGACTAACATTTCCCTCAATGTTCCTTCAGCCATTCCTTTAGCTCCCCCAGAACGCTTCTCAGGTGATCCCTTGAAAGCGCAATCTTTTCTGATTCAAGTGGAACTTCACTTCACCTGCAGACCACATACTTTCCCCGATGCCCAGTCTAAAGTAGCTTTCTTGTTGTCATATCTGTCTGGAGATGCAGCTACCTGGGCTATTCCTCTTGTGCGTAAAAATAGTCCCCTGTTGTACAACTGGAAACATTTTGTTCGTAAATTTTAGAGAGTTTTCGATCGTAGAACTGTAACACAGTCAGCAGATCGTGAATTATTAGACTTACGCCAAGGGAATCAGGACTTAGTGTCATATTTAGCCAACTTTAATCGGCTGGTCGCTGAGACATCCTGGCCTGAAGAAAAACAAGCAGCCTTGTTTTACAGAGGACTCAAAGAGGAGCTAAAAGACATCTTAGCGCAAATCGACCCACAACCTGCAAACTGTCAGGATTTAATAAACCTTGTCTTGAGGCTTGATCATCGTTTTAATGAACTAAAAGGAATGCGTAAAAAGACTGAAAAACATTCTTGGCATGCTCATGATAACAAAGACTCAAGAACTCCGAGAGAAAGAACGCCGGAACCGATGGAAATTGGAACCATCTGGAGACCTTTGACCAAAGATGAAAAGGACCTACGCAGAAAAAATGGGCAATGTCTCTATTGTGGGCGGAAAGGTCATTTCGCCAAAGATTGTCCAATCAAAACAAAGAGCAAGCGAGGCCCAGTTCAGAAAGTTGCAACCAATGCATCAGTCGAGTCGGAAAATCTAAAGCACCCAAGTTGCAGAGAAGGGTTGCTCTTGGGTGTCACCGTGGACCCTTCACATCCTAACATCTAAAATTGGGAATAAGAGTTCAGGTCAAGAAAAAGACCTATTTCAAGAAGGCTCTAGTCGACTCTGGGGCTACCGGAAACTTTGTTGACGCCCAATTGGTTCGTGCATGGGGGATCCCATGTATTGAAAAGAAGACCCCAGAAACCATCCAGGCAGTTGATGGAAAACTCTTGACTGGAGGTCTGATAACTCTTCAGACTGTCCCCTTGACAATAATTTGTGAAGGTAAAAATCAAAGAAAGAAACATAAAGAGGAACTCATCCTTGACGTGATCCATGCTCCCCAGTATGGGATTATCCTTGGTTTGCCATGGTTAACTCATCACAATCCAGAGATTAATTGGGCAGAACGAAAGATCGTGTTCTCATCAGTGCTATGTAAAGAACATTGTCTCCAAAGGACACAAGAATCGGAAGTTCACCATTCTTACATAGCTACCGCCGCAGAGAAAGAAGTTCAGTTGCCCAAACAGTATTCGTCTTATGAAGATGTATTTGATGAGAAGGAAGCAGAAAACGTACCTCCTTATAGATCTTATGACTGTCAAATTGATCTAGTCCCAGGGGGGATACTTCCCAACTGTCGTGTGTATGCCCTGTCAAAACATGAAAATCAACATTTACGAAAATACTTTGATCAATTCTTAGAGAATGGTTTCATCCGCCCCTCTAAGTCTCCCACAGCTTCTCCTTTATTTTTTGTTCCAAAAGCGAACGGAGAGCTTCGAACTTGTATCGACTATAGGGGCTTGAATAAAATCACCATCAAGAACAAATATCCTTTGCCTCTAATTCCGGTCTTACTGGAACAAGTAAAGAAAGCAAAAATCTACACGAAGCTTGATCTTCGAGGTGCTTACCATTTGGTCAGAATGAGAGAGGGTGACGAATGGAAAACGGCATTCAAAACAAGATATGGCCTTTTTGAATACACCGTCATGCCTTTTGGTCTGTGCAATGCTCCAGCAGCATTTCAATTTTTCTTAAATGATGTTCTTAGAGAGTACCTCGATATCTTTGCCATAGTTTACATTGATGACATTTTGATCTACTCAGACAATGAGAATGAACATGTTCAACATGTCAAGAAAATTTTGGCAGCCCTTCGTAAACACCATTTATATTGCAAGCTAACCAAGTGTGAGTTTCATGTTACCACAGTTGAGTTTTTAGGGGTTATCCTTACCCCTCAAGGTATGGTGATGGCAGAAAGGAAAGTAAAAGCCGTATCTGAATGGCCCATCCCAAAGACTGTTCGTGATGTACAATGTTTCCTGGGCTTTGCAAATTTTTACCGGAGGTTCATCAATCATTTCTCCCAGACAGTGGCTCCAATTACTAAGTTATTAAGAAAGAAAGAAAAATGTGTATGGTCCTCAGAAGCAGACCAAGCCTTTTCAACTTTGAAAGAAGCTTTCTCCACTGCCCCAGTCTTGACTCATCCAGATGCGGATCGACCTTTCATAGTGGAAGCTGATGCTTCAGATGTGGCGATAGGAGCAGTCTTGTCACAACGAAACAAAGACACTGGCCAGCTTCATCCTGTAGCTTACATGTCTCGGAAGTTGAACAAAGCCGAACAGAACTATGTCATTGCTGAAAAAGAGCTTCTGGCGATTTGTGACGCCTTTAAAGAATGGAGACATCATTTGTTGGGAGCTAAATATACTGTCACAGTATATACTGATCATCGCAATCTTCAATTCATGAGTTCTGCCAGACTTTTGACTCCTCAGCAATTACGCTGGATGCTGTTTTTTGCCGAGTTTGATTTTGTGGTAACTTTCCGGCCTGGTAAAGATAATCGCAAAGCTGACGCCTTGTCCCGCCAAGAGTCTACCACATTGCCTGCAGTTCAAACCTCCAGAGCTATCATTGCTCCTGAAAAGGTCCTATGTATCATAAAAACAGAAGATTTCTTTGAAAACATCCGCAATTCATTCACTGTTGAAAAATGGCAGGCGTGGGCCCAAGCAGATCCGAAAAGATCAATCAAGCAAGGATTACCCTTTCACGATGCTCGTTTGTTCGTGCCCACTACCAAACTTCGCAAGATAGTGTTTCATTGGTTGCATGTTATACCTACAGCAGGTCACCCTGGTACTCCTAAAACTCTTGATTTAATCCAACGCTATTTTTGGTTGCCTACCTTAACAAAGGATGTAAAAACAATGGTAAACAACTGCGAAGTCTGTGCTCGCACTAAAACAAGTCATTCAAAACCGAAAGGGTTGTTACACCCACTCCCAACCCCAAGTCGTCCGTGGGAACACATCTCTTTAGACTTTATTACAGGTCTGCCAGTGGTTCAACAGCATTCAGTAATTCTGGTGGTAGTAGATAGTCTCACGAAATATGGACATTTCATTGCCTGTAAGAAATTACCCACCTCTAGTGAACTGGCAGCTATCTTACTGAATAGAGTGGTTCGTTATCATGGACTGCCAAAAGTGATCCTCTGTGATCGGGGTTCGCAATTTGCCTCCAACTTCTGGAAGACATGGTGTAAAACACTCCAAGTGACATCTACCCTATCTACTAGCCACCATCCTCAAACAGATGGTCAAACGGAGAGACTAAATCAGACTTTGAAGCAATACCTACGTGCTTACACTGAAAAAGCACTTAATTCATGGACATCAATGCTCTGGTTAGCTGAGTTAGCCTACAACAACTCCTTCCACACGTCTACTGGCGTTACACCCTTCTTTGGTTTGTTTGGCTATCATCCTGACACCTTGCCCATCACAATTCCTCAAGAAAGTTCTCTCACTCCAGCTGTGTCAGAAATCATTCAACATTTGCATCAAACTCAGAAATCGATTCAACAACATTTAGAAAAAGCCCAAAAAAATACAAAAAGCATTATGACAAGAAACATTGTGAGGGACCGCAGTATCAACCTGGTGACAAAGTGTGGCTTTCCACAAAACATATAGACTTCATGAAGAAGCACATGTTCAACCCCAAATTTATAGGTCCTTACACTGTTCTTCAGCAAATCAATCCTGTGACCTACAAACTACAATTGCCAAAATCATTATGGATTCATCCAGTGTTCCATACTTCCCTCTTAAAAAAGGCAGTCCAAAAGGTCCACCCTCATCCAGCTCCTGTTCTAGTACAGGGGGAAGAAGAATATGAAGTCAAGAAAGTGTTGGACTCTAAACTGAGAGGGCGTAACCTATGGTACTTAATCTCATGGAAAGGTTATGGCCCTGAAAGTAATTCATGGGTTTCTGCATCTGATGTTCATGCTCCAGTACTTGTGAGACGCTTTCATCGTCTGAATCCAGATAAACCAGGCCCTAGAGCGCGCCTGGGAGAGGGGAGTACTGTCAACACCAGAACAGTGCGCGCTCTACGGGCATCTAGAATGCAAAAACCCAACACTCGCAAGATAATGATATTTATGCATTGGGACGATATGTTATTGTTTAACCTTTTGCATTGCAGAATTCCATCCAAAAGATTAATTTTTAAGGTGCTTATAAATACTGTACATTTGCAATGTATTGCTGCAGACATTCAGAGTGCGTTAGGGTGTGGTCCCTTTCCAGGGCCTTCTAGAGACTTTCCTTGCAACATGCCTGGGCGTGGTTCTAGGCTGGGCCAAGACTCTATAAAAGAGAGTCAGCCCAACTTCCAGTGCTCACTATTCAGAGGTCCCGGTGCAGAGCAGCAGCTTCTTCCTGAGCTCCTGTCCCGGCGGCCTATTTGGATTTTCCTGTCTTCTGCACTCATCTCTCATTGGTGATCACTGTTTCCAGGTGGTAAGACGGTGTTTGGACATTTCCCAACACCGTAATTGAGAATTTTCATATTCTTGATTTTAATTCTTAAATGAATAACAGATTACTTGTGTGCTGCCATTTTTTGACATTTGTATGGTGGTTTGCAAATAGGGAGGACGCGCAATTTATTCCATAAAGATTTGACTTCGTTATTACATTGTTGTTCATTGCGCGCTGATATTTCTTGACATTTACATGATGTTTTACGAGTTGGCAAGACGTGCAACTCGTTTCATGAGCATTTAACTTTGTTGTTCATTGCGCGCTACCTTTTCTTGACATTTACATGGTGGCATTCGAATCGGCGAAACGCGCGATTCACTTCTCGTGTGTAATTCATGCTGTTCATTGTGCGCTACCATTTTCTGGCATTTACATGGTGGCATTCGAATCGGCAACACGCGCAATTCTTTCCTTGAGTGTTTTTTCATGTTATTCATTGTGCGCTACCATTTCTTGGCATTTGCATGGTGGCATTTGAATCGACAAGACGCGCGATTCTTTCCCTGAGTGCTTTTCATGTTGTTCATTGTGCGCTACCATTTCTTGACATTTGTATGGTGGCATTTGAATCGGCAAGACGCGCAATTCTTTCCTCATGTATAAATAATGTAAATTACTGTGCGCTACTATTCTAAGACATTTTCTTGGTAGCATTTCAAGTTGACACTTTGCGTGATTTATTCCTTGAATCTACGTTGTGTGATTTTATGGTGCACAATCCTTTATGGTGTTTAATACTCATATAACAATCTGCAATGTGCGCAATTCACTTCCCAATGTTTTTTCTGACATGAACACAACAATACCAGAGTTCTAGATGTAATGCTGTGTGTTCCTGATATATATTCTTAAAAGGAGATTCATTTGGTTGTTTAGAAATTGCTCAGAGTGTTTCCTGATTCTCATGCTAAAGAAAGTACTCGAATCTGAAAGTCCTATTTAACTTTTCCTGTTTCCTCCTCAGGCATTCAGTCATCTAAAGCCTAGTCAGTTTTAGGACTATTTTAGGGTTGTTCATGTTTTTTCGGAAAAGACGAAGCTTAGAGTTGTAGCATGGTACTGATTTCATGAGATATAATTTTGATGTTGTGTTTTAACCTTTTGCTTCCTACAGGTGTCCTTCCCAGCTGTTCCCGTCCTAATCCCCTTTTCCCCACTTGGACTCTCTTAGACTCTGTGATAAATCTAATCAGAGTATTGGAGCTGTCTTGTGGTGGAAGTGTTGGGAACGTGCACAGACCCCGATGATCTGGTGACTCTGACAGAATAGTAAGCCCACGAATTATTATCCTCCTCGTTTGTGTATGTTCTCAGCATGGCCACACTGGACAAACTAGTCAAGGCTATCACCCAGCTCCAGTCAGAATTGGTATCATCAAAGGATTTGACAAATAGTCTAGCTGAGAGGGTGAGTCAGTTACAGAAGAAGGTTGAGAAGAAAGAACAAAGTCCCACAGGTGTGTCTTGACCAGGTACTTCTTCTCAGACTTCTGGAGGTAATCAGACTAACATTTCCCTCAATGTTCCTTCAGCCATTCCTTTAGCTCCCCCAGAACGCTTCTCAGGTGATCCCTTGAAAGCGCAATCTTTTCTGATTCAAGTGGAACTTCACTTCACCTGCAGACCACATACTTTCCCCGATGCCCAGTCTAAAGTAGCTTTCTTGTTGTCATATCTGTCTGGAGATGCAGCTACCTGGGCTATTCCTCTTGTGCGTAAAAATAGTCCCCTGTTGTACAACTGGAAACATTTTGTTCGTAAATTTTAGAGAGTTTTCGATCGTAGAACTGTAACACAGTCAGCAGATCGTGAATTATTAGACTTACGCCAAGGGAATCAGGACTTAGTGTCATATTTAGCCAACTTTAATCGGCTGGTCGCTGAGACATCCTGGCCTGAAGAAAAACAAGCAGCCTTGTTTTACAGAGGACTCAAAGAGGAGCTAAAAGACATCTTAGCGCAAATCGACCCACAACCTGCAAACTGTCAGGATTTAATAAACCTTGTCTTGAGGCTTGATCATCGTTTTAATGAACTAAAAGGAATGCGTAAAAAGACTGAAAAACATTCTTGGCATGCTCATGATAACAAAGACTCAAGAACTCCGAGAGAAAGAACGCCGGAACCGATGGAAATTGGAACCATCTGGAGACCTTTGACCAAAGATGAAAAGGACCTACGCAGAAAAAATGGGCAATGTCTCTATTGTGGGCGGAAAGGTCATTTCGCCAAAGATTGTCCAATCAAAACAAAGAGCAAGCGAGGCCCAGTTCAGAAAGTTGCAACCAATGCATCAGTCGAGTCGGAAAATCTAAAGCACCCAAGTTGCAGAGAAGGGTTGCTCTTGGGTGTCACCGTGGACCCTTCACATCCTAACATCTAAAATTGGGAATAAGAGTTCAGGTCAAGAAAAAGACCTATTTCAAGAAGGCTCTAGTCGACTCTGGGGCTACCGGAAACTTTGTTGACGCCCAATTGGTTCGTGCATGGGGGATCCCATGTATTGAAAAGAAGACCCCAGAAACCATCCAGGCAGTTGATGGAAAACTCTTGACTGGAGGTCTGATAACTCTTCAGACTGTCCCCTTGACAATAATTTGTGAAGGTAAAAATCAAAGAAAGAAACATAAAGAGGAACTCATCCTTGACGTGATCCATGCTCCCCAGTATGGGATTATCCTTGGTTTGCCATGGTTAACTCATCACAATCCAGAGATTAATTGGGCAGAACGAAAGATCGTGTTCTCATCAGTGCTATGTAAAGAACATTGTCTCCAAAGGACACAAGAATCGGAAGTTCACCATTCTTACATAGCTACCGCCGCAGAGAAAGAAGTTCAGTTGCCCAAACAGTATTCGTCTTATGAAGATGTATTTGATGAGAAGGAAGCAGAAAACGTACCTCCTTATAGATCTTATGACTGTCAAATTGATCTAGTCCCAGGGGGGATACTTCCCAACTGTCGTGTGTATGCCCTGTCAAAACATGAAAATCAACATTTACGAAAATACTTTGATCAATTCTTAGAGAATGGTTTCATCCGCCCCTCTAAGTCTCCCACAGCTTCTCCTTTATTTTTTGTTCCAAAAGCGAACGGAGAGCTTCGAACTTGTATCGACTATAGGGGCTTGAATAAAATCACCATCAAGAACAAATATCCTTTGCCTCTAATTCCGGTCTTACTGGAACAAGTAAAGAAAGCAAAAATCTACACGAAGCTTGATCTTCGAGGTGCTTACCATTTGGTCAGAATGAGAGAGGGTGACGAATGGAAAACGGCATTCAAAACAAGATATGGCCTTTTTGAATACACCGTCATGCCTTTTGGTCTGTGCAATGCTCCAGCAGCATTTCAATTTTTCTTAAATGATGTTCTTAGAGAGTACCTCGATATCTTTGCCATAGTTTACATTGATGACATTTTGATCTACTCAGACAATGAGAATGAACATGTTCAACATGTCAAGAAAATTTTGGCAGCCCTTCGTAAACACCATTTATATTGCAAGCTAACCAAGTGTGAGTTTCATGTTACCACAGTTGAGTTTTTAGGGGTTATCCTTACCCCTCAAGGTATGGTGATGGCAGAAAGGAAAGTAAAAGCCGTATCTGAATGGCCCATCCCAAAGACTGTTCGTGATGTACAATGTTTCCTGGGCTTTGCAAATTTTTACCGGAGGTTCATCAATCATTTCTCCCAGACAGTGGCTCCAATTACTAAGTTATTAAGAAAGAAAGAAAAATGTGTATGGTCCTCAGAAGCAGACCAAGCCTTTTCAACTTTGAAAGAAGCTTTCTCCACTGCCCCAGTCTTGACTCATCCAGATGCGGATCGACCTTTCATAGTGGAAGCTGATGCTTCAGATGTGGCGATAGGAGCAGTCTTGTCACAACGAAACAAAGACACTGGCCAGCTTCATCCTGTAGCTTACATGTCTCGGAAGTTGAACAAAGCCGAACAGAACTATGTCATTGCTGAAAAAGAGCTTCTGGCGATTTGTGACGCCTTTAAAGAATGGAGACATCATTTGTTGGGAGCTAAATATACTGTCACAGTATATACTGATCATCGCAATCTTCAATTCATGAGTTCTGCCAGACTTTTGACTCCTCAGCAATTACGCTGGATGCTGTTTTTTGCCGAGTTTGATTTTGTGGTAACTTTCCGGCCTGGTAAAGATAATCGCAAAGCTGACGCCTTGTCCCGCCAAGAGTCTACCACATTGCCTGCAGTTCAAACCTCCAGAGCTATCATTGCTCCTGAAAAGGTCCTATGTATCATAAAAACAGAAGATTTCTTTGAAAACATCCGCAATTCATTCACTGTTGAAAAATGGCAGGCGTGGGCCCAAGCAGATCCGAAAAGATCAATCAAGCAAGGATTACCCTTTCACGATGCTCGTTTGTTCGTGCCCACTACCAAACTTCGCAAGATAGTGTTTCATTGGTTGCATGTTATACCTACAGCAGGTCACCCTGGTACTCCTAAAACTCTTGATTTAATCCAACGCTATTTTTGGTTGCCTACCTTAACAAAGGATGTAAAAACAATGGTAAACAACTGCGAAGTCTGTGCTCGCACTAAAACAAGTCATTCAAAACCGAAAGGGTTGTTACACCCACTCCCAACCCCAAGTCGTCCGTGGGAACACATCTCTTTAGACTTTATTACAGGTCTGCCAGTGGTTCAACAGCATTCAGTAATTCTGGTGGTAGTAGATAGTCTCACGAAATATGGACATTTCATTGCCTGTAAGAAATTACCCACCTCTAGTGAACTGGCAGCTATCTTACTGAATAGAGTGGTTCGTTATCATGGACTGCCAAAAGTGATCCTCTGTGATCGGGGTTCGCAATTTGCCTCCAACTTCTGGAAGACATGGTGTAAAACACTCCAAGTGACATCTACCCTATCTACTAGCCACCATCCTCAAACAGATGGTCAAACGGAGAGACTAAATCAGACTTTGAAGCAATACCTACGTGCTTACACTGAAAAAGCACTTAATTCATGGACATCAATGCTCTGGTTAGCTGAGTTAGCCTACAACAACTCCTTCCACACGTCTACTGGCGTTACACCCTTCTTTGGTTTGTTTGGCTATCATCCTGACACCTTGCCCATCACAATTCCTCAAGAAAGTTCTCTCACTCCAGCTGTGTCAGAAATCATTCAACATTTGCATCAAACTCAGAAATCGATTCAACAACATTTAGAAAAAGCCCAAAAAAATACAAAAAGCATTATGACAAGAAACATTGTGAGGGACCGCAGTATCAACCTGGTGACAAAGTGTGGCTTTCCACAAAACATATAGACTTCATGAAGAAGCACATGTTCAACCCCAAATTTATAGGTCCTTACACTGTTCTTCAGCAAATCAATCCTGTGACCTACAAACTACAATTGCCAAAATCATTATGGATTCATCCAGTGTTCCATACTTCCCTCTTAAAAAAGGCAGTCCAAAAGGTCCACCCTCATCCAGCTCCTGTTCTAGTACAGGGGGAAGAAGAATATGAAGTCAAGAAAGTGTTGGACTCTAAACTGAGAGGGCGTAACCTATGGTACTTAATCTCATGGAAAGGTTATGGCCCTGAAAGTAATTCATGGGTTTCTGCATCTGATGTTCATGCTCCAGTACTTGTGAGACGCTTTCATCGTCTGAATCCAGATAAACCAGGCCCTAGAGCGCGCCTGGGAGAGGGGAGTACTGTCAACACCAGAACAGTGCGCGCTCTACGGGCATCTAGAATGCAAAAACCCAACACTCGCAAGATAATGATATTTATGCATTGGGACGATATGTTATTGTTTAACCTTTTGCATTGCAGAATTCCATCCAAAAGATTAATTTTTAAGGTGCTTATAAATACTGTACATTTGCAATGTATTGCTGCAGACATTCAGAGTGCGTTAGGGTGTGGTCCCTTTCCAGGGCCTTCTAGAGACTTTCCTTGCAACATGCCTGGGCGTGGTTCTAGGCTGGGCCAAGACTCTATAAAAGAGAGTCAGCCCAACTTCCAGTGCTCACTATTCAGAGGTCCCGGTGCAGAGCAGCAGCTTCTTCCTGAGCTCCTGTCCCGGCGGCCTATTTGGATTTTCCTGTCTTCTGCACTCATCTCTCATTGGTGATCACTGTTTCCAGGTGGTAAGACGGTGTTTGGACATTTCCCAACACCGTAATTGAGAATTTTCATATTCTTGATTTTAATTCTTAAATGAATAACAGATTACTTGTGTGCTGCCATTTTTTGACATTTGTATGGTGGTTTGCAAATAGGGAGGACGCGCAATTTATTCCATAAAGATTTGACTTCGTTATTACATTGTTGTTCATTGCGCGCTGATATTTCTTGACATTTACATGATGTTTTACGAGTTGGCAAGACGTGCAACTCGTTTCATGAGCATTTAACTTTGTTGTTCATTACGCGCTACCTTTTCTTGACATTTACATGGTGGCATTCGAATCGGCGAAACGCGCGATTCACTTCTCGTGTGTAATTCATGCTGTTCATTGTGCGCTACCATTTTCTGGCATTTACATGGTGGCATTCGAATCGGCAACACGCGCAATTCTTTCCTTGAGTGTTTCTTCATGTTATTCATTGTGCGCTACCATTTCTTGGCATTTGCATGGTGGCATTTGAATCGACAAGACGCGCGATTCTTTCCCTGAGTGATTTTCATGTTGTTCATTGTGCGCTACCATTTCTTGGCATTTGTATGGTGGCATTTGAATCGGCAAGACGCGCAATTCTTTCCTCATGTATAAATAATGTAAATTACTGTGCGCTACTATTCTAAGACATTTTCTTGGTAGCATTTCAAGTTGACACTTTGCGTGATTTATTCCTTGAATCTACGTTGTGTGATTTTATGGTGCACAATCCTTTATGGTGTTTAATACTCATATAACAATCTGCAATGTGCGCAATTCACTTCCCAATGTTTTTTCTGACATGAACACAACAATACCAGAGTTCTAGATGTAATGCTGTGTGTTCCTGATATATATTCTTAAAAGGAGATTCATATGGTTGTTTAGAAATTGCTCAGAGTGTTTCCTGATTCTCATGCTAAAGAAAGTACTCGAATCTGAAAGTCCTATTTAACTTTTCCTGTTTCCTCCTCAGGCATTCGGTCATCTAAAGCCTAGTCAGTTTTAGGACTATTTTAGGGTTGTTCATGTTTTTTCGGAAAAGACGAAGCTTAGAGTTGTAGCATGGTACTGATTTCACGAGATATAATTCTGATGTTGTGTTTTAACCTTTTGCTTCCTACAGGTCTCCTTCCCAGCTGTTCCCGTCCTAATCCCCTTTTCCCCACTTGGACTCTCTTAGACTCTGTGATAAATCTAATCAGGGTATTGGAGCTGTCTTGTGGTGGAAGTTTTGGGAACGTGCACAGACCCCGAGGATCTGGTGACTCTGACAGCATCTAAGTAACTAGTATTCTCCAGGGAGTTTGTTCTTTGAACCCTGCGCTTTCCTAGAACAGCTGGTGTATTTCAGACCTCGTATTTTGGCAGAGTGCTTATCTTGAAGAGACAAATGCATTTCTGAACATTCTACATTATTATTGTAGTCACTTGCCTAAATGTGCTTCAGGAAATCTGCTTGAGCTCAAGTACAACAAAAAGTGACAGCGCAATTTTAAAAGAGCGTTTACTTGACTTTTCTTTCTCTAATAGCATAACTCTTGGATTTAAAGTATGTCATTCATGCCTGTGTTTCAGGTTTTAGGAATTTGCTTTTGAAGGGTTTTTCACACACACAGTGAAACCAAACCAAACTGCCATCCTAACTGTTTAAACCCAGAGTGGACATTTGTATTTCTTGGATTGCTTTTGTTCCTTTTAGTTTAACCCTATGCATGCAGGAAAGTTATACGTGATATAGTTAATGCCCTTGTTTGTCTTTCTTGTGCATGATAAGTGCAACCACAGTTCTAATTGTAGTGTGCAACAGTGAATCTCTGTGAAGCCAGCCCTAGTGTCGCAGTACTTATTGTTATGGTACTCAGTTTGGGTTTTTGGTAATGCATTGTTAGTATTTGTGCCAACAGTTATTATTTTCCAAAAAAAGTGCTGGGGCATCCCGGTGTTCTTCTTCCTCTCCCATGCCCATATCAGAAAGAGAGATTCAGTTTCAAGGAAGTTGAGTGCACTAACTCTACCATCACTCTGTTAACAACGACCTGCAACCCCAAAGATACAGGGTGCCTGGCTGGACCGGCAAGACGTGGCAGTGTTTTGTCTCTTTCTCTTTCTCTTCCACTCCCCCTTTCCTTTTGGGACAGCTGTCGGGGTTTCTGTGTCCACCAGGAAGTGCCGAGAGGTGTTCCAGGAGGTCGGGCATACCATCGCCCCTGCAGACATCCTGCTTTTCAGGTGAGTGGCCCAGTCTCGACATAACAACATTGAGAAAACTGAACCTTGAGAAGGAGTTTTCGTTTCTTGTAAAAGACATTAGTAGTTTATATTTTTGTGAACTTTTGAACTGTTCTCCAGAGAACTTGGAAACCTCTGACTCCTGGAGAAAAGAAGATATTAAGTTAACATTGTTCTCTTAGAGAGAGGCTAGTCTCCCAAAAGATCCACGTTAGGAGAACAATAGAATTGGGTGAATGTGAATGGCTGAACAGTTGAATTCGCAGTAGGAATGTACTTATCTATGCTCTTATCAGCCCATTGCAGGTCCTTCCTTTAAAGAAATCCCAATAAGAAGAAAGGTGCAGGTTTTCAGAGACACACACTGAAAATCCTATCTTCAAGTGGGAAACACAGTGTCAGAAAAACTATTGCTAGTGATGTTATGTTCTTCCCTCAGCAAAAATGATTCCCCTTTTCCTTGTACTCACGTTGGTTGCAGTTGCGTCCTCACTCCGGTGGCTCATGCGGAGGCTGTTCTTAGAATTAGCCTCTTCAGGTCTAACTGCCACTAAAGATGGTGGCTGCAAATCTTTATGAGGTCAGCGCTTTAGTGTTTTTACCTTAGTCTCATGCTGAAGCTTCCCTGCAGCTGTTTCTCTCTTGGAGTTGTGCACTTCAACTGTCATCCTGAGGAGAATGAGCAGTGTTCCTGAGCTGCTTCGTTTCATAGAGAATTCTTCCAGTTTTGAGTAATTAATTATTTTTCTTGTTGTGGTCGGCACACCAGCTATTTTTTCCCTTCTGGAGAAGCTGAATTTCTTCCATCTTCCAACAACTGGCTATCGGCTTCTGAGGAGAATTAGTTTTGGCTTAACAAAACTTCAAGCAACTGCAGTAAGAAATCCTTCTGTATGATTTGCAGACTTGCCAATATATATATATATATATATATATATATATATATATATGTACATATATATTCAAAAACTCTTCGCCTTGCAGACGTGTCAGTCTTAGAGACAAACAGTGCTCAGACTAACTCCTAGAGACCGTAATTGCGAAAACTGAACCTTGAGAAGGAGTTTTTGTTTCCTGCAAAAGACATTAGTAGATTGTATATTTGTGAACCTTTGAACTGTTCTCCAGAGAACCTTGGATACCTCTGACTCCTGGAGAAAAGAAGATATTAAGTTAACATTGTTCTCTTATAGAGAGACTAGTCTCTCAAAAGATCCAGGTTAGGGGAACAATAGAATTGGAGGAATGTGAATGGCTGAGCAATTGAATGTGCAGTAGGAATGTACTTATCTATGCTCTTACCACCCAACTGCAGGTCCTCCCTTTAAAGAAATCCCAATAAGAAGAAAGGTGCAGGTTACAGAAGCACACACTGAATATCCTATCTTCAAGTGGGAAACACAGGCTGGAACTGGATCTGGAGGCGGTCTCTCTTTTTCTATTCCCATTCCCCTTTCAACCTAGCGGATGCCAGGTTCTGATAATCAGTAAAGTCTGAGCAAGCATCTGTTGGACGGAGTTGGGCAAAAGGCATCTGCTCCTGTGGAAGTTTGATTTAATGGGTAATCTCCTGACACACAGGCTGAAACTGGATCTGGAGGCGGTCTCTCTTTTTCTATTCCCATTCCCCTTTCCCCATAGGGGATGCATGGTTCAGATAATCCTTTAAAGTCTAAGCACGCATCTGTTGGAGGGAGTTGGGTAAAAGGCATCTGCTCCTGTTGAAGTTTGATTTAATCAGTAATCTTCTGACACCACTGATGTAGCCTTTCAAAGCTGTGTTAGGGCAGGGCCTGCATGTGCATTTTTCTGCCACAGGGACCTGGCATCTAAATTTTCTTGCCAGGCCCAGAACTTCCCTTTTACTACATGTAAGTCACCCATAAGGTAGGCCATAGCTAGCCCTATGGGTGGGGTGCTATTTGTGCAGAAGGCAGGGCACGAGCCTGGTTGCATGGCCTGTCCTGGTAGTGACAAATAGCCTATTTAGTTTCTCACTGCTGTGAGTGCTGCCTTCTTATAGGACTGCATTGGAAATGCCCTTCCTTATGTTTATGGGGTATTGTCTGATTTATGAGGGGTAGTGTAGGAATGTTTGGTATGGTTGTAATGGTAGTGAGAAAAGCTGCTTACTGGTGTTCTTGGATTTTTTATTGTCATTACAGAAATGCCACTTCTAGAAAGGGAACATTTCTCTGTCTTTATGGCACTGATGTTTGGCAGCATGACTTCAATCCACGTCTGGGCAGAGTGACAGTTGGTCTTTTTGTATACTTTTCAGACAGCCTGTACAAAGGGAGGGTGGAGGTGTCACAGAGGTGCATCTGCATTTTTAATTGTCTTTCTGGGCTGGGGGAAGGGGAGGTGGGGCACACATGCATCTGTAAAGGCTGTGCCCTGGCATCACACAAAGGGCTTGTTTACCCCCAACTGATGTCTGGAGCCTGTGCTAGAGGAGAGAGGGGACACTCCCTGAACCAGTTGGAACTTGTTGGAAACTCCACCCCCCCATGTTAAACTTTGTGCAAAACTGATTATAAGTACAGGGGGTTTTTCTCCATGAAAAAGGGAACACTCTGGACACTTGTAACATGCTTGGAACTGGACACTTCTGGAAGGACTCACCAGGAACCGCCTTGGACTGCTGCTGGTGTGCTGACCTGTGACCTGCTAGGTCACTTGGAGGAACTGCAACTGTCTGCATCTCCTTTGTGCTGGCCTGTTGTGGGCCCTATCCCCCTGTGGTCCACCTCGGTGTCCCCAGGGGCAGGGTGCTGTGGCACCTGACCCCCTGTCACTACTTGTTAGCAGTACATGAGAAGCACTGCCTGTCCTTTATTTTCTGGACCATAGCGCCTGGTGAGTGCTTTATTTTCTTGTCTTTAGCGCCTTGTGAGCACTTCACCACTGAGGAATCACCATTGCAACTGGGGCATTTATTATCTTAAGCACGCTGGAAAACACATTGCCCGCAGTGCCCCTGGCACACGAAAAGCAAAAACCTGGAGCTAGTGCACGCCTAGCAGTGCCCCTGAGGTGATGCACACTCTGAAGATCGCCCCCAGGGCACCAATCGGACCCCACTATTGGGGGATCACCCCTGCGGCCCGGGCGGGTTATAGATAACTCACGCACCAGATCGGATGTGGGCGAGTCAGCCTCCTGAAGACTGGTGGAGAGGATGCCTCATCGGAGGCTCCCCACCCCATCGTGCCTCATTTTCTTTTGTCTTGAAGGACAGGCAGGGGAGGAAGCCTCATTGGAGGCTCCCCCACCTCTCCAGACCCTTATTTGTTTCAGAGGTCACCGGCAGGGAGGTAGCCTCATCGGCAGCCCCTGCACTGATTGGCCCCTTTGTTGTTGCTCTTCTCCCCCTGGCCGGCCGGTGGCGGCCCCGGGAGGCCCACAGAGACCGTGGGACCCTGTATAAAAAAGGAGGGGCTGTAAGCCGCCCCCTCCCCCAAACATAAAAATGGCCCCTGTTTTGGCACAGAGGTGCGCAAGGGGCCCCCATGTTCTTCATGGCCCTCAAGGTGTCCTCCACATAGTGAGACAGGTACCATTTTTATGCCATATGTGTTGCTAATGCTATTGTATGGGCATGTATGTTAATCTGTTTCCTATGACTTGCCATATATTTTCTGATGTTCCTTTTAGGGGCATTGTGGGAACGTTATGCTAATCTGTGTTTATGACTTGCCATGTGTTTCCTAATGTTTCTGGTATGGGCAGTTATGAGAATCTTTTGACATGTGCATTATTGTAGTAATGTTTTCCTGACTACTGCTTATGTTGCAGAATAATGAGTAATCTGTGTGTTATGTGTGACTACTGCTGATTTCTGCAGAATAACAACAGTACTATGTATGTTCTGACAACTGCATGCACGTACTGCTTTTTAATACATTTTTCACACCTGCATGCACTACATCCTCATCCACTCCCACTGAATATACGACGAAACGACTGCAAAAAAAACTACTGCCTTAACAACGAGGTCGGAACACCGACCTCGTTGCTACTACTAATGATTTTACCACGAATGCCTTAACAACGATATTTCGTTGTAAAGGCATTCCTGATAAAATCATTAGCAATAGGCACTATTCACCCTACATCCCTCACCCCACCCCCCCAACCCCACCCCAAAACCTAAAACCCCCTGACCCCCCACCCACTCCCCAAAAACAAAAACGCCCCACCCCCCCAACCCCACCCCAAAACCTAAAACCCCTTGACCCCCCACCCACTCCCCAAAATCAAAAACACCCCACCCCCCCAACCCCACCCCAAAACCTAAAACCCCCTGACCCCCCACCCACATCCCAAAACTAAAAACGCCCCACCCCCCCAACCCCACCCCAAAACCTAAAACCCCCTGACCCCCCACCCACTCCCCAAAACCAAAAACGCCCCACCCCCAACCCCACCCTAAAACCTAAAACCCCCTGACCCCCCACCCACTCCCCAAAACCAAAAACGCCCCACCCCCCAACCCCACCCCAAAACCTAAAACCCCCTGACCGCCCACCCACTCCCCAAAACCAAAAACGCCCCACCCCCCAACCCCACCCCAAAACCTAAAACCCCCTGACCCCCCACCCACTCCCCAAAACCAAAAACGCCCCACCCCCCCAACCCCACCCCAAAACCTAAAACCCCCTGACCCCCCACCCCATCCCCAAATCCTAAACCCACCACTTACCTTCGCCAAGTCCCTTCTTTGTACCTTAACCACATGTTCGTTGTTCAGAACATACATAGTTAAGGCACAAAAAACCGAAGTCGTAGTTAAAAAAAGCGTTGTTGCGCTTTCGTTAACCACGACCTTCGTAAAAAAAAAATCGTAAAAAAGGATGTTTCCCACTCCCACCATCATGCCTATCATTACACGCCCCTCACTGGCAGTCACCACCCCCACTTCCTTGCACATGTCCCTTGTGTTCTCTCCTGCTGTGTCTGTGCCCCCTCCTCCCAAAGTACACAAACGCAAGCACTCAGACACCCAACAGCCATCCACCTCACAACAGCATCCACCCCATGCACCTGCACCCAAAATCAGCAGACACCTCCTACAAGCAATTCCTCTTCCTCCACTCCCAAACCTTCACCCTGTTCCCCCCAATGTCCCTAAGAATCTTTTCCTCTCCACCGTGGACCTCTTCCCTACCACTCCCCCGTCCTTCACGTCGGGCCAGGGTAGTCGGAACACAGGTGAGCACCTCAGCCACCCAGTCCAAGGCCACAGTAGTGTCGACAGCTACTACTGGTAGGAGAGGATACCGGGTACCAGGCAGCCACACTGAAAAGGTGCCTGCACCAGGTGCTGCAAGGAAGGCTAAGGAGGCACCACCAGCTGTGTCAAGGAAGGGCAAGGAGGCACCCCAAGCTGCTTCAAGGAAGGGCAAGGAGGCACCTACAGCTGCTTCAAGGAAGGGCAAGGAGGCACCCCCAGCTGTTACAGGGATGGGCAAGGAGGCACCTCCAGCTGCTACAGGGAAGGGCTAGAGCCTCCCCCCACTGCTGCCAGCACCTCCACCAGCACCACTACCACCACTGAGCAGCCGTCACCGCTGGCAGACAATGGGGGTCATTCTGACCTTGGCGGTCTTTTCGCAAGACCGCCGAGTTACCGCCGCGGTGAAGACCGCCGACCGCGGCGGTATGCCGCTGTGCGCATTCTGACCGCTGGGAGCGTTCCGCCGGAAAACCGCCAGCAGCCACACTGTCGGTCGGCGGGAAAGTGGAGACTGGTCAACCTCCACCGCCACGCCAGCAGAACACCGCCCACAGAATTACGACCCACATTTCTGTGTGGCGGTCTTCTGTTGGCGGTCTTCTGTTGGCGGTCACCTCCCCATGGCTCCTGTCACCTCCCGGAGGACCAACGCACAAGGTAAGTTGATCGTCCGTGAGGGGAGGGGGTGGGGGGGGTGTTGTGTGATGTGTGCGTGCATGGGGGTGTGAGTGTGTAGAGGGGGTGTGTGAGTGCGTGCATGCGGGTGGGGAGTGCTGCTGTGCCTATGGGCAATGTGTGTAGTTCGGCGGGTGCGCATGTCGGCATGTATGTGTGCGGGTATGTGTCCCCGTTGTGTATGTGTGTGTGTAGGGGGTGTGTATATGTGCATGTTGGGGGTGTGTGCATGTCGGGGTGCGTGTATGTGCATGTCGGGGTGGGGGTGGGGAGGGGGTTCGTACCACCTCTGGGGGGTGGCAGGGGGGTGGAGGGTGTGGGGGGAGGACTCGGAGGGGCAGTGGGGGGTGGGGGAGACCCCTATCAGTGCCAGGGAAGGAATTCCCTGGCCCCGATAGTGCCTACCGCCATGGTTCGCATGGCGGTTCCCGACCGCCAGAAACCGCGGCGGTAAGCAGGGTCATGATACCGTTGGCGGTCTTGGGTCGACCGCTGGACCGGAGTGCGCAGACTCCAGCCCGTCGGTCATGACCGCCGTGGCTGTCGGAGTGGGGAAGTGGCGGTCGGTCGCGGCGGTCGGTCGCGGCGGTGACCGCCGCGGTCAGAATGCCATTTTTTATACCGCCGGTCTGTTCGCGGTCCGACCGCCGCCTCTCCGCCGACCGCCAAGGTCAGAATGAGGGCCAATGTGTAGTCCTGCATCCATGGGCTGTTGTGCGGCCTGGCCCCTGCAAATCCTGTGGGTCTGACACCCATGTGAGAGACTGTGACCTTGCACTCCCCAAGATCTGTATCAGAGGGCACAATGCCCCCTCCAGAACCAGTGGAAGAAGCCATCCACTCACCCCATACTCTCCAGGGTGAAGCTCACTGGGCACAATGCCCCCTCCAGAACCAGTGGAAGATGCCATCCACTCACCCCATCCTCCACAGGATGAAGCTCACTGGGCAAAATGCCCCCTCCAGAACCAGTGGAAGATGCCATCCACTCACCCCATCCTCCACAGGATGAAGCTCACTGGGCACAATGCCCCCTCCAGAGCCAGTGGAAGAAGCCACCCCCACTTCCATGCACACGTCCCCTGTGTCCTCTCCCGCTGTGTCTGTGCCCCCTCCTCCCAAAGTACACAAACGCAAGCACTCAGACACCCAACAGCCATCCACCTCACAACAGCATCCACTCCATGCACCTGCACCCAAAATCAGCAGACACCTTCTACAACCAATTCCTCTTCCTCCACTCCCAAACCTTCACCCTGTTCCCCCCAATGTCCCTAAGAATCTTTTCCTCTCCACCGTGGACCTCTTCCCTATCACTCCCCCCATCCTTCACGTCGGGCCAAGGTAGTCAGAACCCAGGTGAGCACCTCAGCCACCCAGTCCAAGGCCACAGTAGTGTCGACAGCTACTACTGGTAGGAGAGGATACCGGGTACCAGGCAGCCACACTGAAAAGGTGCCTGCACCAGGTGCTGCAAGGAAGGCTAAGGAGGCACCACCAGCTGTGTCAAGGAAGGGCAAGGAGGCACCCCCAGCTGCTTGAAGGAAGGGCAAGGAGGCACCCCCCGCTGCTTGAAGGAAGGGCAAGGAGGCACCCCCTGCTGTTACATGGAATGGAAAGGAGGCACCTCCAGCTGCTACAGGGAAGGGCCATAGCCTCCCCCCCACTGCTACCAGCACCTCCACCAGCACCACTACCACCACTGAGCAGCCGTCACCACTGGCGGACAGTGTGTAGTCCTGCATCCATGGGCTGTTGTACGGCCTGGCCCCTGCAAATTCTGTGGGTCTGACACCCAAGTGAGAGACTTTCTCCGCTCTCGCCGCCAACCAACCCACCCTCACCACCGACCCCAACGACGCAGCTCTCAACCTCACAAACTGGATCTCCAACTGCGCTGACAACCTTGCTCCCCTCAAACGCACGCATCGACAGACCAACACCAAAAAACCTCTCTGGTTCTCTGACACCCTCAAAGAATCAAAGAAAACTTGTCGTGCCCTTGAGAAGGCCTGGCGCAAGGACCACACCGCTGACAACATGACCGCCCTCAAGAACGCTACACGCGAACACCACCACCTGATCCGCACTGCCAAAAGGAACTTTTTCACCGACAGACTAGACAAAAACAGCCACAACAGCAGAGAACTCTTCAGCATCGTCAAAGAGTTCTCCAACCCCAGCGCCAGCGCCAACGCCGTCACGCCCTCACAGGATTTGTGCGAATCCCTCGCCACTTTCTTCCATCGCAAGATCAGCGACCTCCACGACAGCTTCGGACACCAGACCCAACCATACACCACATCACCCTCAACAACTGGACCCACATCAACACGGAAGAAACCAAATCCATCATGAACTCTATCCACTCCGGCGCCCCTTCGGACCCCTGCCCGCACTTCATCTTTAACAAAGTCGACGACATCATCGCCCCGCACCTCCAGACCGTCATCAACTCTTCATTTTCTTCTGCTACCTTCCCCGAATGCTGGAAGCACGCTGAAGTCAACGCCCTACTAAAGAAACCTACGGCTGACCCAAGCGACCTGAAAAACTTCCGCCCCATCTCTCTTCTACCTTTCCCAGCCAAGGTAATAGAAAAGACCGTCAACAAACAGCTGACCACCTTCCTGGAAGACAACAACCTGCTCGACCCTTCACAAACCGGATTCCGAACCAACCACAGCACGGAAACCGCCCTCATCTCAGTCACAGACGACATCAGAACCCTGATGGACAACGGTGAAACAGTCGCCCTCATTCTCCTCGACCTCTCGGCTGCCTTTGACACCGTCTGTCACCGCACCCTAATCACCCGCCTACGCTCCACCGGGATCCAAGGCCAGGCCCTGGACTGGATCGCCTCCTTCCTCGCTAACCGCTCTCAAAGAGTTTACCTCCCTCCGTTTCGCTCAGAACCCACCAAGATCATCTGCGGCGTACCTCAAGGCTCATCGCTCAGCCCGACACTCTTCAATGTCTACATGAGCCCCCTCGCCGACATCGTACGCAAGCACGACATCATCATCACCTCCTACGCCGACGACACTCAACTTGTACTCTCCCTCACCAAGGACCCCGCCAGCGCCAAGACCAACCTACAAGAGGGTATGAAGGACGTCGCAGATTGGATGAGGCTCAGCCGCCTAAAGCTGAACTCTGAAAAAACGGAAGTCCTCATCCTCGGCAACACCCCGTCCGCCTGGGACGACTCCTGGTGGCCCACGGCCCTCGGCACCGCACCGACCCCCGCAGACCACGCCCGCAACCTCGGCTTCATCTTGGACCCTCTTCTCACCATGACCAAGCAAGTCAACGCCGTGTCCTCCGCCTGCTTCCTCACTCTCCGCATGCTCCGCAAGATCTTCCGCTGGATCCCCGCCGACACCAGAAAAACCGTGACCCACGCCCTTGTCACGAGTCGCCTGGACTACGGCAACACCCTCTACGCCGGGACCACCGCCAAACTCCAAAACCGCCTGCAACGCATCCTAAACGCCTCGGCCCGCCTCATCCTCGACGTACCCCGCAACAGCCACATCTCCGCACACCTGAGACACCTGCATTGGCTCCCAGTCAGCAAAAGGATCACCTTCCGTCTTCTCACCCACGCACACAAAGCCCTCCACAACAAGGGACCGGAATACCTCAACAGACGCCTCAGCTTCTACGTCCCCACCCGCCCCCTCCGCTCCGCTGGCCTCGCACTTGCTGCCGTCCCTCGCACCCGCCGCTCCACGGCGGGTGGGAGATCTTTCTCCTTCCTGGCGGCCAAGACCTGGAACTCCCTCCCCACCAGCCTCAGGACCACCCAGGACCACTCCGCTTTCCGGAGACTCCTAAAGACTTGGCTGTTCGAGCAGCGATAACCCCCCCTTTCCCCCCTAGCGCCTTGAGACCCGCACGGGTGAGTAGCGCGCTTTATAAATGTTAATGATTTGATTTGATTTGATTTGTGACCTTGCACTCCCCAAGATCTGCATCACAGAGCACAATGCCCCCTCCAGAACCAGTGGAAGAAGCCATCCACTCACCCCATACTCTCCAGGGTGAAGCTCATTGGGCACAATGCCCCCTCCAGAACCAGTGGAAGAAGCCATCCACTCACCCCATCCTCCCCAGGGTGAAGCTCACTAGGCACAATGCCCCCTCCAGAACCAGTGGAAGATGCCATCCACTCACCCCATCCTCCACAGGATGAAGCTCACTGGGCACAATGCCCCCTCCAGAACCAGTGGAAGTAGCCACCCCCCACTTCCATGCACACGTCCCCTGTGTCCTCTCCCACTGTGTCTGTGCCCCCTCCTCCCAAAGTACAAAAACGCAAGCACTCAGACACCCAACAGCCATCCACCTCACAACAACATCCACCCCATGCACCTGCACCCAAAATCAGCAGACACCTCCTACAACCAATTCTTCTTCCTCCACTCCCAAACCTTCACCCTGTTCCCCCCAATGTCCCTAAGATTCTTTTCCTCTCTACCGTTGACCTCTTCCCTACCACTCCCCCGTCCTTCACGTCAGGCCAGGGTAGTCATAACCCAGGTGAGCACCTCAGCCACCCAGTCCAAGGCCACAGTAGTGTTGACAGCAACTACTGGTAGGAGAGGATACTGGGTACCAGGCAGCCACACTGAAAAGGTGCCTGCACCAGGTGCTGCAAGGAAGGTTAAGGAGGCACCACTAGCTGGGTCAAGGAAGGGCAAGGAGGCACCCCAAGCTGCTTCAAGAAAGGGCAAGGAGGCACCCCCAGCTGCTTCAAGGAAGGGCAAGGAGGCACCCCCAACTGTTACAGGGAGGGGCAAGGAGGCACCTCCAGCTGCTAGAGGGAAGGGCTAGATCCTCCCCCCACTGCTGCCAGCACCACCACCAGCACCACTACCACCACTGAGCAGCCGTCACCACTGGCGGACAGTGTGTAGTCCTGCATCCATGGGCTGTTGTGCGGCCTGGCCCCTGCAAATCCTGTGGGTCTGACACCCAAGTGAGAGACTGTGACCTTGCACTCCCCAAGATCTGCATCACAGGGCACAATGCCCCCTCCAGAACCAGTGGAAGAAGCCATCCACTCACCTCATCCTCCCCAGGGTGAAGCTCACTTGGCACAATGCCCCCTCCAGAACCAGTGGAAGAAGCCATCCACTCACCCCATCCTCCCCAGGATGAAACTCACTGGCCACAATGCCCCCTCCAGAACCAGTGGAAGATGCCATCCACTCACCCCATTCTCCACAGGATGAAGCTCACTGGGCACAATGCCCCCTCCAGAACCAGTGGAAGATGCCATCCACTCACCCCATTCTCCACAGGATGAAGCTCAGTGGGCACAATGCCCCCTCCAGAACCAGTGGAAGAAGCCATCCACTAGAGAGACTGTGGCCTAGCACTCCCCAGGACCAAGCAGTGGACAAACCACCCACTTGAGAGACTGTGGGCTTGCACTCCCCAGGACCAAGCAGTGGGGAAACCACCCACTTGAGAGACTGTGGCCTTACACTCCCAGGACAGCGCACAAGGCATGTTGACCCCTCCAGGACCAGTGGTGTTGTACCATCTTCCAGCTGAGGTGCCCCCCCATTCCCCATCCCCCAGAGGTGCCTGTCTATTTTCAAACTGATGCCGCTGCAGTGTTCTCTCTGTGTTGTTGCAGGAGTGAGGTGGGGCCTTGGGCTATGTTTTATGGCCCTGTGGCCCACGGACATTGAGGACTTGGCTGTGTCCCTACACTTGTAAATATGTATATATGTTTGGATTTGATGCACTTATTCATAGTATTTTATCGAATTACAATCACTTTCTTCAAATCATTTTGTCCTTGCATTCTTCCTGAGGGGTACGGGGTAGATATGTTATGTTGCTGCTTCTGGTTGTGTGTATGGTGCTGGGGTGGGGTGTGTGTGTTGCGTGTGGGTGTGTCACTCTCTTTTTCCTCTTTGTATGCTAGGCGAAAGTACTCACCGTGGTCGTGTTCACCAGCATTGGTGTTCATAATGAAGCAGAAGGTAGACGAGCATGGGGAAATCTTGCAACTCGGGCTCCATGGCATTGTGGTTGTTCCCTGAGTGTCCACAGGTGAGTCCTTTGACTTCTGAGATCTGTTTCCACCAGGCTTTTGATGTCATTGGTACCACCCCAGAAAAGTTGGCAGATAGGCCGGTCATAATCGAGTGGGCAGTACATTGTCTTCCGCCTGGCTGTTGGTAGTTACCGCCGTGGTGCTTGTTGATTCCGCCCTGGAGGTCAGTGTGTTAAAGTGGCTGTCTATCTGAGCGGTTTCCGCTGTGGTAATGATTCCATTTTTGTTACCGCCGGCCTGTTGATGGTATTACCGCCACTTTATCACCAACCACCAGGGTTGTAATGAAGGCCTATGTGAGTAATATGAACACTGGTTAAACACTCAATACCACTTACTTCTTGTTTATTTAACTCACCTAGTTTTCTAATAATTGTTCAGAAATTCTTGTGAACCTAAAAAGTGAAAGAAAATTCATTAATGACATGAATAATTGTATTCATGCATCCTTCTGCTGGTAGTTGTTCTATCACTTACCTGATTTTCCTGAAGCCTTATTGCTGAGAATCTAAAAATTTTAAAGACAATTCATTAGTAACATTGAGCCACAGACATATATTATGTTACTTGATTGAATAATTGTTGTTGTTCTGCTAAGTCTGAATGATGTAACCTCTGTTGTGAAGTGAACTGATAACCTGAATATTTTGTAAGGAATAACACACATACATACACATATATATATGTGTATGTATATGTGTATATATATATATATATATATATATATTTATATATATATATATATATATATATATATATATACATGTGTGCATATTTGTGCTGTTTAAAAGATAAATGCAAATTTTGTCCTTTGGTGAGTAATCACTTTCCGAAGGCCACTCTAGAAGTACAAAAGGTGGATTTTCATTTGCTACACAAAATGTGGTGCATTGCATCAGAGTCACAAATGTTTTCCTTTTTAAATCCAGCAAACATGCTCATGATCTCCCACATATGGAGAAGGGGACATAAGGTATCTTGATAAAACATTCTATGCATACCATAGATATCAAGCTCCTAACAAGTCTCAGGGACTGATTACTTATTGTCCTTCTTGACTTCTAGAAAGAGAAAAGGTTCAAGGAGGGCCAGGTGACCAAAGTGCAACCCAGTGACACTACCAGGCTCCTTCCTCCTCTATTCCCCAGGGACCAATCTAGACTTTGACTGTTGGGTCTTTTTTAGCTCACGGGAAGTCGGGAACTTATGTCCTGGTATATTTCACTTCTGCAAAAAGATCCAGGTGAGAGCCTCACAGTCTGTCTGGGATGCAGTGGCTTCTCGGGTAAAGGCAGGTACTTAGACTTGCACAGAGCAGGACATTCAACGTCAGTAACAAGTACAGGCAGGGGTGCGATGGAAGTCTTCCCTTGCTGCTGCAGTGTCTGTGTCAGAAGCAGAGCACTTGGTCTTGGTACACGGCATTCTGGCCTATCCCGGATACAATGTGTAAAGCGTTTGCACAACACACACAACACACATGACATCCTATCCCCACCACAAAGGAAACACAACACCAAGTTATATAAAAATAAACAGTATTGTACACAACATCATTAGACAAAACACAACATGTCAGTATTACCCTGCCAAACAACTGGGATGGAGGTGGACGACAATGAGGAGGGGGACACAGTGGAAGCAGTGGATGTTGGTATGTCTGCATCTGGATGGTGTTTGTGTGAGTGCCTGTGGGATGATGTGTGGTGCTTGTGTTTGCCTGAACCACTCCTCTGTTTTGTCCTGTACGCATGCTGGTCTGCCTGTGTGCTTGGAATAGGTTGGGTTTGAGGGCAAAGGGATTGGGTAGAATAAGTTGGAGGAGGGAGGCTAGAAACAGGGACAATGGCTGCCATCAGAGAGGAGGCCAGAGCTTGGATTGATCTCAGTTGGGCCGCCATGCCAGTGTGAATGCCCTCCAGGAATGCATTGGTCTTTTGCATTTGGGCTGCCAGCCTCTGGATGGCATTCACAATGGTTGACTGCCCAACAGTCTGGATCTCAGGAGGTCAATAGCCTCCTCACTCAGGGCAGCAGGGCTAACTGGGGCAGGGCATGAGGTGCCTGGGGCGAAGGAGATGCCCACCCTCCTGGGTGGGCGGGCACAGGAAACTTGCTGAGGGGCAGCTGGAAGGGCAGCACTGGTACAGGGGGTGGCAGCTGTACCTGTAGTTGGGGTGGGCACAGAGGTGTCCACCACCACCAGGGAGCTTCCATCGGAGAAGGTATCACTGTCCGAACGTGGTGCTCCCCTCGCCCTCCGTCCCACTGGTGCCCTCGTCAGTGGATTCAGCCTCCTTGGCCCTGTGGGATGCAGCTCCCTCTGTCACCGGTGCCTTTGCTCCTCTGCCAGATGATGCTAATGCACATAAGGACAGGGTGACAAAAGAAAAGGGGGGGGAGGAGACAAAGGATACACTTGTACACTTGGTCAATGGCGCCAACAACACCACCATTGGCGTACAACACACACACACACAGGGAACAGTCCTACGCACTAGGCAATGTACTACAAGTCACGATGCTAGTCACAAGCCCATGGACATGGACACCTAACGCCAATTGCAGCATACCTGAGACCCACAGACCCCTGTCCAGTAGTGGATGCCTACTAGCTTGGTTGGAGGAAGTGTACATCAGACCCTGCCCAACATAGGACCGACCCTGCAATGTCCTGCCTGACCTAGGGACACCCACAGGCCCACATCCCCCACCCGAATACTACCCCACCACACGCAAGTAGTATATTGGGGCACTGTACTCACCTCCTTGTGGCTGCTGTGATGCCCCCAAGTGCCCATCCAGCTCCGGATAGGCCACCGCCAGTATGCGGGCCATTAGGGGGGTCAGGGTACGACGGGCACCCCTTCCTCGTTGGGAGGCCATCCCCACCTGGGCCTCTGCCATCTTCCATGCACAGCGTCTCAGGTCCTCCCACCATTTCCGACAGTGGGTGCTCCACCTGTAATAGACCCCCAGGGTCCGCACGTCCTTGGCGATGGCACGCTATATACCCTTTTTCTGATGAGCGCTGACCTGCAAGGAACTGGACACAGGGAAAGATATTAGTCCGACCGTCCTGCCTGTCACACTTATGGCCCACCATAGCCCTTCACATCCCCTTATGCACGGACATGGCCAAACATACATGCAGCACGCTGCCCAGGGCCCTTCCACCAACACCCTCCCCTACATGAGGCCTTCACAAATAGCACTCCATGCATTCATGCCCCATGCATTGTGCTCACAGTGTACTCACCTGTTGGTTTGGAGGTCCATACAGCATTCTGTACTGGGGTAGGCCTCCATCCACCAGTCTCTCCATCTCCACCACAGTGAAGGCAGGGGCCCTTTCCCCAGTGACACGAGCCATGGTCGATTCCAGACACAGGTCACACATCACATGCAGTGTAGGTCTTTTCCTGTTGAAGGTCAGGTAGAAAGCGAGTGAACAGAATGAAAATGATGGTCATGTCCGCGGCGGTGCGTACTGTCACCGTCAGCGTACATCACCATTGGCCACTGTAACCCACAGGGCCCAATGATAACCAATGAGGAGTTGCACAGCGGTTCTCGACCACCTCCCGCAACAGTGCACAACGTCAGCAGAATTACCTCATTTCCACATGTCCCTCCATACAGGACAGGCGGACGCCATTTCATTTCGGGGGGCAGGTCATGGCACCTAACTGCGTCACAGTACACATAAGCACCATTTGGAACTATCCAAGAATATACCTTTACAATCACAACATGCAATGAAGTGTAGTGGTTCGATATATGAGATACTGACCAGCTGCTCACCGTTTTGCCCCATAGATTGCAAACGCTGCGGGTGAATAGGAATTGGAGACATCTCTCTGCGTACAGACCCATGGTGGACTTGGCAACAATGGAGGACAGGCACATTATCCTCACCTATAGACTGGACAGGGCCACAATCACAGAGCTGTCTGCACAATTGGAGCCTGGTCTGATATCAGCTATCCGTCACCCCACCGGGATCCCTCCTTTTGCGCAAGTCCTATTGTCGCGTAGGCTCTCATTATCCTAATGAGACTACTGGATTTTTGGGTGGCAAGATCGTTCACAGTGTGGGGGACTAAGGGCCTCATTCCGACCATGGCGGTCTGTGACCGCCAGGGCGGAGGGCAGCGGAAGCACCGCCAACAGGCTGGTGGTGCTTCCTGGGCTATTCTGACCGTGGCGGTAAAGCTGCGGTCAGAAAAGGGGAACCGGCGGTTTCCCGCCGGTTTTCCCCTGGCCCAGGGAATCCTCCATGGCGGCGCTGCTTGCAGTGCCGCCATGGGGATTCCGACCCCCTTCCCGCCAGCCTGTTTCTGGCGGTTTTCACCGCCAGAACCAGGATGGCGGGAACGGGTGTCGTGGGGCCCCTGGGGGGCCCTGCACTGCCCGTGCCACTGGCATGGGCAGTGCAGGGGCCCCCTAACAGGGCCCCATACAGATTTTCACTGTCTGCTATGCAGACAGTGAAAATCGCGACGGGTGCCACTGCACCCGTCACACCCCTGCAACTCCGCCGGCTCCATTCGGAGCCGGCTTCCTCGTTGCAGGGGCTTTCCCGCTGGGCCGGCGGGCGGCCTTTTGGCGGTCGCCCGCCGGCCCAGCGGGAAAGTTGGAATGGCCACCGCGGTCTTTTGACCGCGGGGCGGTCATTCGGCGGTAACCGCATGGCGGGCGGCGACCGCCGCCCGCCGCGGTCAGAATGACCGCCTAAGTCTAACCCATGGTGAAGGACCCTTGTCACCCCAAATCCGGGTTGAGCTCCGGCTAACTAGCAGTGCCTCATCTCTCCCAAAGGGAAGAGACAATTGGGCAGCCGAGCGCATGACATCTTAGTGCTTCCCAGGGAAGTCGTGGTCACTCAGATCCCAACCAGTTCTCTCATACGCAGTGTGGTCTCATATATAAGTGACAAAGGCAGTTTGAGTTTTAAAGATTGGTCTAATAAAATGACTGCATTTTAGATAACAAGGCGTGAGCCGCAATAACCAGAATCATACAACACAGTAGGATTGAAATAGTAACGAGGAGAGTGAAACATAAGAATAACGCTATCATGGTGCAACTAGATTACGTTCTCTCTTCTAAGTTCTATTTTGAGCACAGCATGTTAAGCTCTAAGCCTGCCTTTCAGGTTCCCCCGGGAGGACATCGACCCTCAGACCTGAGCAAAGGCCTGTGATCGGGATCAGCATCTGCAACAGGGCAGTCAGCGTCTAGTTGTGGGTTCCTGGTCGGAATCTCCCTCTCACGTGTACCAGGACTAGGAAGTGTTTTTATAACTAACACGCTGGTGTTCTAAGAAATGTCCCTACGTAAGAATGTGTACTTTCTGCGAACCCTAAAGACTAAACTTCTACCACATCTATTGGCAATGTACCAGACTGTATCCTTGACTGAAGCACAGAGCAAGCAAGAATGTATTGTTTGAGAACTTCAGTGCTGAAGTAAGCTAAACAGTGTGATAGAAGAAAATAAAACAAGACAGTGAAACTGGTTATTGTAAAATAACAGTGCGAGGCTAAATAAAATGCATCTAGAGCAAAGTGCACAGAGGCCTAATACTTTAAGCAAATGCGCAGAAAGCTACATTACAAATGGCTACACTACACTATCTGTGCTCCATTTCCTGGCAACTGGCTCCTTCCAAGTGACAGTGGGCTTGGCAGCAGGAATGTCACAGCCAATGTTCTCAATAGTGCTGACCAGAGTGTTGTCTGCCCTAATTTAACACATGCGCAGCTATCTCGTTTTCCTCCAGGTGGAGGATTTGGCCACAGTGAAAGCTGATTTCTATGCATTGGGACATATCCCCAACATTATTGGGGCAATTGATGGTACACATATTGCATTTGTTCCACCCCGGAGAAATGAACAGATGTTCAGAAATCGAAAGAGCTTTCACTCAATGAATGTGCAGATAGTGTGCCTGGCAGACCAGTACATCTCCCATGTCAATACAAAATTTCCTGGGTCTGTTCATGATGCCTTTATTCTGAGGAATAACAGCATCCCATATGTGATGGCTCAACTCCAGAGGCACCAGGTGTGGCTAATAGGTGAGCCCTGCTTCCCAGCCAGTGGATGTTGGTGTATGGGTATGGTGTGGTCCCTAAGGGTTAGTGTGTTTCTAACAGGTGTCCCTTGATATTTGCAGGTGACTATGGTGACCTGAACCTCTCATGGCTACTGACCTCTGTGAGGAATCCCAGGAGAAGGGCAGAGGAACGTTACAATGAGGCAAATGGGCGAACAAGAAAAATGACAGAGAAGACATTTGGCCTCCTGAAGGCTATGTTTTGTTGCCTCCATCTCACAGGTGGTTCCCTGTGCTACTCACCCAAGAAGGTCTGCCAGATCATCGTGGCATGCTGTATGTTGCACAACTGTGCCTTACATCGCCAGGTGCCTTTGCTGCAGGAGGATGAGGCTGGAGATCGGCATGTGGCAGCAGTG
The DNA here is from genome assembly GCF_031143425.1 of Pleurodeles waltl. Taxonomy (NCBI): domain Eukaryota; kingdom Metazoa; phylum Chordata; class Amphibia; order Caudata; family Salamandridae; genus Pleurodeles; species Pleurodeles waltl. Next base: position 1,683,072,965 of record NC_090444.1, on the reverse strand, counting down.
GACCTTCTGCACAGTGAAGATGAGGAGGCAGAGGATGAGGATGAGGACAACAGAAGTGCAATAATTCACCAATACTTCCAATGACACACAGGTAAGATAGCGTAACTTCTCTTTTAATTGACAGTTTTGTGATTGTCATTGTCACTGGCAGGCTGATTTTCACACTTCTATGGCCACTCACTGTACCCTTTGGCATCTCTATTTGCGGATATTTGTGTCCCACTATCACTCCTGGTGTGTTGGCTGCAGCCAACTACAGGTTATTCCTATGTATACATTACTGTACAGTTGTATTGGAGTGTTTATACCTTGTTAAACAAATATATAGTTAAATCATTTGACATACTCCATACTTGTATTTTTTTTAAATGGTGTTTATTTAATTGCTAATAAGTAAAGGGGGATGTGCAATGGGCTGGGTTGATGGTGGAGGAAAGTCCAGGATAAGGTCCAGTCTATGTGGATCCCAGGTGCATTGTCCGAGGGGGCATAGGAAGTGGAGCAATGGCAGTTCAAGGTGGACAGGGTGACAGGGTGGGACACAAGGGTGACATTCTGGAGAGTCTTATTTCCTGGCGGGGGTCTTGGCAATAGTCTCTGGCTTCTGCCCGGATCACAGGGAAGGCTTGCGGGGTGATTCTCCTTCTGCATGGGGAGGGGTACTGGTGTCCTGTTTGTCCTTTGGCGGGACCTCCTGTCCACTAGCGGCAGCAGAGGTGGAAGGCTGTTTATCAGTTTGGGTAGTGGTGGGGCCCGGTGGTGTGCCACTGCCTCCCTCATAGCGTTGGCCATGTCTGCCAGCAACACTGCAATGGTGACCAGGGTGGTGTTTATGTCCTTCAAGTCCTCCCTGGTCTCCAGGTACTGTCCCTCCTGCAGCCGCTGGTTCTCCTGCATTTTGTCCAGTATCTGGCCCATTGTCTCCTGGGAAGGGTGGTATGCTCCCAGGATCTTGGTGAGTGCCTCCTGGAGAGTCGGTTCCCTGGGCCTGTCCTCCCCCTGTCGCACAGCAGTCCTCCCAGCTTCGCTGTTGTCCCGTGCCTCTGTCCCCTGAACCGTGTGCCTACTGCCACTGACCCCAGGTCCCTGATCATCCTGTGTTTGTGCGGTGGCCTGGGGTCCCTGTAGTGGTGGACACACTACTGATTGACGAGTCCTAGGGACAGAGGTATGGGCCCCCTGGATGGGTCCTGTGTTGGTGTTTACTGAAGGGTGAGGCTCTGTGGTGGTATGGGACTCTGCCTGGGTAACCAACTGTCCGGAGATCCCTGATGGGCCATGTGGTCATCCAGACCCAGGCGTCCAGAGCTGCTGTCATCACTGTGGGCCTCTTCTTGGGGGGGACTGGATGTTGCTGGCACCTCCTCTCCAGTGACGTTGGCTGGGGGACTGGTGGGGATGTAAATGCAGTGTTATTGTTTCTGCGTGTGACATCTTGTGCATGGGTGTGTTGCCCTCTAAGGTTGTTTTTGCCCTGGCAGCTTTGCCTTGTGCGAGTTGTTATTTGGTGGGCTAGCTGTTTCCATCTTTTGTGCATGCTATAGTAATAGGTGTCCATGCAGGTCTGTGATGGATGTCCATGCATTGGTTTTGCATGCAGGGCTTGGCATTGGGATGTGTGGGTTGTGATGGTGGGGGGTGTGGGAGGTGGTGGAATGATGGGAGTGAGTGTAAGGGTAGGGGCATGTGATGGCATGCAGGTAGGGAGGGTGATAGTAATAGTGATTTGACTTACCAGAGTCCAGTCCTCCTCCTAGTCCTGCCAGGCCCTCAGGATGCATGACTGCCAAGACCTGATCTTCCCATGTTGTTTGTTGTGGGGGAGGAGTTGGGGGTCCACCGCCAGTCCTATGTACAGCTAGTTGGTGCCTTGCTGCCACGGAACACACCTTCCCCCGTAGGTCGTTCCACCTCTTCCTGATGTCTTCCCTTGTTCTGGGGTGCTGTCCCACTGTGTTGACCCTGTCCACGATTCTGCGCCATAGCTCCATCTCCTAGCAATGGATGTCTGCTGCACCCGTGATCCGAATAGCTGTGGCTCTATCCGGATGATTTCCTCCGCCATGACCCTTAGCTCCTCCTCTGAGAACCTGGGGTGTCGTTGTGGTGCCATGGGTGTAGAGTGACTGGTGTGGGTGAGGGTGTGTAGGGTGATGTGTTGGGGTGTGTGATGTAAGGTGCGTGGGTGGTGTATAGGTGATGGTGTGTGTGGCTGTGGTCTTGTCTGTGGTCTTGCTATCTCTCTTCAGGCACTTGTTTGTATTCATTAAGGGTTGTGGGTAATGTGGGTGTTTGTTTTATAGTGTTGTGGGTGTGTGGGTGTGGTGTGTGTATGGGAGTCAGGTGTGTGTAGTCTGAATTGTCCAATGTGGTGTTGTTTTGTATGTCTGTGTGTATTTTGAGTGCGTCGGTATGTACCGCCAATGGTTTACCACCATTGAATGTCCTCCGTGGTGATTCATGGGTCATAATGTTGTGGGCGTAGTTCTGTTGGCGTAACGGTGTGGGTTTTGCTATGCCAGTTTGTGTGTGTGGCTGCATAGTGACTGATTGCTATGTGTGTGTCATAATATGGGTAGCGGTGATCTGCCGCGGCAACCGTATGTTGGCGGCAGTCAGCATGGCGGTAAGCGATACTCACGCCAATGTCATAATGAGGGCCATAATCTCTGTCTCTCTTGCAGGTTCTCAAATACAAGCCTTCTTGAAGAGAAAACAAGAAAAGTAATAAACAGTTAAGATGTGCAATGGTGTTTCTTCTTTCTTTTATGCTACCCAGAAAAAATCTTCACCAAAATACGATGAAGTACAGGACCCCGAAGCACAACCCTATTCCACAAACAAATGGATGAGATGACAGAAATCTAGGATCCAGGATGCAGAGCTGAAGAATCAGGTAGGTATCCAACAGGAAGGCCCACCAAAGAGCAACTTCCTGTGGTGAAGTGGGCCGTCTTAACAGCGGTGTGCTCCACCTCTTGGAGGAGCTGCACACTCGTGGCAGAGTCCTTGCAGTCGCAGCACCAACACACCAATGTGGCTCTCAGCCAGTCAGCAAGCATTGACTTGATGTCCCAAGACTCACCTACCTTGTGGCATTCCTGGTGCTGGGCGTTGCCATTGGGAAGGGGATGATTAAGCATTTTGATCTTGAGGGATTGATAGGAGACTTTCGCTTTGATGGCTTGGGATAGTACTATGCTGCTGCTCCCAATGTAAGAACATGCATTTGCCCTCTTTTCTATATTACCATAAAGAACCCAAGAGAGGCAGATGTATTTATAGCTCTTCAATTTTACTTGAAAAGCATAACGTGGGCTCATTTTATTCAGATAAATAGCCTCGAGTTTTCCAAACCGGTGTGGAATCTTTTTGTGTTTTTTTCATTGTGTCGCTTTATGTGTGTGTGGTACACAAATACTTTATACACTGCCTCTTAATTTAAGCCTGCATGCTCTGGGCCTCATTATGACCCTGGCGGTACAGAACCGCCAGGGCCAACGGGGGCGGGAGCACCGCCGACAGGCCGGCGGTGCTCCCTTGGGCATTCCGACCTCGGCGGTAATGCCGCGGTCGGACCGGGACAACTGGCGGTCTCCCGCCAGTTTCCCGCTGCCCAAATGAATCCTCCAAGGCGGCGCAGCATGCTGCGCCGCCTTGGGGATTCTGACACCCCCTACCGCCATCCTGTTCCTGGCGGTTCGCCCGCCAGGAACAGGATGGCGGTAGGGGGTGTCGCGGGGCCCCTGGGCCCCTGGGGGCCCCTGCAGTGCCCATGCCAATGGCATGGGCACTGCAGGGGCCCCCGTAAGAGGGCCCCGCTAGTATTTCACTGTCTGCATAGCAGACAGTGAAATACGCGACGGGTGCAGTAGCACCCGTCGCACCTTCCCACTCCGCCGGCTCGATTACGAGCCGGCTTCATCGTGGGAAGGTTGTTTTCCCCTGGGCTGGCGGGCGGCCTTTTGGCGGCCGCCCGCCAGCCCAGGGGAAAACTTGGAATACCCTCCGCGGTCTCTGGACCGCGGAGCGGTATTTTGGAGGGGGGAAGTCTGGCGGGCGGCGGACTTAGAATGAGGGCCTCTGTGCCAAACTACCAAGGGGTGAGCACAGGTTACTTTAGAGTATGCATCTAACTTACCCTGACTAGGACCGTGGTCCCTACTTGGACAGGGTGCATCCCCCTACCAAGTAGAGACCCACTTGTGATCAGTGGTGAGGATAGGACTTGTGTTTGTGCAATGCCATATAGTAAATCAGTATTCACTACAACTCTATACATAACTCCAATTTGAACCTTTTTCTATTCAGCATGATTAATAACTATGATTTTTCAAAAGTTTCTTTTCCCAATACTCATTTTACGTGCAACATCTGTAGCCTTATATGGTGGTATGGGATTCGAGCTGGCCACTCTGGAAACAAACACAGTGGCACAGCACAACAGGTTCTGTCAGGAGAGACGAGTATTCTATAGGGGAAATACCAAGAAGGCAGAACTTCAGAAAGCTTTAAGGGCATAGCAGCAGCCCACCCAGGCAAAGAAATAGAGAGATCTGTGTCTGAGGAAGGATCAGAGCGGGACCTGACAGAGGGTCCTGTCATGCAGCTTACAGAGATGGGGAACAACCTTCTCCCAGGACTAGAAGTCTGTTCTAGACCAGGCAGCAGTGTGGCAATGGTGGCAACATACCTACAGTATCCACAGGTGAGTCCACAGTCCGGATACCGAGGAATTTGGTGACCAGTTTTGTGGTGGGGCATGATGTAGACACATGGTTTACAGCCTATAAAGTGGCTCTTAAAGTGCACAAGGTCCCAGAGGAGTTCTGGGGTGGATGTCTATGGAGGCATATGTCCACAGTCATGAGGGACACACTCCTTACATTAGAGGTAGAGGACCAGACATGCTATACTGCAATGAAGGCAGTCCTAATCAGTATGTTTGGACTGACCCCCAAAATGTATAGGCTCAGTTTTAGGGGCAGCTACAAGATCTCATCACAAACATAGGTGGATTTCTTGGAATATGCCATTAAGGCCCTGAAGTTCTGGGTGAGGGGCAGCAAGGTTAATGATTATTCCGGGCTGTACAACTTGATTGTGAGGAAGCACGTGCTTGATACTTGTTTTTCAGAGCTACACCAACACCTGGTTGATATCACGCTTACTGACCCCATGAAGCTTGCTGGGAAGGCAGACATGTGGGTCAACACCAGAGTGTCCAAAAAGGCATCAGGGGGGACTCCCAAAAGGCTGGTCATGGTTCCCTCTAGAAGAAAGAGGGAATGATAAAAGAAGGAGTTCTCTAAAGCCCCCCAAAACACCTCATAGGGGAAAGGGCCTGGTTCCCATTCTAAATCGGACAACCAGAAGAAAATCTACCCTGAAAAATGTAATCAGCCCAAGAATCCCAAGTGCTGTGAGTGCTACGATTATGGGCACCCCAATGGGGACCTCAAATGTCCAAAAAAAGCAGCACCTCCCACTGGAGGGAAAACCCATGGGTGGTTAGTGTAGCGATGGGGAGGAGGAGTTTGCCCCACTTAATAGTGGGATTTAGCTGGGTTACCTTAGTGTCCTTGTATGACAGTGAAATGGTTCCTAAGATCCATGTGCCTTCAAATACTACTGAGTATAGGCAATGGGTCACCCTCAATGGGCAAGGTGTTGAGGCTTTTAAGGATACAGAGACCATAATGACTATGGTAAGAAGTAGTCTGGTTTTCTCAGACCAGTTGACTTCCAATGTATTCAACCAGGTTGTGGTGGCTGACATCTGAGAGGGTCAATATATCTCATGGCCCTTGTTCTGCTTGAGTGGTCGGGTGAAATTTCAAAACTTCTGAAGGTTACTCTGAGCCCTGCCATGCCTGCGGACTGTTTGTTGGATAATGAACTGGAAAGACGTGGCACTCTTGAAGGCATGAGGCGCCCAGCTGAAGCCCAAGCAACAGGTGATAACTGAGGGAGCTATCACATTTTGTGGGAGGACAACCTCCTCTACAATGAGCTTAAGGCTCCAGTGCATGGGGCAACAAGGGGCCTGGTGGTCCTGGTGGTCCTCCAGTGCTACAGGGTCTTCCTACTGGAGCCGGCTCATGAAATTTCCCTGGTAGGGTACGGGGGCCAAAGCAAAATCTTTGCAAGGCTTGCTCTGCACTATTATTGTCCCAAGGCCAGAACTTCTTCAGATATATTCATAGGATGTGTGTTACCTGTCAGACAAGCGGGAAGACAGGTAAGAGGCTGAAGGCCCCCTTTAATCCTTTGCTTGACCTTGGCACACCCTTTGAGCGAGTGGGCATTGCATTGTTGGGCCTGTAGATCCCTAGACTACCTCAGGTCACAGGTTTATCCTAGTCTTCATGGAATATGCCACTATGTACCAAGAGGCTATCCCTCTGAGGACCACAACTGCACCTGCAGTTTCAAAGGCCCTGATGGGGTCTACTCAAATTTGGGTTTCAGCAAGGAAGTAGTGTCTGACAGGGCCACACATTTCATGTCTGCTTACATGCAGTCACTATGGAAGGAATGTGGAGTGGCCTACAAGTTCTCCACTCCTTACCACCTACAAACCAATGGACTAATTGAGCGATTCAACAAGACCCTCAAAGGCATGATCAGAGCCAACCTGAGGCCTTCAGGAAAAGAGGAATATCCTCTTAATGTGTCTGTTGTTTGCCTACAAGGAGGTACCACAGAAGGGAGTGCATTCTAGCCCCTTTGAACTTCTATATATGCACCCTGTTACAGGGCCTCTGATTTGGTCAAGAAAGACTGGGAGCAAGCTCCCAGAAAGTTTCCCCAGGATGTAGTGAGCTAAATGCTAGCCTTCAGGAGACAGATATATAAGTTCTGGAAGCAAGCTTCTGACAACTTAGAACCCAGCCTGTGATGAAATAGAGTGATATGAACACAATTGTACCACTGTGGAATTCCAGCCTGGATACAAAGGTGGTCATTACAACCCTGGCAGTCGGTGTTAAAGCGGTGGTAAGACCGCCAACAGGCCGGCGAAAAAAAAAGGGAATTACGACCGTGGCGGGAACCGCCAACAAAGACAGCCACTTTAACACTCCGACCGCCACAGCGGTACAAACAAACAGAGCGGCGGTCACCGCCAAAAGACAGGCGGAAGACAATGTACTGCCCACAGTATCACAACCTACCAATCCGACACCTTTTCCAGGGCGGATTCACTGCAAACAAAATCACTGTGAAAACAGGACTTTGAAGGGAAAACGCTCACATCTGCACACCCCACAAGGAACCAGGATGCCATGGAACCCACGCTCCACATCATACCAGCCTTTATCTTCTTGCTCCTCTACCAGGAGCACGAACACCGGTGGCGAAGACCACGGTGAGTACTGCACCTACGACACAGAGGAGGGGGAGGTAAAAAACAGTGACACACACACGCAACACGCAACACCACCACCCTCACCCACGACAACACACACACTAATACAGCATGATACATTACAGTTGCACCCCCCAATGCCCCTGGAAGAATGCAAAGACAAAAGGAAATTAGCTGAACGATTGTAATATATTCAAATTCAGTAGTCAAATAATATACATACACTATTTACAAATATATACACCATGAATATTAGTCCAGGGTATTCCACCCTTAAAGTCAGTGGACCACTGGGCCCACACTGCATGGACGAGGCCCACACAAGATACCCGAACATGACGGAGAGAACACTGCAGGGGCATCAGATAGAAATAAAACAGGCACCTCAGGAGGAAGGGAAAGGGGGGGCACCTCAGCTGGTTGAGTGCACTATGCCAAATCCATGAGGGGTCCCCATGCCCACTGTTCAATCCTGGGGAGTGCAAAGCCACAGTCTCACAAGTCTCTACAGTGGGTGGGTTGTCCACTGTTCAATCCTGGGGAGAGCAAAGCCACAGTCTCTCAAGTCTCTACAGTGGGTGGGTTGTCTACTGTTCAATCCTGGGGAGTGCAAAGCCACAGTCTCACAAGTCTCTACAGTGGGTGGGTTGCCCTCTGCTATATCCTGGGGAGTGCAAAGCCACAGTCTCTCAAGTCTCTACAGTGGGTGGGTTGCCCACTGTTCAATCCTGGGGAGTGCAAAGCCACAGTCTCTCAAGTCTCTACAGTGGGTGGGTTGCCCACTGTTCAATCCTGGGGAGTGCAAAGCCACAGTCTCACAAGTCCCTACAGTGGGTGGGTTGCCCACTGTGCAATCCTGGGGAGTGCATAGCCACAGTCTCTCAAGTCTCTACAGTGGGTGGGTTGTCCACTGTTCAATCCTGAGGAGTGCAAAGCCACAGTCTCACAAGTTTCTACAATGGGTGGGTTGCCCACTGCTATATCCTGGGGAGTGCAAAGCCACAGTCTCACAAGTCTCTACAGTGGGTGGGTTGCCCACTGTTCAATCCTGGGGAGTGCAAAGCCACAGTCTCACAAGTGGATAACATTCTCCACTGGTTTCTGGAGGGGGCTTGGTGCCCAGAGTGCTTCATCCTGCCAAGGACAGAGGTAGTGGATGTAAATCTCCACTGGTTCTGGAGGGGGCTTGGTGCCCAGAGTGCTTCATAATGCCAAGCACTGAGGTAGTGGATGTAAATCTCCACTGGTTCTGGAGGGTGCTTGGTGCCCAGAGTGCTTCATCCTGCCAAGCACAGAGGTAGTGGATGTAAATCTCCACTGGTTCTGGAGGGGGCTTGGTGCCCAGAGTGCTTCATCCTGCCAAGGACTGAGGTAGTGGATGTAAATCTCCACTGGTTCTGGAGGGGGCTTGGTGCCCAGAGTGCTTCATCCTGCCAAGAACAGAGGTAGTGGATGTAAATCTCCACTGGTTCTGGAGGGGGCTTGGTGCCCAGAGTGCTTCATCCTGCCAAGCACAGAGGTAGTGAATATAAATCTCCACTTGTTCTGGAGGGGGCTTGGTGCCCAGAGTGCTTTATCCTGCCAAGCACAGAGGTAGTGGATGTAAATCTCCACTGGTTCTGGAGGGGGCTTGGTGCCCAGAGTGCTCCATCCTGCTCGTGGCGGCCTCAGTAGCGTAAGTGCTTTTGGCGCTCATGGGCCTGCGGTGCTTGTGGCGGCGGTGTCTTTGGCAGCGGTGCTTGTGGCGGCGGTGTCTTTGGCAGCGGTGCTTGTGGTGCAGTGTCCTTGGCAGCGGTGTTTGTGGCGGCGGTGTCCTTGGCAGCGGTGATTGTGGCGGCGGTGTCCTTGGCAGCGGTGCTTGTGGTGGCGGTGTCTTTGGCAGCGGTGCTTGTGGCGGCGGTGTCCTTGGCAGCGGTGATTGGGGCGGCGGTGTCCTTGGCAGCGGTGATTGTGGCTGCGGTGTCCTTGGCTGCGGTGCTTGTGGCAGCGGTGTCCTTGGCAGCTGTGATTGTGGCGGCGGTGTCCTTGGCAGCGGTGCTTGTGGCAGCGATGTCTTTGGCAGCGGTACTTGTGGCGGCGGTGTCCTTGGCAGTGGTGCTTGTGGCGGTGGCGTCCTTGGCAGCGCTTCAGCTGCTGGCGGTCCTGTCCGGGCCAGCGGGGCTGATGCTGGCGGTCCTGTCTGGGCCAGCGGGGCTGCTGGTGGTCGCCTCCTGGACAGTGGGGCTGCTGCTGGCGGTCCTGTCTGGGCCAGCGGGGCTGCTGGCGGTCGCCTCATTGGCAGCGGGGCTGCTGCTGGCGGTCCTGTCTGGGTCAGCGGGGCTGCTGTTGGCGTTCCTGTCTGAGCTAGCAGGGCTGCTGGCGGTCACCTCCTGGGCAGCGGGCTGATGCTGGCGGTCCTGTCTGGGCCAGCGGGGCTGCTGGCGGTCGCCTCCTGGGCAGCGGGGCTGATGGTGGTCTTCTCCGCCGTGCTGATCTTCCCAGACTTGCCGGGTTTCTTGTGCCCCTTCCCCACCTTAGAAGGTGTTGCAGCTGACTCCACACTCCCACCTGTACCCCTGGGAGCGGCTTTGGTGGCTGGTGTCTTCCCCCTCTCCCGCCGGGCACTGCCCAACTTTTGATGCTTGACAGGTGGGGGACTGTCCGTGCTGTGGCTCCTTGCCACACTGGCTGCCCTGCTGCCTGGTGCACTCCAGAATCCGTGACTACTGGCACCAGTGGTCCCGCCGATGTTGTGGCTGAGGTGCTAGGTTGGGACCTGGAGAGTCGGGCCCTAGGAGACTGACGGGGTGGGGGAGGTGAGGGAAAGAGGTCAAGGGTGGCCAGGAAAAGTTTCTTAGGAACACTGGGACGGGTAGATGGAGGGGGTTTGGGAGTGGAGGAAGAGTTTGTGGTTGTAGGAGGTGTCCGTTTGGTGACTTTGGGTGAAGGTGCATGCGCTGGAGGCTGTTGTGAGGTGGATGGCTGTTGGGTGGGTGTGTGCCTGCGTTTGTGTACCTTGGGAGGTGGCGTCACAGACACACTGGGAGAGGACACAAGGGATGTGTGAATGGTAGTGGGGGTGGTGACTGCACGTGAGCGGGGTGTAGTGGTGGGTGTGCTGGTGATGGAAGTAGTGGCTGTAGATGTAGTGCATGCAGGTGTGAGTGGAGACGAGACTGGGAGGGAGGAGGGCGACGAGGAGGAGGGGGACACAGTGGAGGCAGTGGATGTTGCTATGTCTGCATGTGTGTGATGCTTGCGTGAGTGCCTGTGGGATGTGTGGTGCTTATGTTTGCCAGAGCTTCCCTTGTGTGTTGAGGTGTGTGCATGCTGGTCTGATGGTGTGCTTGGGGTCGGCTGAGGTACGGGGGATTGGGTCTGGGTGGAAGAAATTGGAGGGGGGAGGCTAGAGACAGGGACAATGGCTGCCATCAATGCTGAGGCCAGAGACTGAAAAGCTTGCTGAAGGGCTGCCTGACCAGAATGAATGCCCTCCAGGAATGCATTGGTTTGTTGCAACTGTCCCTCTACACCCTGGATGGCATTCAAAATGGTAGACTGCCCAACAGTGAGGGACCTGAGGAGGTCAATGGCCTCCTCACTGAGGGCAGCAGGGGTGACTGGGGCAGGGGCTGAGGTGCCTGGGGCGAAGGAGATGCCCACCTTCCTGGGTGAGCGGGCACGGGGCAAATGCTGAGGGGCTGCTGGGAGGGCGGTACTGGAGGGAGGGTGGTGGCTGTACTTGTAGATGCGGGGGGCACAGATGGTGCCGCCACCACAAGGGAGCTCCCATCAGAGGACGAGTCCTTATCACTGGTGTCAGCTCCTGTCCCCGCCGTGGAGCTCCCCTCGCCCTCCGTCCCACTGGTGAAATCAGACTCCGTAGTGTTGCCCTCCAGGGCCATGTGGGATGCATATCCCTCCTGCTCTGGTGCCACTGCTCCTCCGCCTGATGATGCTAATGCACACATGTACAGGGAGACAGAAGAAAGACATGTTGAGTGCATGCAGTACCGCTACCGTTGGCGGACACTACAGACACAGAAGCCCTCTGCACTATGCGTGCACTTGGGGTCCACTATTCAATCCCTGGGACATGGCCTACAAGGCTATGGCCGATATCTGCAGACATGGATGTCACAGGAGCCTGACTAGGTGTAGTTGGCACTGTACCCAGGTGGGGTGGGGTGCCACAGGGTCTGGCTGAAAAAGGGCACTTAACTAGCACACTTGCCCTGGCCTAGGGAAACCCACAGCCCACCTCCCCCACCCAGACACCTCCACTGCACGCTGAATCAGCCAAATGAGAGCGTACTCACCCGGTTGTTGCTGCTGTGATGCCCTCAAGCGCCCATCCAACTCCGGGTGCGCCACCGCCAGGATCCTGAACATCAGGGGGGTCATGGTGAGACGTGCACCCCTCCCACGTTGGGAGGCCATCCCCAGCTGGGCCTCCACCATCTTCTTGCTCCAGCGGCGAATGTCCTCCCATCTTTTCCGGCAGAGGGTGCTCCGTCTGTGATAGACCCCCAGGGTCCGTAAGTCCTTGGCGATGGCATGCCAAATATCCTTCTTCTGGTGGGTGCTGACCTACATGAATTGTACAGGGGAAAAAGAGAAGTTATTACCAACTGCACCATCACAGTCATTGGCCCGCATCCCTATCCTTGCCTTGTGGCACATGCACTCACCGTTGTTTCATGCACGCATCATTCCAACCCCCTATCTTTCATCCACACCACTCCACACAGGCATTTCTCATACAGCGTGCTCCCAGTGTACTTACCTGTTTGTCTGGAAGACCGTAGAGTAGCGTGTACTGGGGGAGGACCCCATCCACGAGTTTCTCCAACTCCTCCGTGCTGAAGGCAGTGGCCCTTTTCCCAGACACACGAGCCATTGTCTCTTCCAGACTAAGGTCACAGCAGCACTGCAGTGTAGGTCCTCTCCTGTCGAAGATCAGGTATTGAGTGATTGCACAGAGAGAAAATGGCTGTCATGTCCGTGGCGGTGCGTACCGTCACCGCCGGAGTACATCGTCATTGGCTCCTGGGACCCATAGGGTCCAATGTTAACCAATGCAAATTTGCGGTGCTGTCTTCGACCGCCTACCGCAACGGTGTACAACGCCAACGCAGTTACCTCATATCCCCTTGTCCCACATTACAGGTCAGGCAGCCGCCATTTCAGGGACGCACATGGCTTTAATTTTTAACTGCATCACACATACCTAGGCCTTGCCTCAACACTCATACAGGCAAAATTTGGGTTATGAATGGTTTTATGATTAAGCTGTGTTTACGTACCTCTGAGTTGGTTGACTCTGTGCTCGCTGTTGTCCTTCATCGGCACCGTCCGCTGGGACATGTGAGGAGATGGCGGCATCCTCCGGTGTACAGACCGCTGGTGGACCTGTTGACAATGGAGGAAAGACATGTCATCATCACCTACAGGCTTAAGCGTGCCACAATCCTGGAACTGTGTGCCCAGTTGGAGCCAGACCTGATGTCAGCTATCAGCCATCCCACAGGAATCCCCCCTCAAGTGCAGGTGCTGTCAGTACTCCATTTCCTTGCAAGTGGGTTTTTTCAAACAACAGTGGCCATAGCATCAGGGATGTCCCAGCCTATGTTTTCCAACGTGTTGTGAAGAGTGTTGTCTGCCCTGCTGAAACACATGCGGAGCTACATTGTTTTCCCTCAGGTGGAGGATTTGCCTACAGTGAAAGGTGACTTCTATGCCCTGGGACATATCCCCAACATCATAGGTGCCATTGATGGGACACATGTGGCCTTGGTCCCCCCGCAGGAGTGAACAGGTGTACAGAAACCGGAAGAGTTACCATTCGATGAATGTGCAGATGGTGTGTTTGGCACACCAGTACATCTCCCATGTTAAAGCAAAATTCCCTGGCTCAGTGCATGACGCTTACATCCTGCGGAATAGCAGCATCCCTTATGTGATGGGTCAACTCCAGAGGCACTGTGTGTGGCTATTAGGTGAGCACCTGGAACCAAATCAGTGAGAATAGTTGTCTGGGGATATCCCTACAGGTTAGTGTCTGTCGAACAGTTGTCCCTCGCCATTTGCAGGTGACTCTGGCTACCCCAACCTGTCATGGCTACTGACCCCAGTGAGGAATCCCAGGACAAGGGCAGAGGAACGCTACAATGAGGCCCATGGGCGAACTAGGAGGATTATAGAGCGGACCTTGGGCCTCCTGAAGGCCAGGTTCCGCTGCCTCCATATGACAGGTGGTTCCCTATTCTACTCACCAAAGAAGGTGTGCCAGATCATCGTGGCCTGCTGTATGATTCACAACTTAGCTTTGCAACGACAGGTGCCTTTTCTGCAGGAGGATGGTCCAGATGGAGGTGTTGTGGCAGCTATGGAGCCTGTGGACAGCGAAGACGAGGAAGCAGAAGAAGAGGACATCGACAACAGGAACTCTGTGATCCTGCAATACTTCCAGTGAGAGACAGGTAAGAATACAAACCTGCCTACTACATGTACTTTAACACTATTACCTCTATACTATCTGTCCTTTTCACCCAGTGTATGGTCACTGAGTTGTCACTTTCCCTTACGACTTCACAGATGTGGGTCCCACTGTGTGACAACTGCTTTGTTTCCTCATGGACTAGAGCTGTGTGACATAGGTATGTTGACATTACATTTGAAAGAGCATTTTGCTACTGTAATTGCTAATACACTATTTCGAAATCACAGACAGACTCCAGGTTGTTTTGTACTTTAAGGGTGTTTATTTAAGGGCTCAATATTGGAAGGGGTTGTAAAATGGTGAGGGGTGATGGGGGAGGAATGTCCATGGCAGAGTCCAGTCTATTAGTCTCACAGGTGCATTGTCCAAAGGGGCATAGGAAGTGGAGCTGGGGCAGTTTGAGGATGGACAGGGTGACAAGGTGGGACAAAAGGATGACATTCAGGGCGGTCTCATTTCTTGGCGGGGGTCTGGGCATCGTTCTCTGTCTTTGTCCTGGATCTCAGGGACCGTTTGCAGGGTGGTTCTCCCTCTGCACGGGGTGGGGTGCTGGTGTGGTGGTCCTGTGGCGGTGCCTCCTGTCCACTAGCGCCGGCGGAGCTGGTGGGCAGTTCATCATCCAGGCTAGTGTCAGGGGCCCCTTGTTGTGCCACAGTGTCCCTCCTGGTGTTGAGGACTTCCTTTAGCACCCCTATGATGGTGCCCAGGGTGGAATTGATGGTTCTGAGTTCCTCCCTGAAGCCCAAATACGGTTCCTCCTGCAGCCGCTGGGTCTCCTGTAACTTGGCCAATACCGTTGCCATTGTCTCCTGGGAATGATGGTAGGCTCCCATGATGTTGGAGAGGGCCTCGCGGAGAGTGGGTTCCCTGGGCCTGTCCTCCCCCTGTCGCACAGCAGCCCTCCCAGTTCCCCTGTGTTCCTGGGCCTCTGTCCCCTAAACGGTGTGCCCACTGCCACTGCCCCCAGGTCCCTGTTGTTGTTGGGGTGGTGGGTTAGCCTGGGTTCCCTGTAGTGGTGAACACACTGCTGATTGACGTGTCCTGGGGACAGAGGTATGGGCCTGCTGGGTGGGTGCTGTGCTGGTGTTTCCAGAGGGGGCAAGCTCTGTAGTGGCCTGTGCCAGTGTGAGGGGAACCGACTGTCCCGAGGTCCCAATTGGGCCGGGCTGGTCATCTAGATCCAGTTGGACAGAGCTGCTGTCATCACTGTGGGCCTTTTCTGTTGGTGGTGTGGACATGTGTGGACCCTCCTGTGCGGTGACGTTGGGTAGGGGTCCTGCAGGGGTGTAAAAGCATGATTATTGCATCTGGGTGTACCATGGTGTGCAATGGGTGGGTGACCGTGGACCCCAGAGCTTGCATTCCTGTGTGGGACCTTGTGTGATGATGGTTTAGGGGTGTGTGCAGTGGTCATGCATTGGTGATGGGTGTCCATGCTTTGTTGTTGCATGCAGGGCTTGGTGTTGGGATGGGTGGTTTGTGATATTGGGACATTTGTGAGAAGTAGGAGTGCTGGGGTGAGTGCGAGGGTGGGGGTATGTGTTGGCATGCAGGTAGGGTGGGGGATATAGTAGTTAAGGTTTGATTTGAGTCCATTCCTCCAGCTACTCCTTCGAGGCCCTCAGGATGCAGAATAGCCAAGACTTGCTTCTCCCATGTTGTTAGTTGTGGGGGAGGAAGTGGGGGTCTGCTGCCAGTCCTCTGAACCGCGATGTGGTGTCTTGAGACCACGGAACTCACTTTCCCCCATAGGTCGTTCCACCTCTTCCTGATGTCATCCCTATTTCTTGGGTGCTGTCCCACTGCGTTGACCATGTCCACTATTCTTCACCATAGCTCCATCTTCCTATGGAGGTGTGCTGCACCTGTGATTTAAATAGCTGTGGCTCTACCCGGATGATTTCCTCCATCATGACCCTGAACTCCTCCTGAGAGAACCTGGGGTGGTGTGTGTTGTGATTTGTGGGGTGATATTTAGTGGTGTGTTGTGTGAGGTGCGTGGATGTTATGTGGGTGATGGTATTGTGTGCCTGTGGATGCTTGGTTGTAGATTGTAGTGTCTCTCTCTGGCCTTCAGTAGCAATTCTGGTCATAAGGGTTTGTGGGTGATGTGGGTGTGTGTTTTATATTGTATTGGGTGTGTGGGAGTGGTGTGTGTATGTGCATCAGGTGTGTGTATTTCGATTTGTCCAATGTGGTTGTGTTTTGTAAGAGTGTGTGTATTTTGAGCGCAGCGGTGTGTACTGCCAATGGAATAACGCGGTTGAAAGACCGCCGCGTGGATTCGTGGGTCGTGATAGTGTGGGCGTATTCCTGTTGGCGTGACGGTGGAGGTTTTGTTTTCGCCAGTTTATCACTGACCTTTGGTGTGGCGGACTTGTGTGGGTTTATAACTTTTGGCGGATTCCGAGCTGTGGGTCATAATGACCGTGGCGGAATTCCGCGGCCGCGGCGGTGTGTTGGCGGTCTTCTGCACGGCGGTAAGCGGCTTTTACCGCCAATGTTGGAATGACCCCCAAAGTGTGGGTCATGGAATCCGTGGAATCTGTGGCCCTCCAGGACCACTGAACCAGGTACTATGAGGTGATTGAGAGAAAGGGCAATGACACCTACCTGGTGAATTTTAAGGCCCATAGGCAAACTCTTAGGGTGCTTCAGTTGTCTCAAACCCCACTTTGAGTGGTCTAAGCTCACCATGCTGTTGTTGTTGGTTTTCATTGTGTTGCTATGTGTGTGTGTTCCACATTTTCACATTTCTTCATAGGTTACGCCTGCCTGACCTATGGCAAGCTACCAAAGGGGGAGCACAGGTTAATTTAGGGTGTGTCTGACTTCCCCTGACTAGTATTGTGGTCCATACCTCTGATAACTCATTTCTGGATCGGGGGCCAGTGCCGCTTCTTGAGATGAGGTGTGATGTGGGTTCATCTGAGGAGGTTGAGGATGAGTCTTGCTGAGTCGTCCTAAGTTTTGCATTATCTGTAGTCTCTTCAGGAGATGAGCGGAGAGTACTATGTAGAGTATGTTCCTGTAATCCAGCCTTCTGGTGACAAGGGTCTGCATAATGGTCCTCCTGATTTTGACTAGGAGCCATCTGAAGATCTTGGGGAACATGCATATGGTGTGGCAACAAGCAGAGGAGACTGTTTTACCTGTTTCTTCATGAATAACTTGCTTTCTAAGATGATGCCAAGGTTGAGGGCTTGGTCTGTCATGTAGGGGAATGGCTGAGTTCAGCTAGAAACGATGCATCATTCCATGGCAATGAGTTGTTACCAAAGATGAGGACTTCCATCTTGTCTGTGTTGAACTTGAGAGAGTTGAGACAGCGGCATTCATCATACATCTGTGGAAATCGGCTCTGGTGGTGGAGGGCCTTCTGACAGTGAGAGAATGAGGCGGGTGTCATCGGCATAGAAGATGATGTTAAGTCTGCGATCTGACAGTGCTGGCCAAGGGGGTCATGTATACATTCAAGGGGGTCGGCCTAAAGCATGATGCTTGGGGGATGGCACAAATTATATTCTTGGGTTCCAAGGTGAATGGCAGGAGATGGATTCACTGGGTTCTTCAAGTGACGAATGAGGTGATCCATTTGAAGGCATCTCCCTGGATTCTGATGTGATGGAGTCTGTTGATCAGGATGTGATGGGAGATGGTGTTGAAGACATCTGACAGAGCTTGGAGGATGAGGGCTGCCATCTTGCCATTGTCCAGGAGGGCTGTGATGTCAATGGTGGCTGCAATCAGGGGTGTGTTGGTGCTGTGACTGTCTCGGAATCCAGATTAAGAGGGGTCCAGAAGACTCTTGTGTTCCACGTGTTTGGTAAGTTGCTGGTTGATTGCCTTCTTGAACATTTTTACAGGAAATGGGAGCAGGGAGATAGGCTGGTACTTCTTCAGTTCTGTTGGGTTAGTGGATGGTTTCTTCAGTAGTGGCCTCATTTCAGCATGTTTCCAATCCTCAGGGAAAGAGGTTGAGGTGATGGAGGTGTTCAGGACTATCTTGAGCCTGTTGCTGATCATTTTGCTCCCGAGGTTGAAGGTATGGTGGGTGCAGGGGTCTGTGAGTGTTCCTGAGTGTACAGAGTTCATGATGGTGATTGTGGCTTGAGTCATGAGAGTGTCCCAATGGGTGACCAGGTGTTTGGGATTTGTATTTGTGAGGGTGAGCAGGTGGATGCTGTCCGCATGGTAAGGGTTGGAGTTTGAAGTTTTAGTAGATGGTTGAGATCTTGTTGTAGAAAAAGTCCACTAAGGTGTGAAACAGTTCTTGGGAGGTGTTGATTTCATTTCCACCAGCTGCAGGGTTGGAGAATTCCTTCATGATGGGGAAGGGCTCCTTGCTATGGTTTGTACTGACATCTATGCAGTCTGCTAGAGCATTTTTCTTAGTTTCTTTCAGGAGGTAGTGGTACTGATTGAGTGCAGTGATGAAGGTGGTATGGCCTTCTGGCTCTTTGCTGGTGCGCCACTTCCTTTCTAGTTGTTTGCAATTGTGTTTGGCAAATTTCAGCCTGTGGTGAACCAGCCTGCTGTTCAGGCAGATCTTCTAGATTTGGCTGGTTTGGTAGGGGCGATTGTGTTGGTGCAATTTGTGATCCACTGGGAGAAGTTCTTCATGGCCTGTTCCGGACTGGATGTTGTGTCTGGGAGTAGAGAGTGTTGTTCCACTTGCCTTCTGATATCTTTTTCCAGTTTCTGCACATAGAGCTGGAGGGCATGTTGCTGGTATTCGTGGGTCCTAAGATGATGAAGTGGATGCTGCAGTGGTCAGTCCAGGTGAACTGTGAGACATGGGTGTATTTGACACTGTCACTTGATGTGAAAATAGGTTCAAGCTTGTTGTAGTTGGACTCTTGCTCTAGGCAAGACTGCTGGTTTAGGGATGATAGCACTTTTGTTTGTAGGCAAATAGGCCAATCCTACAAGTCACAAATGTCAGCCCAACCCTCTTGGCTCACTAGCATTACCTCACCAAAGACCCAAACAGTAAAAGGTGATTTCTGGCAGCCTTTACGCATGGAGTGCGACCTCTCAAAGGAGTTGTGGTTAAATGGAGATTACCCATTTCTCATATGAGCAATACGTCTCATTTACACACAGGCAAGGAAGGAGATGCAGTAAAGTTTTCAATAGGTTTTATTAACAAGACTGCAATCTACTGTAAGATGCATGAGCTGCAATGATCAGGATCATGAACACAGGTATGTTCCCAAACAATAGATAAGAAGGCATGCTTGGGGCAGCAATCATATAAACAATTCCCCCCAAAAGTACCTTATGTTCCTGTCACACATAAGTGGGAAAGGGACATGATGTGAATACCTACGTATATCACTTGTCTTTGACACTGATAGTGACGCCTTCACAGAGTGACATTGATAACGTGAAATCAAAACATCTTCCTAATTATAAACAAAGCAGCCATCTTGGAAGAAATAATAAAATAAATACGCTGAAACAGAGCAGGATAAGTGGGTTAAAAGTCACTAGGTGAAGGGGCAGAAGCCAGAAAGCTAAGCAAACTCCTGATTCCCAATAAAACTAAATCGGATCCACTACAAGAGTTTGTCCTGGTATCTGGGTAGGGTCAGTGACAAGTTGATTGAGGCCAATGTTGCTCATGCTTTCCAGGAGGTCATTTCTGTTGGTGTTACTGAGGTCATCGAGGTGAAAGTTGAGATCCCCTAGGAGGATGTAGTGCTTGGAGGCGATGATGATTGGGGCGATGAGGTCAGGGATGGCATTGCAGAAGCAGGGACTTTGTCCTGGTGGTTGGAGGCAAGGGTGTCTCTGATGGTGCTTTTCCATCTGTGTGGAGTTGGAAATTGAGATGCTCCATGATCGGGGTTAAGTCATCCGAGGAGGTCCTTGAACATGAGTAAAATACGCCCTTCATGTTTGTTGGTTCGGTTCATGTGTATTATTTTGTAGCCTTTGGGGGTAGTGATGGGGATGTCCGTTGCAGAGAATAGGTCCCGCGAGGTCTGTGTGAGGAAGATGATGTCTGGTGTAAGAGATGAGATTGTGGCCCAGATCTCCATAGAGTGTTTAACAAGCAATTGTGTGTTGAGCAGGATTCACTTGAGATGTTCCGTAGGGCTCCCAGTTGGCATGGTGGATGCAGTCAAGTTTGCGGTGCCTCCAGCGTTTTGGTTGCTTCAGTGTTGCACGTGAAGTGGCAGTGCTGGAACGGCTCACTGGTGGTGCATGGAGATGGATGGCAGCAGTTGTTTTTGTCTATGTGACCCGAGTCCAGGGCTCTGAGGTCTGCAGCGCTATAGCTGCTCTTGGTGGGACAACCAAGTTTCCTGGTGCTGGGCAAGGTCCAGGCATGGAGGGGCACAGACAGTCTTGCCTTTAGGGTGTCGGCAGTGCGGTTGTGCTGCGGCCTCCATTAAGTTGGTCCTGGGAGGGGCCCTGAAGGAGTGTATGTGGCAGGTGAGAAGTGGGGGAGACAGTGGGAAAAAGACAGCCGGAGAGTGGTGATGCAGGGAACTGAGCAAAATGGAATGAGGATGTAATAACACTACAGTACAAAAGCGCAAAATCAAATTCAGGCAACAGTAAGGCAAATTAAATTCAGGTGACAATTAGGCAAATCAAATATGTGCAACAGTAAGACATATCAAATACGGGCAACAGAGAGGCAAATCAAATAGAAGCAGCAATAAGGCATTTTAAATACAGTAAACAGTAAGGTAAACCACATATGGACAACAGTATGGAAAATCAATTTCAGGCAATAGTAAGGCAAATCAAAATGGGCAACAGTAAGGTTAAACATTATGGCAGTCAGGGTAAGAGGCATGAGCAGCTGTTCATGCAGCAGCAGGGGGAGCTGGTATGAGGACCTGCTCCACCATAGTTTTGATCAGCGTCACTGCCTCAATGTAAGCACTTTTTTTCTTTTTATTTTGCAATGGGTGCCCCAGATCCACCCAGCGTCCCCTCAACTTCAGCCAGATCCCTGGATGCCTTCTATCGTAGGTGTGGAAGCAGACAGCACTTCTTCAACTCGTGCCGAGCAGGAGCAGAATTTTTTTCTTGTGACTACATGCCCATAGGAAGCAGGATGGATTCCCCCTGCTCTTGAGTAATGCAGACAGGGCAACATATAGAAAAGTTCTTCTTCTCTTGCTGTTGGTGTCCAAAAATGGTGTTCTGAGCCCCTATTACTCATGTACCTCAGTCGTAGTGTTGCGTAGGTTCTCATTATCCTAACGAGACTACTGGATTCGGGCAGCAGAATCCCCTGTACAGCGGGGGACTGAGTCTGATTCCGCACCATGTGACACCTGTTGGCCTAATCTGGGTTTGTTCTGGCTAACTAGCAGTGCCTCATCTCCACCCAAGATCAGGGATGATTGGGACAACCAGGCACATGACATGCATGACTCCTCAGGGGAATTGTGGTCACTCAGATCTCATCCGTTTCTCTCAGTGACGTTAGTCTCACATATGCAAGGACAATCAGAGGTAGATTATAGTTCAATAAGGTTTTATTGAAGTAACTGCATCTTATATAGGAAAGCATGTATTGCAATAACTAGGATGATGAAGCACAATAAGATTAAAATTGTGACAACAAGAGTAAAACACAAGAATAACTCTACCATACTCTCACTAACGGTTGTAGGGATGGTTCCTACCTAAACTTTGTTAGAGCCCAACATGTTAACCTCTAATTCTGCCTTTCAGGTTCCCCCTGGGAAGACATCATCCCTCATACCTGAGCAAGGGGCCTGTAGTCTACATAAGCAGCTGTAGCGAAGCAATCAGCCATCAGCATACAGTTGTGGTCATCTGAATGGAATCTCCCTCTAACGTACATGGATCAAAGTAGTGTTCTTATATTAAAACAGCTGATGTTCCAAGAAAGGACCCCCACGTAAGAGTGTGTATGTTTCTGTGAACATTGGAGACAAAGCGGACCACTTTTGCCGGCAACCTATCTTACTGCAGCCTTGAGAAAAGCACAGAGGGAAAGAAATGTCTTGTTTAAGAACGCAGTGCTGACCTAGGCGGACAACAGCTAGATAGAGAAATAAAACAAGACTGCAAATATGGCTAATGTTAGACTAAGATAACAAAGATAAATAATATATATATAGGTTAAAGTGCACAGCGGCAGGCCCAGTTTGCTAAAATAACGTGTATAAAACTATAGCTAAAATGGCTGCACAAAGGTAGGGCCTACCTTTTCCTTCCTCCCTTGCTTCAGCCCCAGTGGAGATGGGGGCTCTAGCATCAAGGATCATAAATGGAAGGAGGCCCAATGCACACCAGCTCCCCCAACAAATTGATTACAGAGTAAAGTGCTGCCCCAAAGCCCTAGCCACCTGGAGCAGTATCAGGAGACTATTGCAGTGAGCTTGTTTCATTGGCTTCCTACACCAGCTTACCCATGTGCCTGGTTTCTGATGCTCCCCTCCTCCTGTTGGGGCACCGATGTGAAGGCCTTCCCAAATGGCCCTCAGTGGATTCAAGGGGGCCAACATCACTGGCCCAGGAGAGATCTGCTAGTCCTGGCGTCAGAGAATCCGAGTCCTTTGTGCATTAAGGCTTCAAGACGCTTGTCCTCCCAGCTGTCCACTGGACATCATCTTCCAGGTCCAGGGTCTTGCTTTCCTTCAATTTCTGAGGATACCACTTTGATGCTCAGTCCAGCCATTTGGTTAACCCTATAACTAGTTCTGGTCAGTTCTCCCCTCGTCCATGGCTTTGGCTCCAATCTGGCTAGTGACACAAAAGGCTAGTGTCAGGCTTTATTGTTACATTTATTAAATGCTGAATTTTAATAGGTAGAAACTAGAGAGATAATGCTTTTGCTCGCTTTAATTGTAATGTAAAATCCTCTTTAATACTAAGGTTGGGTTTAACATTAATATTTTAGAAATGCCTATTTCAGAAAGCTTACCTATAACAAAATGCACACTGTCCCTGGTAAACAATAATTTTAATGCAAAGAACCAAATGGTCAATATAAGTTCTTCCAAGGAGCTTATGAACACAATTTCAAGACACATAGCAGCACAGCGAACATTAGTGCAAAACAAACATGCGTGGCGCTCTCTTTTAGTGATACACTCAATCAATAATTTGTGATCAACAAGTACATTAACACGAGAAAAAATGGTCCTTTACAGCAAGTTCTCAACAATTATCTAGGGTCAGTGTTTTAAAGTCAACAGCGTTTCAATCCCAATAAAAATGGTGAGTTCATCATCAAGAGGATACAATGAGTGCCAAAGAGAGCTAAAACAATACCAGAGAAAGGGTGATCAAAGTGAGGGTAAGAAAAAGTGAACCAGTACAAGGCATAGGCAATACACATGAGGCAATACTTACATTATGAAAGGTAATACAATTGCTAAAGGGGGGAGTGCCTGGTGACAGGTCTCAAGAACCAGTTGCCAGGAATTGTCT
The DNA here is from genome assembly GCF_031143425.1 of Pleurodeles waltl. Taxonomy (NCBI): domain Eukaryota; kingdom Metazoa; phylum Chordata; class Amphibia; order Caudata; family Salamandridae; genus Pleurodeles; species Pleurodeles waltl. Next base: position 1,683,049,683 of record NC_090444.1, on the reverse strand, counting down.
ACATAAAAAGAATGGAAAGAGGAACTGCTTAATACCCTTGAAATGGGAAAATACTGGTGAGAGAGCTCAGTAGCATTACAGGCACTGACCTGAGCTGGAAATACGCTCAACATGCATGGGGGCTCCATTCAGCCCACAGTGGGAAGTGCATGGTCTTAAGGTTGAGTGCTGGATTCCTTCACAGGGCTCAGATCAGACCAAAAATAGGGATGTGTTGGCAGCACTGACCAGGAGTCCTTTCTAGACAATGAGTTAACTGAGGGAAGTGTGAGAGAGCAGCGTGCTAGCAGAGAAATGAAGACATTGAAGATGTACTAGGCCCAGGGATAGAAAAGAGAAAAGTAGTGGGCAATATTAAACAACATTGGCAATCGGGTATGCTCATTCCTATTCAAAAACTACACTTCTAAAGTTATTACAGCCAAAAGTGACCCAAAGCAGAAGTTTTCCACTGGCACTGCAACACCGTCCCATTGAAAAAAATAGAGGAAGAGCCTCAAAATAAAATCCCCAAAAAAATAATGTTCATTTAAATTAAATTATTCAAACTATTTAAAACTAAACATATTAATTATTTCATTTTAGACTATTCTTATAACTTTTTAATTTAAAAATCATTGTAGCAATGTTTTTCTAAAATATAATTCTATCACTTGTAATTGATGTTATAGAACAGTTTTAATAATTATAACACATAATGAAAATATATTGTTTTACTTCAGTGTTTTTTATTTGAGCATAAGAAAAAATAATTAATATTACAAATTAACCTAAAATATTTTAATTAATCAAATATTAAATTCAAAATTAGGTTAATAGTTCTGTAGCATTTTTTACATTTTATTCTACATTTAAAATAAATACATAAGATACATTTATATTACTATAGTACCTAAAACAGTTTTACATTTTTTAAGTGTATTACAATCTCCATCACAGGGTTTTCCAGCACTTGTGAATGTTGACTGTCAGCATCTCATATTGTATATGGCTTTCACGGTTCCATGATTTAGGCTCCATTTATCTTCCCTATTTCATCACTGTTGTAAAGACCTTTGCTCCGAACAATTAGGGCTCAGCCATAATTATCTCATACACCATCACCTTCACATTTTCTGAGTACTTGTAGTGCCTTCTTCCAGCTACAATTTATGGCTACATGAGACATGATCTCAGCTGCTGCTGCGTGTTGTGTGTCAAATGGTTTGAGGAGTCTCTTTTTCAGTGTGACCGGCAGGTGTTGTTGAGAGCTTACTTTAGAGCAGATGTGTGTTGAAAGTCTGTTGATGTTGTCAAACATGCCCACCTTTGGAAATCCCATATACTGTTGTTGTCCTTCATCACAATCATCCTTCCATCCCACCTTGATGAGAGAGAACTGAAAAAATGATGAACAAATGTCCGTCATACTAAAGTGACAGAGCGTTGTCCAGTGACAGAGGTTGGGGAACCCGTCAACGGAGGACTGAAGGATGACGGACAGTTCTTCCTCCACCATAGCGGATGCCAAATCGTCAGCCAAACCCTTCAATATAACAGACAGTTAGCCACCAGCTTGATGGATGTGATCTGTTCTGCCATGATAGGGGATTGAGACTCTGTCCAGTAGTCTCTACATCTGGCCATATGTTTTTTAATAACATTTCTATCTTATATGCTTCATCTTCAGTGCCACTGTTAGCACATCTTTTTTCTAGGCTATGGGCCCGATTCACAAAGGTAAGCTTAGAACAATAGTCTAAGTTTAGATCAAAATTCTATGTTTGGACCCAAAGTCTAAAATTAGACCAAAAGTCTAAACTTATGCCAAAAGTCTAGCTTTATTACACAGGGCAAGCTTTAGGGTGGAGCAAACGGTACGGCCGCACCAGGTGCTGACCTGAATTTAGGGACGCTGACCTCAGGGTGGCATGGTGTTAAGCAATAACTTATGAAACTTGTGATTTAAAAGCACCTGCTGAAAAGTTCCTTGTGCGTTCAGCTTTCAGGAAGTAATTAAAAAGTCAAGATACCTGGTGTGATTAATGTTCCTGCTAGGGAGAGAGATGGGAGTTTTTTCTAGCTGCAGCTTTTACTTGCCATAAAGTAGCACAGAGGGTTAATATGCCTGCTGCAAAGAACAGAACTATATTTTAAAGATAGCTAAGTGAATTAGTAAAGCCAGCCTTTACAAGTGCTTCAAAACAAATGAATGTGTGTAAAAAGGGGGCTATGGAGAGATAGGAGGCACATTTGGCTGGTGGCCGTGAGGGAATCCGATGAGGTGGTCATGGGTTAGGGGGCTCCAAAAAAGACTGTCGCACAGGGCGTCACCAGCGAAAAAGCTGGGGCTGTTACCACAAATTAATTTAGGCCAATATTAATACTTTTTAGTGTTGCATTTGCTCTGCTTTTTGATGCAAAAACGGTGCTAACTTACAAAATACAATTGTATTTTGCAAGTTTGCACCGCTTTTGCCTAAAAAAATGACGCAAATGCGGCACAAAAAAAGTATAAATATGGTCCTTAGGCCTTTGGTCTAAACGTAGGGGCTAATTTAAGAGCCCCTAGCGCCTCCTTGAGCCACATTAGCATCATTTGTTTATGCTAATGTGGCACAGCAGGTTCAAAATCGCTGTGCCAGATTTACAAAGTGGCACAATGCATGCATTGTGCCACTTTGTAACCCTTTGTGCTACATTATACCAGCGCCAGGCATAATGCATGCAAAGGGGACATTCCCCCATTAGGGTAGGCCGAAAAAAATGGCACAAGGAAATCTAAGAGTGAGACACATGGAGGCGGTAGAGGGGCGCCAAGGGGCGCTGAGGGCCACAAGGAAAGTGGCACTGCAGTGGGTACAGCGCCACTTTCCTTAAATCTGCCCCTTCTTTGCATCATTTTTTTGGGGCACTTTTAATGCCTGCTCAGAGCATACCATTATTTTTAATGGGGCTCAATGGGCTTTGCAGGATTAGCATCAACATTTTTTACATTGGGGGGCTTCTAAGGGGTGCAAGGAAAGTGGGGCCCTTAGACCTTTGGTCTAAACCTAGAGGTTTGGTCAAGTTTACCTTCGTGAATTGGGCAGTAAACCTTTTTCGCAAGTGTCAGTACAGAAAGCCAGAGGTAAAACACATTCAATCTGAGCTCAAAAGAGGCTGATCACAGCACAGTTCTCTGTGACAAGCCTCTCCATTTGCAGTTGAAGGCTTTTTAAAGCCCTAACACCTCAAACGGTATTTTCACAAAAACCCACAATAAGCATAGATTAACCGAATCAATGGCTCAGGAATTGTCCTGTAGCTGTCAAAATGCATTAATCTGGATTCCGTATCCAACAGGAGTAATGGATTTTTCTGCCCTTCTCTGTATCAGCTGCCAGCCATGCATTACAGAATTATGTATGCTAGCAGTACGCTCAGGTAAAGGTAATGGGATGAAAGAGAAAACATAGACACGGGATATCACCAGAATGACTCGTCCTTCTATTGGGTTACAGTTATGTATATCTTTCATGGCTTCTATCTGCGTAGAATCAACTTTCAATATGCTGGGTGCACTGCCACCCTTTTCTCCCCCTGGATTGAGTGCAGCCATTGCGAGTTCAGAGTTTTAAGCTTACCGAGTGCGCAGTAAAGTCAGACTTTGGCACTGATTCATGACTTATAAGACCCCTTTAAGTGGTAGAGCTAGCAATCAGGTCAATTTTGAGATGGCGGTCTGCTCTTCAAGATAGACCTCCAGCTAAGCATTTGCAACTTTTGGTAAAAAGCCACACGGCAACCAACAGATCGCTATTTTATTTTAAAGCTCTGCAGATTACTACTTTCTGTGTGCTGTGAGGAATTTTTGACTACCTGCAAACGCAAAGAGAGATTTCGGTCAGAGAGAAATTCAAATACTTGCACAGTGCATAGCTTATTGTTGCCTTGTCAACCTATTAATGTGCCTCCTATTAAAGTCTGCATATTATCCACCTCGGTTGTCCTGGTGCAAAATGTTTGCTGTTGTTAGCACGTTTTATTAATGTTTATTTTCTGTACATTTCATTAGCGATTTGCAATATGGCTTTATAGTTGCTAATGACTACACACATTTTAACTGTGGTTAGTTGTTCGAACTTGAACTTCATTGTCCATTGTGACATGAGACCTTCCATATGCCAAGTGATTAGCAGACATTAAAAATGAAACATCGATAGATACTTTGGGCCTCATTTACAAGAAAAGTTTTTACCATCTGCTAACATCAAATCCTAATGCCATGTGTGAGCCGTAACGCTAACCTTTGCACCGTGCCATAAAGCAAAATGATGCTAGTACTGCAAAAATTGACGTTATCCTGGTTAGCAGCACATATTTTGATGCTAATCAGCCTAGTGTAATTTTAGCGCTAAAAGCATAAAAATAACTGCAGTGAGACTCTGTTCTATGGAAAAAAAAAACACAGGAGACACAGAAAATACCACAGGAGACCAGAAATGGAGAGCCCTGGACCAACTAAACCCCAGGACAACCCCAACAACCCAGGTACCAGCCAGGATGTCCAGGCAGACACCCAAAGAAGGGGAATAGGAAGAGGAATTGCAGGTTCAGTGAGGAGAACAGTATTTTGATCAGGGAAGTGATGCAGCATCAACACCAGCTATTTGTCACCTCCAAATTGCCATTAGGGAAGAAGGAGGCAATATGGCAGTCCATAGTTGACAGTCAGCAGTGTAACAGAGGTCAAGAGGACAGTCGTCAACTGTAAGAAGCACAGGAACGATTGCAAGTGCAGAACAAAGGAGAAACTGGCCAGCAACTGCAAGGCAGCACTGCAGAACGGATGTGAAAGTCCAGCACCCCAGGAGGAGCTTGATGATCTGGAGGAGATGGTGGCAGTTGTCATCCCTGTCGAGTCGGTCACAGGAGTCCAAGGACATTACAGTGCAGCATATGACAAACCACAACAACCACAGGGTAAGTCGCACTGGGGGGCAATGTGGGAAATGTGTTGTCAAACAGAGGAGGCAGCCATGACTCTGCGCCAAAATGTACTGTCTGCAGGCTAGAGTGTCATATGCTGGCATGCATATGGTTAAACAGCAAACAGATGTAGAGGATCACCTACACATCCATTGCGCTACTGTTGCCTCACTTCTTCACATTTATTAACGGATGCACCACTAGCTCAAGGGGCTTGGAAAGATGCCCTGTAATGTCAAAAGGGGGAGACAGCCATGCCTGTGCACCAAAATGTTCTGTTTGCAGGCTAGAGTGTAGGATGCTGGCATGCATATGGTGAAACAGCAAACAGGTGTAGGGGCTCACCCACAAGTCCCTTGCGCTGCTGGTGCCTCACTTGTTAACATTTAATAAGGGAGGAACCGGCGGTGCAAGGGGCGTGGAAAGAAGCCATGTAATGTCAAAAGGGAGAGGCAGCCATATCCCTGTGTGAAAGTGTACTGGCTGTAGGCTAGAGTGTAGGATGCTGACATGCTTATGGTGAAACAGCAAACAGATGTAGGGCTCAACTACAAGTCCCTTGCACTGCCAGAGCCCTTGCACTGCCACAGCCTCACCTCTTCACGTTTAAAAAGGGAGGCACAAATGGTGCAAGGGGCTTGGAAAGAAGTCTTGTAATATGCACTGACCTACCACAAGTAGCAAATCCCATGCTAGAAGCAGCACCTCCCTTAATATATTTTGTGAAGTGCAGCATCATTTCAGGTGTACCCCACTTTTGGGCCTCATGGACAGGACACTACCGGCACACTGTGCCACGGAAGCGTTATTCACATTGACACTTGATGTGATGCAGTGTGCCAATCCATACTTTCAAGGATGCACAAAGCCCCCTTGCATGACTTGTCATGGCTTTGGAAACTTGGACAACCTTCACTCATTACACTGTGTGAAAGGGGAATTCCATGGGTGTTGCTTGAGGTGTACCCATGCAACACCCATGGAACCCAAAGAAACCTGATGCATACACAGATTCAAAAGGCAGGGAATATGTCACATTCCTTCACAACCCCAGGCAACCCTCATGACACTACGAGGAGAAATACCTTCAATACTGCTCTTGTGCTAATATTCCTGTGTCCTGCAGAATGCAGCACACATAAAAGGATGATACAAAACATTGGGTTAGTTCCTCCTCCTCCTCCTCCTCCTCCTCCTCCTCCTCCTCCTCACTAAAACACTCCTCTCCTGCACATGTCCCAGGACATGTTCACCCCATGGACTCTGTCTGAACATCCAAAGTCTAAGTACACCTGTTGGGCTTGTCTTCAAATGTAATTCACAGAATTACTGCACACAAAATCACAGTTGTAAATAAATTCACTTTGCACAACCTTGGCATTGTATGTGTGTCAGAAGCATGAACGACATGAACATGTTGCAACATGTGAAGCTAGCATACTGACTGCTTACCAAAGGGATATGTGTGGATTTGTGACAGACACAAAACCACACACACTGACTGAAACATAAGTGAGGCGACTGATATCTATGTTGACTAGCAAGCAGTTCCTGAGGCTCCTAAGCATGTCATGTGTAAGAGAGGAGTGTTTTAGTGAGGAGGAGTAGGAGGAGTGAATTACCATTAGGTGAGATTGGGCAGAATGACAGTACACATATGTGAGAGGTCAACAGTGAGAGAGTCCAATTGAGGACAGTGCCAAATATTATGACACTGGCAATATCTTAAGCATAGAGCAAAGGAGAAAGGGGCTATGTGCCACAACAAAGAGCTACCTAGCAGTTTTCCTTGTGAAAGATGTTCTTTCCACATCTTCATCCTCTGATATATGTGGTGCCTACTGTGACAGGGGTGTTGTAGGTGCTGTAGTAGAGGGAGGCATACACACATCAGGTACTGAAGATGTGGATAAGGTGTTGTGATTTTAACACAAGTGGCTGGGTGAAGCAAGAATGGTAGCAACAGTCACAAATTCATGTGACAAATGATGCGTGTCCAAGACTGTGAGGGGCAGGCATAAGTGTGTCAGGAACAAATTCTTGATTTAGGGTGAGTTCAATCACAGCAACATTTCAACAATGCATGTCCCATGACTTACCAACACAGAGCAACTGCATATGAATACATGTATTGGGATGTGTATCCATGCACATCCAGATTGTCACGTACATTGCTGAATGATGTCTGGAGAAAGCTGATGTGACATCTTTGCCATCCTGACAGGTACCTGATCATAGGGGAAACACATAGTTGCATATGTCTCAAAGTACTGCTTGCAGAGCCAAAGGCATATGCCTGTCATGACCTGTGCAGACATGCTACCACCTATACAGTAAATCATGATGGAGACTGTCCAGTAGGAAACAACAAGATGTAATGAAACTATTACTATTGACGTAAAAGTTTCTAAACTAACTAACTAACCTACCTATAACCTACACTATCTTATCCTAACTAATTTATCTTAACTTATCCTATACATTTAACACCAAATGACAAACATCAAAACCCCAAACCCTTTAAATCAGATCTGTAGAGAAGGACAACAGGATCTAAAGCTAAACATTAACTAACTAGACATTTGGGGCCTGATTCACAAAGATAAACTTAGATCAAAAGTCTAAGTTTACACAAAAAGTCTAAATTTAGACCTAAAGTCTAACTTTACTCACAGTAATATTAGACCTTTGGTCTAAGTCTAAACGACTGGTGTAAGTTTAGACCAAAAGTTTAAACTTAGACCAATAGTCTAACTTTACTTGTAGCAAAGGGACAATGTGTCAATTTGTTTTGACAAAATGACTGTAATATGTGTAAAGATGTATGAGGTCATGTGAAAATAATTTTTTACAGTCATGTGGATTGTTGTGTTGCCTTTGATTAGTTGTGTTCCACATACTCCTCTTTTTCCATGTGTCTAATGTTTGTATTGTAAGTGTACATGGGTGAGAGTACATGGCTAACAAAGATCAAACAATGCACAGGCCACATTTTCTATGATTCATGGACACAATACCTACAGAGTGGTTGCCTCATGTGCCAACTATGTGTTGGCACCTCAGTCCCTCACCTAGTTTACCCTCAGGCCTACCATGGAGATGGAATGTGGCCCGTGCACCCATATGTAGGGCTGCGCACACGTCAAACAGTATGTGCTGCGTCCCCAAGTGCAGACAGCAGGCTGTCATGTAAGTGTTGTGATACTTAGGGTCTCATTTACAAGCCACAAGCACCACAGGAGCTTCACTTTTGGTGACGCTCTGGTGGCATGGTACCCTGCACCATATTTCCAAGGCAGCATTAAGCCACTTTTCGTGGCTTGATGCCACATAGTAAAGTTGGAGCAGGGCACAGCTCCCCTGGGGCATCACAAAAGAGTGGCACTCTGGTGGTGCAAGGGGCTTGTAAATCTCACCCTTAGCACACACGTGTGTGGATATGTGAATGGTGCAATTTGCTTATGAACCCCCCACATCCAGGGGCCTCCCATCAGGGGAGATACAGGCATTTTGCCACAGAAGATGGTTTGTGCACCTGCTCTGCATTTGACATACATTGGACAGTCAAAACTTCCCTGCCCTACTATCTATTAGGGACTTATAGGTTGTGCGATGAAATTGTGCTCTAGTACCTTCTAGGAACTTACAGGAGTTTGTTGTTGGCAAATGTGTTTGTGCCAATTTAGCTTAGGCCTGTTGTTCTGAGTAGTGGCCCTAGGTCTGGTTAGCAGACCCAGGGTACAGCCAAGGAGGGTCCACACAGTTTTCAGTGACTGAAAAATTGTGATATATGGAAACTGGATGACTTTTACAAACTGTGACTGGGCAGGTAATTTGGCCACACACTAGTTGTGATGCTATGTGTGATCTTACACAGGTGCACTCTTCTTGTTACAAGGTTCTTCTCACATTGTGTGAGTCACTCATGCACGTCCCATACACATGACTAGTTTTGATGACTTAGCAAGGTTGCTACTATTGATGTTACATGTTTAGCTTGCTCCCCATCTTCCACATACTCATTGTACAGCTGTTCCTACTCCTCATTGTCATGTGGCCTGCACATGTGTTTGCTATTGTTGGGGAGCAGGGTAAAAAGCCCCAAATCCTATCCTGTCTCCAGGAGGTACTCTGGGAGTCCCCTCCACACTGTATCAGGTCCTGTTTAGGCCATGATTTGGACTCTGCTGGGCTTTCATGTGGGTGTGTTTGTGAGGAGTTGCCTCAGCTACAGACTCTATACTTTGTCAGCTGCACAGTGAGTAGGGGTGGTTTTGGGTAATGGTTTCAACAATTAATGTTCCAACATATATAATCCAGTCATTCTATGTCCTGATGTTCTCAAACCTATTGCCAACAGTATGGGACATGCTATGACTTTGACTGGCATACATGCAAGATGAACACTGATTTTTTAGACAGTGTGCTACACATAGAGATGTACTGTCCTCTGTGATACACTTACTATTTTTCACATTTGTGAGTGCAAAAGAAGTTGATGTTGTAAGTTGTCAGCATTGTTATGAATCTTTCACCCATTGATTTGACAAATATCTCATGCTGAGCAACTGTTATAGTTCCTGACTACTATTTACAGACCTTGATATAGAATGTTGCCCTGAGGTATCACACGTATCTATCGGTTTTCCATTTGGAACAACAGTTCAATGGCATAAATGACTGTTTTCAGTTAAACATGTTTGTTTGGCAGGCAAGGTAAAAATTACACACCACACATTTCAGTGCTCAGTGCATTGTGTCTGGTACTTAGAGGATGACAACAGTGTTCACACTAGAATAACAACTCTTGGGGCCTACTCACGGTCTCCTAGATGTAGATTTTTTAGGTAATGGGACTGTGTCTTTTACTTCGAGACATCTGTTGCATATGAACATTTATTCACATGATTGGCAGTCATGTCTTACTTCACATGCTTTTGAAGAAATGCTGAACAATGTGGGCCCCTCATCGTGCACCCGCAGCAGTGTTTTGAATGTCTGGATGATTTGGCATGTCATCCTCCTCCACTTCCCGGGAAGGCTCCTGCTCCTCATCCCAGGGAACATTTGTTTTGGCACAAATATTGTGCAAAATGGCACATGCCAGGATCATCTTGCAGACCATGGGTGGGGAACACAACAATCACCCACCTGATACACCCAGTCAGCGAAAGCAGGCTTTTAGCAAGCGCAAGGTCCTCTCCACAATGGTCCTGGTCTGAACATGTGCCTAATTATAGGCCTTGTCCTAGTCAGTTTACGGATTGCCTAAAGGTGTCATTACCCATGGCTGGATGCCATAACCTTGGTCAGATGAAATGTTAGAGAGGAAATGTCATTAGTATGGTTTACCGCATTTACATTCATCCTGCACATGCGTGTCATGTGTATTTGTATTACAATGCACTTCTCCCACTTATGAAACATGATATGTAGATCATGGCAATGTATTGCCATTTCCAGGGGCCTGTTCACTGACTGTGTTTGAGGTCCAATGCAGGGCATGGGCAGTTACATCATACTAATCAACTTCCTGACAGGCATATTTGTGTAGCAGGGTTGGGTGGCATCTGATTTCCATCACTCTGGTCCACTCAATGTTTTGTTTTGCCACTACATGTGTGGTGGGACAGAATGTGGCTGTGAATCTTTTTTGTATGTCTAGCCTCGGTTGGGATGACATGTCAGACATGGCTAACACAAACACAGGTATGGGTCCATGCTCCTCCCCAGATGGTGGTATAGCCCTACATTACATTTGCCCATGCCTTTGATTGTCCTACATTGTCCATGGCAGTTGACATGATGCCATCCACAGAGTATGCCCTCACACATCCCACACTGTGTGACATGATGTGACAATTGCAATTTCCCTATCCATTTTGCATGTCACACTGTTGTAACATTGTGTACATGTGAGACAGGTATGGACATAATTTATGCACAAGTGAAATGTTACCTGGAAATTTGTGTGTGGTCATCTGTAGGATAGCTACACAACTTCATGCACTGTACTATTTCCTTTAGAACTGGAACTGATACACATTACTTGGGTCCTCATGCTAATTTGGGATCCATAGGACTGGACTTACACAGAGGTTGCCTCGCAAATAGACATTGACACTTGCATTAGGGGTTGTGGGTGTACTTCTTAGCTTTCAGGATTGAATTTGTGTGTGCATGTGCACCTTCCAGCCAAAGCTGCTGCCTCAGTACCATGGCGAATGATGTCTGTGTATAGCACTACACTTCACACATGAGAGATGTGAGTTATTTAACATTACATTAGAGATTTGTACAGCTACATGTCACCTGGCCATGGGCGTTGGTTTTTCTGCTAGCACGTAGGACCTAATTTATGAAGCCCATGGCACAGGGTAGTGCAGCAAGTATGTTGCTGTGCTGCCATGAGTCACCAGGAAAGGCCAGGTATGCACCATATTTACAAGATATGGCACCTTTCTTACCTCTTCCCATGCACAGATGCACAAATGGATGCCTGGCACCAAGACAGGCATCTTTGCACCAGAGGAAAATGAAGATATGGGGTGTGGTGTAGATATTTCTCCCCATTGCATCACTGCACCACCACCCCCAAGATGGCATGAAATTGTGATACATTACCATACGTGTAAATCTGTGATAATGTCAGTTAGGTTTGTCTTCCATGCGTGTTGCCTGGGTACACCCCAAACAACACCTATGGAGCAGCCCTTTCACACACTGTTGTGCGTGTAAGTTGTCCATATTACAAGGTCATGATAAGCCATGCAAGGTGGCTTTGCATACCCTTGTAAATATGGCCTGGCACACTGTGCCAGCAGAGCATCATACACATGTTGCTCTGGTGGCACAAAGTGGTGCAGGAGCGTGGTAACTTAAAGCCCCTAAATCCTGATATATAAGGCATGACACAGCTGATGTCATGTGTGTTCCATGTGACCACTCTCCAGTGTTGTTGGTACACCTCCCTTGCACACATAGATGTAGACCAGGTTTCCTCGCATGGCTGTGTACCTTTAAATCATGCAATGTATGCAAAACTGTGTTGAGATGTGTTCACCTGTATGTCAGAGTGATTTGCATTAGATATGCGTACAGTAACAGAGTGAATGTTTGTGTGACAGGCCTCAGCTTGTAGTTCCTATCTGCACAGACAGCAAGTGATCTGTGTATTGTGTCCCCCATGTCTAGTTGTTCTTGTGTCTGTTAGGTAGTTGCTATTTGCTTAATTACAAGCAGGCCATTCCCGTACTGACCATCCCAAAACCTCTTATTGATGATGGAGTTGCAGAAGATGTACACGTCCTGGACACTGCCTGGATATTTGGCCTGCACATTGAGGATAAAGCTTCAATGATTCATGATGACTTCAACATTCATCGACTGTGTGTGCTTCCAGTTGTAGTAGACGTATTCTATTTCTACAGTTGGTACAAGTTACACATGTGTGCAGTCCATGGTGCCAAGGACATATGGAAACCCAATAATTGCATAGAAGCCCTGTTTAATTTCCTGCTGCAATTGCTCGGTGTTTGGGGAGAGGATGTGTCGGAGTGTGATGGTGATGATTGCATCCAGAACAGAGGGAAGAAGTGCAGACATGGAGGGCTGCGATATTCCACCTACTTGTGCTGCTGTTGTCTGGATGGATCCAGATATAAGGAGGTGAAGCACATCCAGGAGCTTGGTCAGCGGTGAGATGTTGGTGGACTGCTCAACTGTTGGCTGCAGATGTAGACGAGGCGGAGCAGCTGTACGATTGACTCTGCGCAACCAGTAGAGAGTGATGACCTCTTCCTCCTTGAGCGCAATCAGGGATGCCCACTGGCAGTAGATGCGCTCCCTTCTCCTACGTTGCCTCTGTCGTCTGGGTGGTGGGGACTGTGGTGGTGCTAGATGTTGAGGTGGTGATGTTGGAGGTTTCACTGGTCTTCTTGGTACTCTGAGTTGCAACACGCCAGGGTATTTTGTGATTGTTCTCTCCTATGTACCTATGCCTGGGATTCATTTTAAAACCTGGTCTGGTCAGGTGTTAAAATTTTGATGCTAGTCTGAGTTTTCCTAGGCACGCCTCATTTTTCAAAATGCTTGTAAATATAGTTTGAGCATCATGTTTTAGAAGGGAACGCCTACCTGCATATCATTGTCGGTATCTGATGCAGCCAGATCCAACTCTGATAAAAAATGATGCTATCCCAGTAAAAGCGACGTTAAAGGCCTCTGGTGCCACTCTGTAAATCTGGCATTGATTTTGCACCTCTGCAGCAATACAAAAAAAACGACTTTAGAGTGGCGCAAAATACTTGTAAATGAGGCCCTTTGCACAAGTGATTTGCACAGACTTCAGGAATGAAGAGCCAAATGTAAAATACTTTTTTCAGGTGTAAATGTCTCGATTCACAGATTCTGCCCGTTTGCGTCCAGAAAATGCTTTTTGGGGTGTACAAACGCAAACTACGATTCAGCAGCATGTTAATGAATTGCAATTTGGTTTTGCTATAGGGTATTTGGAAAGGGCGTGTCGAGGGCATCCCTCACTCATGCCGAATCTGAATGGTATGTACAAATGTTTTGTGACTGAAGTGAGGTTGCAAAACATTCCCACTTTACCACAAGCCAAAGTCGTAACCCATTTGTAAATGGGATGGGAAGGGTTCCTCAAGGGACCCCCTTACCATTTGAGAATGGTTGGAAAAATATTTATTAGAACAGGCAGTGGTCCCACAGCCCACTACCTACTCTCAAAAAAGAAAAAGAAAACTTCTCATTTTATTTTAAACCGTCTGCTTTAACCCCTTCGCTGCCAGGCCTTTTCCCCCTCATGTGCCAGGCCTTTTTTTGCCTATTTGGGGCAGTTCGCGCTTAGGCCCGCATAACTTTACATAAGCTAACCAAGCCAAATTTGCGTCCTTTTTTTCCAACATCCTAGGGATTCTGGAGGTACCCAGACTTTGTGGGTTCCCCTGAAAGAGGCCAAGAAATTGGCCAAAATACAGGGAAAATTTAGTTTTTTTTTAAAAAAATTGAAAAAGTGGCTGCAGAAGAAGGCTTATGGTTTTTCCCCTGAAAATGGCATCAACAAAGGGTTTGCGGTGCTAAACTCAGCAGCTTCCCAGCTTTCAGGAACAGGCAGACTTGAATCAGAAAACCCAATTTTTCAACACAATTTTGGCATTTTTCTGGGACATACCCCATTTTTGCAATTTTTTGTGCTTTCAGCCTCCTTCCAGTCAGTGACAGAAATGGGCATGAAACCAAAGCTGGATCCCAGAAACCTAAACATTTCAGAAACGTAGACAAAATTCTGAATTCAGCAAGGGGTCATTTGTGTAGATCCTACAAGGGTTTCCTACAGAAAATAACAACTGAAAAAGAAAAATATTGAAATTTAGGTGAAAAAAGCATAAATGTTTCTCTACGTTTTACTCTGTAACTTTTCCCTGCAATGTCAGATTATCGAAAGCAATATACCGTTACGTCTGCTGGACTCCTCTGGTAGCGGGGATATATAGGGCTTGTAGGTTCATCAAGAACCCGAGGAACCCAGAGCCAATAAATGAGCTGCACCCTGATGTGCGTTTTCATTCTATACCGGGTATACAGTAATTCATTTGCTGAAATATAAAGAGTAAAAAATTGCTATCAAGAAAACCTTTGTATTTCCAAAAAGGGCACAAGATAAGGTGTTGAGGAGCAGTGGTTATTTGCACATCTCTGAATTCCGGGGTGACCATACTAGCATGTGAATTACAGGGCTTTTCTCAAATAGATGTCTTTTTTACACACTCTCCTATATTTGGAAGGAAAAAATGTAGAGAAAGACAAGGGGCAATAACACTTGTTTTGCTAATCTATGTTCCCCCAAGTCTCCCGATAAAAATGATACCTCACTTGCGTGGGTAGGCCTAGCGCCCGCGACAGGAAACGCCCCAAAGCGCAACGTGGACACATCCAAATTTTTGGAAGACAACAGAGGTGATTTTTGCGAAGTGCCTACCTGTAGATTTTGGCCTCTAGCTCAGCCGGCACCTAGGGAAACCTACCAAACCTGTGCATTTCTGATAACTAGAGACCTAGGGGAATCCAAGGAGGGGTGACTTGCGGGGCTCGGACCAGGTTCTGTTACCCAGAATCCTTTGCAAACCTCAAAATTTGGCTAATAAAACACATGTTCCTCACATTTCTGTGCCCGAAAGTTCTGGAATCTGAGAGGAACCACAAATTTCCTTCCACCCAGCGTTCCCCCAAGTCTCCCGATAAAAATGATACCTCACTTGTGTGGGTAGGCCTAGTGCCGGCGACAGGAAACACCCCAAAGCGCAACGTGGACACATCCTAAATTTTGGAAAAAAACAGAGGTGTTTTTTGCGAAGTGCCTACCTGTAGATTTTGGCCTCTAGCTCAGCCGGCACCTAGGGAAACCTACCAAACCTGTGCATTTCTGAAAACTAGAGACGTAGGGGAATCCAAGGAGGGGTGACTTGCGGGGCTCGGACCAGGTTCTGTTACCCAGAATCCTTTGCAAACCTCAAAATTTGGCTAAAAAAACCACATGTTCCTCACATTTCGGTGACAGAAAGTTCTGGAATCTAAGAGGAGCCACAAATTTCCTTCCACCCAGCGTTCCCCCAAGTCTCCCGATAAAAATTATACCTCACTTGTGTGGGTAGGCCTAGCGCCCGAGACAGGAAATGGCCCAAAACACAACCTGGACACATCACATTTTTTCATAGAAAACAGGGCCTACCTGTGGATTTTGGCCTCTAGCTCAGCCGGCACCTGGGGAAACCTAGCAAACCAGCGCATTTTTGAAAACTAGAAACCCAGGGGAATCCAAGATGGGGTGAATTGTGGGGCTCTGACCAGGTTCTGTTACCCAGAATCCTTTGCAAACCTCAAAATTTGGCTAAAAAAACATGTTTTCCTCACATTTCAGTGACAGAAAGTTCTGGAATCTGAGAGGAGCCACAAATTTCCTTCCACCTAGCGTTCCCCCAAGTCTCCCGATAAAAATGATACCTCACTGATGTGGGTAGGCCTAGCGCCCGCGACAGGAAATGGCCCAAAACACAACGTGGACACATCACATTTTTTCATAGAAAACAGTGCCTACCTGTGGATTTTGGCCTCTAGCTCAGCCGGGCCCAGGGGGGGCAGAAATGGCCTAAAATAAATTTGTCCCCCACCCCCCAACCCCCCTGCCCCCCCGGGAGCGACCCTTGCCTATGGGGTGGCCCCCCCTTGCGTGACATTGGTGCCAAAAAAAAAATCCCCGGTGCCTAGTGGTTTCTGCCCCCCTTGGGGGCAGATTGACCTACAATCGGCCAATCTGCCCCCAAGGGGGGCAGAAATGGTCTAAATACAATTTGCCCCCCAGGGGAGCGACCCTTGCCTAATGGGTCGCTCCCCATCTCTACAAAAACAAACAAACAAACAAAAAAAAAACACAAAAAAAACTATTTGCCCTGGCGCCTAGAGGTTTCTGCCCCCCCCCGGGGGCAGATCGGCCTAATACCAATAGGCCGATCTGCCCCCAGGGGGGGCAGAAATGGCCTAAAATAAATTTGCCCCCCCCAACCCCCCCGGGGAGCGACCCTTGCCTGCAAGGTCGCTCCCCTTGCGTGACGGCGCAAAAAAAAGATCCCTGGTGCCTAGTGGTTTCTGCCCCCCTTGGGGGCAGATTGACCTACAATCGGCCAATCTGCCTCCAAGGGGGGCAGAAATGGTCTAAATACAATTTGCCCCCCAGGGGAGCGACCTTTGCCTAATGCGTCGCTCCCCATCTCTAAAAAAACAAACAAACAAAAAAAAAAAACCCACAAAAAAAAATGTGCCCTGGCGCCTAAAGGTTTCTGCCCCCCCCGGGGGCAGATCGGCCTAATACCAATAGGCCGATCTGCCCCCAGGGGGGCAGAAATGGCTTAAAATAAATTTGCCCCCCCACCCCCCCCGGGGAGCGACCCTTGCCTGCAAGGTCGCTCCCCTTGCGTGACGGCGCAAAAAAAAGATCCCTGGTGCCTAGTGGTTTCTGCCCCCATTGGGGGCAGATTGACCTACAATTGGCCAATCTGCCCCCAAAGGGGGCAGAAATGGTCTAAATACAATTTGCCCCACAGGGGAGCGACCCTTGCCTAATGCGTCGCTCCCCATCTCTAAAAAAACAAACAAACAAAAAAAAAAAACCACAAAAAAAACTATTTGCCCAGGCGCCTAGAGGTTTCTGCCCCCCCTGTGGGCAGATCGGCCTAATACCAATAGGCCGATCTGCCCCTGGGGGGGCAGAAATGGCCTAAAATAAATTTGCCCCCCTCACCCCCCCCCCCCGGGGAGCGACCCTTGCCTGCAAGGTCGCTCCCCTTGCGTGACGGCGCAAAAAAAAGATCCCTGGTGCCTAGTGGTTTCTGCCCCCCTTGGGGGCAGATTGACCTACAATCGGCCAATCTGCCCCCAAGGGGGGCAGAAATGGTCTAAATACAATTTGCCCCCCAGGGGAGCGACCCTTGCCTAATGCGTCGCTCCCCATCTTTAAAAAAACAAAAAAACAAAAAAAAAAACACAAAAAAACTATTTGCCCAGGTGCCTAGAGGTTTCTGCCCCCCCTGTGGGCAGATCGGCCTAATACTAATAGGTTGATCTGCCCCCAGGGGGGGCAGAAATGGCCTAAAATAAATTTGCCCCCCTAACCCCCCCCGGGGAGCGACCCTTGCCTACAAGGTCGCTCCCCTTGCGTGACGGCGCAAAAAAAAGATCCCTGGTTCCTAGTGGTTTCTGCCCCCCTTGGGGGCAGATTGACCTAAAATCGGCCGATCTGCCCCCAAAGCGGGCAGAAATGGCCTAAATACAATTTGCCCCTCCAGGGGAGCAATCCCTTGCCTAAGGGGACGCTCCCCATCTGTAAAACACAACAACAACAAAAATCCCTGGTGCCTAGTGGTTTCTGCCCCCGTGGGGGCAGATCGGCCTAATAAAAATAGGCTGATCTGCCCCCATGGGGGGCAGAAATGGCCTAAAATAAATTTGCCCCCCAAGGGAACGACCCTTGCCTAAGGGGTCGCTCCCCTTACGTAAAAAACAAACAAAAAAAAAAACTCCCTGGTGTCTAGTGGTTTCTGCCCCCCTTGGGGGCAGATTGGCCTCATAAAAATAAGCCAATCTGCCCCCAAAGGGGGCAGAAATGGCCTAAATATAATTTCCCCCTATGGGAGCGACCCTTGCCTAAGGGGTCGCATCCCACACCTAAAAAACAAAAGAAAACAAATAAAAAAACAAAACAAAAAAAAGTATCCCTGGTGTCTAGAGGTTTCTGCCCCCACTGGGGGCAGATCGGCCTAATAATAGGCCGATCTGCCCCCAGGGGGGGCAGAAAAGGCCTTAAAAAAAAATGACCCCCTGGGAGCGACCCTTGCCCAAGGGGTCGCTCCCTTCTGTCAATTTCATATAAAAAAAAAAAAATCCCTGGTGTCTAGTGGGGTTTCAAAAGCCGGATTGCAAGCAATCCGGCTTTTAAAACCCTCGGAGAGACTTCAAAGGGAAGGAAATACATTTCCTTCCCTTTGAAGCCCCTTTGGGCCTCCCCCACGTGATCGAAAGAGAAATGCTGAGCATTTCTCTTTCGATCGCGTGTGATTGTCAGTGCGCGCTCGCGCGCTGACGTCACAGGGGGGTGGGGGGGGTGGGGGGTTGAAGGGGAAGGGATTCCCCTGTCAGCCCTGACCTAGGGGGGTGGGGGGGGTGGCCCTCGGGAGGAGCGCTAGCGCTTCTCCCGAGGGCAGCATTCAGGACGTAATGGTTACGTCCATGGCGCCACACGGGCGCTGCCATGGACGTAACCATTACGTCCGTGGCAGGGAAGGGGTTAAAAAAAATGTTTTATTTAAAAGCAATCACAGATGTGGTTTGCTGACCCCAGCAGGCCACTATCCCTGTAACTTTAGCGATTCTCAATGGGTCGCAAACTGAGACCTATCACATTATTTTTCATGAGGTATGTCTATTTGCAACCCACCGGGAATCACATAAAGTGTAAAATGCACAAATTCGCTATTTAGTAGTCGCAAACACTTACGTTAGTGCAAACAGTTAGGAGCACACCTGCCTAACATCCCAGCAAATAATCTGCCCCATTGCATCATGATAAATGTAGTTTCCTCAAAAAACGAACTCAGTTACTTTTAAATATTTCACCTCCAAATAGGTGCAGCCTTTGCTGTGCATCTCTGGACACATGTGTTTCTGGGTTAATCCCTTCTTCAGCAGAGAACAAGTTTGCGGGGTGCTGGAAATGCTGCCATTAATCATTCGGTTTCAATACCTCTTCACTGGCATGAGGTATGTCTATTTGCAACCCACCGGGAATCACATAAAGTGTAAAATGCACAAATTCGCTATTTAGTAGTCGCAAACACTTACGTTAGTGCACCTGGCTCGAAGGTCCTTAGTTAACTTGGATATGCGTGCATGTATTTTTCCAGAAAGTTAATATAATTAGCGTACAGTGGTTTGAAATATGTGTGTTGTACTCTTAGGTAGAAGTCATTCAAGGAAAAGGCAATTTCAATCTTTATGTTTCTGTATATTTAGAGAAATCATTTACCTTCTTTGTACTTATTAATGAACAGAGAATACCTTTTCACAAAAGAATGCATGCCTTCAATGAGCAGACGAATGAGAAAGCAGATATAGAGTTTGCAGGCTAATAAATATTCAATAATGGTTCCAGAGATAACAACCAAGAGAACATTTGGATGAAGCACAGAGTAGAAGATGAATTTGTGTAAAAAGCATGCTGTATAGCTGCCAATATCTTGCAGTATTTCATAATAATATGTTCTTCATAACATAATTCTGAAATGCACTAAGGGCTCAATACGTGGCTTGAACTTTACATTTGAACATATTTTTAATAATTCGTTAAAGCATTTTGGAGGTACATAGCTTTAAGAAGAATACTGGTTGATGATAAGAATTAAACTTCTCTCATAAGGGATAAATAAATGCAATCAAAATGAGAATATTCCTTAGTCTGCAATTTACTGATACCTCAGATCTGTTCCAAGCATTTCATAAATAATTTATAAAAATATATTCATTTTGCACCATTGGTTGGATGTAGAGACAACCTCAATTCATGTTTTACGTATTTGTGCTGTGTTTGAAAGAAGGAATATTTATTTACTGTTTATTCAAAAACAATATTGAAAAAATCCATAATATAATCTGTTGCCTCTAAAAGCTTGGCAATGTGAACAAAGAGCATAAACCATACTTATAATAAATAGTTAATGTTCAAAGTTGCTTTTCATTTTGTCCTCACTGCCAGGGGCAGCTCCTCCGTGGTGGCTAAGGGGCGTCGCCTCCCTGGCTGAGCCGGCAGATGAAAAATAAAATGCTAGCTTGCTATTGCTTTATTTTTCATCACTTTTCATCTGCTGGCTCAGCCAGCAGATTGTACAGGCAGGGGTGGGGCTGGGCCACAGGAGGTCGGAGGAGGGGATGGTGCTCTAAGTGCACGTGTGCGTTTTGCTCTCCCTCTGAGGCCGGCCGAACACTCGTGTGCACTTACGTTTCTCCAACCTGGCTAGAAAAACAGCACAGACCCCAGGCTTGTGTCTGAGCAGCACTCCGAGCCACTAAGACCAATCCTGATACTGCTTACATGCTATGTTTAGCATGTAAGCAGCACCAGGATTTCTGGGGAGCCTGTGCACCACAAGAGAACACCACAAGAGAAGTGAGGAGGCAGGAGACGGGTGGCACGAGGAAACTCTGTTCTGTTTTTTTTACATTGTTTTTTATTGTTTTCCCTGTTGTCCCTCCCACCCCCCTCAATCCCCTTGACATATGCAATGGCGGCCACTGCTATGTGTATTCTAAAGGATTGATGTACTAAACACTGTATTTTTGAGATTTAGAAATAGCTATATATAAGAAACTACACAAAATAATATGTTCCAAGGTGACAGTTATGGTGATTTATTATTAGCTGATATTCAATAAATAATTCCTAATAATGATCAGAGCAAATAGTGAATCTTCATTGCCGAATTGTTAACGCCAGAGTGTCAGTGAGTGATGACATTACAGACCAAGTCAATGTTTCAGAATCATTCATTGAGAGGCTGGGAGAGGAATAGAGCTTGGGATGTCTCCTAATATGTCTGAAGGGAAACAAATGGCAGCACAGAAGCCAGAAGATGAGGTTTACAGGAACAGAAACAAATGTAAAGACAAGGAAAAGCTTAGTAAGGGTCTGTGTGGCCATAAATGATAGGCTTTTTGGTTCCTCTACGGTACCTGAAGCCACCAAAACAAATGTGAAAATAATGTAATCTAGAATAAATGATGTTTGGGTAGCACATAGAAATGTGGTGGAAATGAGGACAAATTTTATGACTTTAGGTCAAGAACAAAGTTAAAACTAGCTACCAGGAGAAAGGAGTCTGAGAAGCCAGCCCACAGGCAACAGAGTCATCTTTTTAGCAATGAATAGGATCCACTCTCCAGGTTGAGTCACTGCCAGAAGTTTTTAGGCAAAAAATAATCAATGCCAGGTTTTAAATGTAGTTAAAAAAATAATTATGATTAATGTAGGTCAGTTACTTTTCTTATCAACAAATCCCAATTAAATTATTAGAAAAATCTGAAAAAGAAATGAAACAACTTTTTAAATTACATTTCGAAGTGGAAAAACAATTTAATGAACTTGATAAATCCATGGACATTCATTATGAAACAAAACACATATAAAAGTCATATTTCTTCAAACAGATCCACATTCCCAGAGAACAGTCAAAGAACAGTTATAGACAGAGGACCTTGATGTTAAAAATGAAATAAAATTAATAGATTTATAGAATACACATAAATAATTTTGTAAAAAATGTCTTAAAAGCTAATAAGAATGAACTGTAAACTAGAAGCTAAATATTAAGTTAGCATCCTCAGATTGATTCGTGGGCGCAGGACAAGTGCATCAAACAGAATATAGTATGGATGTTGAGTGGTCTCAACTGAATTTAGAAAACCTTCAATGTTCCCATTAAGATAACAATTTGATTTTTCTAATTTGTTTTGAGAATTAAATAAACTATTTCAGCATTTGTGTGTGGGTGTCTGATAAATGCTTGTTTCTGTATTTTATGTGCAATATTTTGCAATTCTCATCATTGGAAATGCTTAGGACTGGGTTCTCTGCTTTCAGTAATGACACAATGGTGTTCCCAAATTTTAATAATGATTCAATGGGGGGCATAGGTTTCCAGTAATGATTAAGTGGGTGTCCACAGAAGTCAAAAGGTTAAGAACCACTCATGTAGACAATAGTCTATAGTAAGAAATGGCATCATCTCTAAGCAAGCAGGGACTACATTATTTGAAAACTACAGATTTGTACATCAACAGTATGATACTTTCATTAATTTCATTCATTCATTCAGTGCTTGGAATGGAAAAACATGACATAGGACCATGTTTGATCTCTGCTGAGGAGTTTGAGGAGTTCGAAAATCTTGTCTGACACAATATGTTAAGGACTGGTATGTCTGATATTAGTTAGGCAGTGAAGGACCTACGTGAAGCAATAGCTGCATTGTCACAGCCAACGAGATGCAGACAGAGACATACAGATATGCATCGGCAGGATTTAGTTTGGTCTGTAGAAAGACTAATATCTGCTACTATTGTGATGTGCAAATGCACACCCAATGAACAGGTTGAAATGTGTGTCAGAATAGTGATGTGCACAGAACACCCACACTAACAACACAAACTCTAGATGAAATTTGAATATCTAATGTCTCTAATAACACTAAAATTGCACATCAAAAAAGTGAAGAAAGTTCTAGCATTATTAGTTTGAGCCTTGTTCTACTAGAACAGCTAGATTGCTAAGTGTGTAGGAAGTATCAAGTGTAAAACCACATGCAACTGAAAAGACAATTATTAGATGTGCAAGATGTAAATAAGTAAAAATTCTTTGTTACAACTGTAACATATTCATCTACATTGAAAATATCTATTTTTCTTATGTAGTTTATATAGCCAAAATAAATAGGATATTTTATTTTGAGAAGATGATATAAAAAGTATACATCTTCTTATGTAAAACTACAATCATGAACCATTTCAGTTACAAAAGTATTTTTCTTTCGTAAAAGTAATTGTTTGTCACATTAGTTAGTTCTGCAGTCACAAATTTTAGCGCCACTGGTTTCATGTCCTGGGGTGGGAATCTATTCATATGTTCATCCTCGTGATCTGAACCTTCTGAAACTATTTCTGATGGCATGCCTTTCCTAATTACTATCTTGTGCAACATTGCATTTGTAGCAATAACTGTGCTGGGTCTTTAAGTCATACACCAATGCACCCAAACTATTATGCAAATATTGAAACCTCCCTTTTAGAACTCCAAATATCCATTCAATAACAGATTGGGTTTCCTTGTGTGCATAATTGCAACTTCTCTTTCCTGACAGAGTGGCATTATCAGTCAGTTCATAAAGAAATTCATTGGATTTTTGACTCTCAATAACTGCACCATATCCATTGGCCCCATATCCCTTGGCAGCAAATTTAAATTTTGCTGCATTTAGTAAAGGGGGTGAAAGAAAAAAGAGGGGTCCTAAAACAGATTGGGACTCCAGTGCATTTTACATAGACTTTTGGGATTTGACTTAGCACAAAATATTGTCAGTTGGATTCAAGTGAAATTTCACAGGAATGTACAGTATTATATGTAGATGATCCTTTATTACATGACCTCTAAATTTGTTTAGTGGTTGTTAAGTTATAAGGCAAAACAATTTATGTTGTTGCGGTAGTACCCTATTACTACTGCAGTACATAGCCAAGACATCACAAAATATGATTAGCTACTAGCGTTTAGTCCACAATAGAAAGGCAGCCATGTTGGATTATCAAAAGTGGTTTAGCTGTGTGCTGTATATTAATATCAAAATAGAGAGGGAGAGGTTACAAATGTACTGTAGGTAGACTTCGGAAAACCCATACAAGGTGATAGTGTTAGGGATATGCCATTTAATATGTATTTCTTTTTTATTGCATGTTTTGGACTACTACTAATTAATTACAGTTAATTAATGATGCAGTTCACTGGCATATGTATTGGATCTGAATTTGATCGAACATTAAATTACAAAGCTATTAGTCAAACGGAACAAATCATGACTGTGGGTCTTTTTGCTTCAAAATTGTATGTGGAACAAAGTTCACATTTTAATTAATGTATACCAAAGAGTAATCCAAATCAGTACAGAGATGATAGGGTTTATGTAACAAAAAAAAGTTTCAAGTACATTCCCAATGCCAGGTTTGATTTTCACCATTTGTTCAACAAGTGTCAAGATACTAAGTACCCACTTTCTGAAATTTTACAGACTGTGGCCCTCATTTGGACTTTGGTGGTCAATTTCACTGACCGCCAAAGCCCAACCCGCCAGACGGCCGCCAGTGCTGGCAGTCAGCAGACTGCCATATTACGAGTGCTGGCTGCTTTCCGCCATTATTGAGGTGGAAAGCAGCCAGCAGTTGTGCTGGCGGTCGTCGCTGCAGAGGCGGGTCCCTCGCCGACACTGCCAAGCCAGCATGATTCCGCCCGCTGTATTACAAGCCGTAATACGGCTTAGCGGAGTCCTGCTGGTGTGGTGGCGAGGGAAGACCACCAGGACCCATCCCCTCCTGGACGTCCCCTTGAAGAAAGAGGTAAGTGTGTTTGGGTGCGTGTGTGCATGTTTGCGGAGGGGGTGCTGAATGCGTGTATGTGCACATGACTGGGGTGTCTGTGTTGATGAATGGGAGTGAGTGGGTGTGTCTGAGTGCATGACTGCGTATGATTAAATGGGTGTGTATGTGTATGCATGCATGCGTGAAGGAGTGTGGGGGTGTGTGTGAATGTGTGGACAGGTGGGGGAGATCAGTGCATGTGTGAGGACATGTGTGTATGTATGTGCCGGTGACATGAATTAAGATTCCTGTCGCCGGGTGCATGACCGCCAGGGTTTTCATGGCAGGGTGACCGCCACGGAAAGCCTGGCGGGTTGCAGCCTCATAATCCGGACAGCAGGCTGAGGCATGCCACCAGGTTGGAAG
The DNA here is from genome assembly GCF_031143425.1 of Pleurodeles waltl. Taxonomy (NCBI): domain Eukaryota; kingdom Metazoa; phylum Chordata; class Amphibia; order Caudata; family Salamandridae; genus Pleurodeles; species Pleurodeles waltl. Next base: position 1,683,024,621 of record NC_090444.1, on the reverse strand, counting down.
TGCTCCCCTCCACCGGGGCGCTGCGACTGCACCGGTGGGCCAAGCCTCAGAAATCCTAATGTTGTGGTCCTTACAGCCAGCTTCCCAACGGTAGGACTGCCACAGCGAAACTGGCAGTCTCATGACCGCCAGCCTCGTAATGAGAGCCATGTTAGATCCACATAGCAAGGTGTGGATATTCCAAAAGATTCCACAGAAAGATTGGTAATGCGTTGACGTTTCGATCTATGAGTGTTTTCATCCAGGAGACCACCCTCAGCAAAAGATGACAAAGAAATCAGAACAACACCCTGCAAATAGTAAAATACAGCGCAAAATATAGACAGCATTTACCTGACCTGCAGTCTCCAATAATAACATAAAACCAGCCAAAAATAGTGGCTGATGTCTACGGAAATAGGGGCTTATTACGAGTTTGTTGGTCAGAAATATCCCACTGCCAAACTCCCGATGAGGAAACTGCCACAGTGCTGACGGGCTTCCCACTGGCCCCATTATCGGTTTTCCACTGGGTTGACCGGCAGAAACTAAGGTTCCCGCTGGTCAGCCCAGTGGAAAACATGCAGCAGCATTGGACTTGGCTCCACATGGAGTTGAGTCCAATGTTTGTTGCACAGGGGGCCTCCCTAGTGCCTTCGGAAAGCACACTGTCTGCACAGCAGACTATGCATTCCGACGGTGCTGGGGAGATGGGGCCTCTGCACTGCCCATGCCTTATGCATGGGCAGGAGTCACTTGTGGCCCCCTGTACTTGTTTTCTGCCAGCCTTTCCATCATTGTTGAACCATCATGAAAAGGCTGTCAGGCAACATGGTTGTAATCAACAGGGCAATGCTGACTTCAGTGCCACCCTGGCTGATTACAACCAGGACCACCGTCATCCCGTCAGGATCAAAAGTCCTGGTAGAGACGGTGGTCTTTTGGCGGTCCGACTGCAAGAGCCATAATCTGGTGGTCAGACCGTCATAGCCGTGGCAGTCTGACCACTACCGCAAGTCTGGTGGTCTTGTGTCCACCAGACTCATAATAGGGCCCAAAGTGTCACTATAATTCTGAAGTAAAAGGGAGGGAAGAAAAGTAACCCAACTCAAGATGGCATATGGGGCCTCATTATGGGTCTGATGGTCACTAGACTGCCAGATTCACAGATGGCAGTCGGACCACCACCAATGAGTCGCTGCGACTGCCACATTACAGCCCTGGCGGTTGGGCCACCAGGGAACCGCCAGCTCTGCCAGGTTCGGAGATCCCAGGAGGGAAGTAGTGGCCATCCTAATCTGACAGGGCAGCACTGCAAGCAGCACTGTCCTGGGGATTACGACCCCCTTCTATGCCAGTGGTTTCATGGCGGTACCACCTCCATGAAAATGCTGGTGAAAAACCAGTGCAGGGGACCTCAGGGGAGACCATACACTGTTGATGCACTTCGCAGGGAAGCTCCTGGCCAGCCCCATCACAATGTTCACTGTCTGATTTTCAGACTGTGAACACTGCAAGGGTGCTGGTGCACCCTGCACTCTACATCATTGCCCCCGGCTCGGCTTTGGCTGTGCCAAGCCAGAGACAATGCTGTAGGCTATTTCCTGCTAGGCCAGCGGGCAGAAACTCAGGTTTTCATTCGCTGATCTAGCGGGAAACTGTTAATGGGGCTGGTGGGGAAGTAGCCACTATGGCAGCAACCTCCCCGTTGGAAGTTCAGCGGACGGTGTAAACCATCTGCCGAACTAATAATCAGCCTCTTGGTGTTAGAACCCAAGCACCCCAATGAACAGTGCAGCTGTGTTATTGAAGGTGAATGCTTAAGTGTCATTGTGCACGATGAAGGGAAAATGCACTTACTCTGCTATACTGGAACAAGAGTGGATTAAATGGTAATAATCCTATTGTGACACAGGCCTCTATGATCTTGTTAGTGAAAAAGTCAAATGAGCATGAGGACCTAATTTCAAGGCATCAATCAGCATCTTAATCTAGTGGAAAAAGGGTGAACGAATAGCAATACTTACAAAGTTTCAGATTAAACTTATATGACTATGAGCCGACCTCACCACGGAATGTCTAAGATCTGAGTCACGAATCTGAGTCACGGAATGTCGGAGATCTGAGTCACCAATCACGGTGTCAACAGTACTTAGTGGTTATACAGATAGACTCCATGTGACCAATTCATCTAGAAAGAAAAACAGAACTGAATCTTAGACTCAAAGGTTTTTCCTCTTGTGATGAACAATCATTGACCTGTGTATGAGATTAAAAGAAGGGCATTATGTTGAGGTACATTCATTAAGGACTGATTAATTCCATGTCTTCAACCACCTCTGTTGGATGGAATGGTGATAGGTGTGTCATAGAAATTTTAATTTCCTTCATGCCCAGCTCACTAACATTCAATGTACTCCAAAGTTTGCCTTAGGTCATAGTGGGTGTTTCAAGAGGGCAGCGTAAATATAGTTAGTTGTGTAAGCAAAATGTGGAACATGAAGCTGCTGAAAAATACATCAAAATAAACTGTTAAGCCAATGACCAGAGATAAAAACAATACACTGTCAGTCTAATCAGTAAAAGTGATTAACTAACCAATTCCTGAACATACCCATAATAGAACAAATTCAACTCAGCAACAATGTCCCTAGGTGGCGCTAAGATGACTACCTGTAATAAAAAGGCGCTTCCCCATATAGTGCGCCTAAGCCATTCAACTTACTTCAATTAGTCATGCCTCCAAGCTCAGTTCAAGCAAGGACTCAGCATCTACCAAAGCAAGCGCTCCCTGATTAGCTCTTGATAAATACCCAGAAATATGCAACACTAGACCACACAACAGTGTCTACCATACTGTTGGAATAAAGGAGAGGATAACCCATAAACAGGGAGATAAGGATCGAAGGATTGAGTTCAACACATTAGAAAGTTGTTAGCTAAATGGAATCTGTCTGCTGTTAATAGATAAATATTACTAATCGAACCAGTGGTGTTTCAGTATTGAATTAAAGACATAGGCCCTCATTCTGACCTTGGCGGGCGGCAGAGGCCGCCCGCCAAAGTCCCGCCGTCAGGTTACCGTTCCGCGGTCGAAAGACCGCGGCGGTAATTCTGACATTCCCGCTGGGCTGGCGGGCGGCCGCCTTCAGGCCGCCCGCCAGCCCAGCGGGAAAGAGGCTTCCACGATGAAGCCGGCTCGGAATCGAGCCGGCGGAGTGGAAGCTGTGCGACGGGTGCAGTTGCACCCGTCGCGTATTTCACTGTCTGCGCAGCAGACAGTGAAATACATTTAGGGGCCCTCTTACGGGGGCCCCTGCAGTGCCCATGCCAGTGGCATGGGCACTGCAGGGGCCCCCAGGGGCCCCGCGACCCCCCCTACCGCCATCCGGTTCCCGGCGGGCGGACCGCCGGGAACTGGATGGCGGTAGGGGGGGTCGGAATCCCCTCGGCGGCGCAGCTAGCTGCGCCGCCTTGGAGGATTCCAATGGGCGGCGGTACACTGGCGGGAGGCCGCCAGTGTTGCCGGTCCGACCGCGGCTTTACCGCCGCGGTCGGAATGCCCATTGGAGCACCGCCGGCCTGTCGGCGGTGCTCCCGCGGTCCTCCAACCCGGCGGTCATGGACCGCCAGGGTTGGAATGACCACCATAGTAATCACTGATGACATACAGTACAGTCATGGTAGTTTCTATTGTGTCGAGACCCCTAACCAAGAGCAACGATTTCTGCAATAATTGTTTGTCAGAACAATATTGTTTAGATGTAACGACCTAGAGATAGAGTAATTGGTGATCACATGCAGTAGAGTAGTTTTGTTTTTTTGCCTTCTAAAGAACATGACAGTGCCTATGTTTAAGTGACTGCAAAACACTAACCCACAAATTAACACAATTGTAACTGAATCTATTACAACACAATATTCCTGTCATATGACAAATACATGGAACTACATTAGCCTGCTGTAGATGAAAGAATCAAGTCCCTCCTCAGGATTATTGTTGTAGAGTGTCTTGTCTGTGGCACATGAAAGTTGGCAATTGTGTGAATAAACCAAAAGTTACCCAGGCAGAAGTTTTAACTGATCAAAAAACAGCTCTGTGACATGTTGCAACGTAAAGCTTTGTGAAGGACAAACATGCAAGAAACAATTGAGAATATCTGGGATAGTTCTGCAATAGACAGAAAGGTAGAATTCAACAGTAATTGCATTCCATATGTATGCTCATGTACTGCTGTTTCAAACCATTAATAGGGCCTGCCACTTTATTGAAATATTGAACCATTTTCTGCCACTGTAAAAGCACCATATCAACTGGTTTCCTTTGATTGTCAGCATCTGGGCAACGTTTGATATGCGTATTGAAGATTTGACAACATCAATTTCCCACCATAAAATATCTTTTTCAGTATGTTTGAATTATAAAAAGTGATCAACCATCAGGGCATGAGCTACCTTGCATCTAACCTGTGAATTATATTGCATAATTTCTTCCTTACTGGCTGTGTGGTTTTGCCAATATACAGGAGCCCACAAGGACATTGATTACAGTAAATGACATTACAAGTGTTTCAGTTAGAACAGCACTTAATTACAAAGTTCAAGCCATTGATCTGAAAATCGTTTTCTGTTTTGGTGGTGTTACAAGCCACACAGTTCTTGCACTTATAATACCAACCATGGGTGTCAAATCTAACATCTGCTGAATTTTCAATGTAGGGGGTTCAACATATGCTTTGACTAAGCGATCTTTCAAAGTGTAACCTCTGTTGAAGGCAAACAATGGTTTATCTCTAAAGATGGGATCACCTGAGAGTAAATTCCAGTGTTTGTTGATTATCTTCTTGATTCATTGGACAGTGTGCCAAATGTTGAATCACAGACAAGTTGAGAAAGTTGAGGTCTATCTTGGATTTGCATCAGCGAGTCCCAACATTATACCATACCCTTTTGAGTGCTCTTCTCAGACGTTTAGATGGATAACTCGCGATCTTCATTTGTCATTTAGTTTTTGTGCTTCTGAAAAATAATTTTCTTGTAACATTTCCATCTTAGACAGAGGAACTGTCAAAATGGGAAGTTATCTTTTAAAACTTGGGAATGATGGCTGTCATATCTAAGACGTGTGTTTCTGGATGTTGGTTTAGTGTATAGAGTGTGGTATAAACTGTGTAAAATCTGTTGGTCCCTGGTGACGTCTGAAAAGACCATGTTGTTTTGATCAAATTCAAGAATTCAAACGTTCATGAAACTGGATTGAATTCTGAGAGTTTCTTTTCCAAATCAGAAAAGCATCAGCTATACAACCCATGCATTTAGTAATCTGTGACTTAAATGGATTAATCTCAGAATCAATAAAATTGTACTCAAAATCTCGAATGTAATTCTATGCTATATTTGGGGCAAAAACGTCCCCCATAGCTACGCCATTCATCTGTTCCTATAATTGATTTTCTGAACACAAAAAAGTTTTGATTAAGAGCTAACTCTGTGCACTCTATTATGAAGGTGGTGGGCAAGCAATAGGGCTACGTCCTTGTTTCAAGAAGATCATGTACTATACTTAGGATTTCCTGCTCAGGGATGTTATTATAAAGAATTTCAATGTCCAATTCAGCTCTGCTATTTGGTTAATATTATAAAATATTGATCACAGCTGTTGTGTCTCTAATACAAGTAGGATAATTGATGGCAAAAGATTTTATGTATAATGTGGCGAGGGTTTTAAAATAGAATTGAATCCAGGGACAATTGGACGTCCTGGTAGCTTGAGTGTTTTTTTCTGGACCTTGGGATGAATGTAAATGGCTGGCACCACTGGGCTAATATTATTCAAAAAGGTGGATTCTTTTGCACTTTACCATCCCTCGTCGACCCCCTTCTGACGCAGAGGTAAAATGAGTTTTCTGAGATCATTTAGCAAGTTTATAGTGGGCCAACACATTATGGTGGTCATTCTGACCTCGGCGGTAAAAGGCGCCTACCGCCGGCCAGAAATCCTCCATAATTCCGCCGCGGTCACGGTAACCCGCCACGGTCATTCTGACCCGCAGCAGCCAAACCTCCGAAAATCCGACAGCCACAACAGACCGCCAGACCAGCGGTCGGCGGAAAAGTGGAGGTGACCAAACCTCCACCGTCACGCCAACAGAAATACGCCCATGCCATTACGACCCACCAATCCACGCAGCGGTCTTTCAAACGCGGTTTTCCATTGGCGGTACACACCGCCGCGGTCAGAATACACACAAACGAACAAAACTCAGCCACATTGGACGATTTGAATTCCACACACCTGATACACATACACACACCACTCCCACACACACAATACAATATAAAACACACACCCACATCACCCACAAACTCCTACGACCAAAAATTCAGAAAGAAGCACTGAGAGACACATCAGCGATCACAGAATACCATCACACAGAGGCACACTACACCATCACCCACACAATATCCACACACAAAACAACACACACCACCACACTCAACACACATAACTACACATACTCCACCCCACACATCATACACACCACTCCATGGCACCCCAAAGACACCCCCGCTTCTCAGACGAAGAACTCAGGGTCATGGTGGAGGAAATCGTTCGGGTAGAGCCCCAGCTCTTCGGCACACAGGTCCAATACACCAGCATTGCCCGGAGGACGGAGCTATGGCAGAGGATTGTCGACAGGGTCAATGCTGTGGGACAGCACCCCAGAAATCGGGAAGACATCAGGAAGCGATGGAACGACCTACGGGGGAAGATGCGTTCCATGGTATCCAGGCACAACATCGCCGTGCAGAAGACTGGCGGAGGACCCCCACCTCAACCCCCACAATTTACAACATGGGAGGAGGAAGTCTTGAACATCCTGCATCCTGACGGCCTCGCAGGAGTCGGCGGAGGAATGGATACTGGTAAGTTGAAGCTTCACTACTGCTTCCCCCCCACCTGCATGCCAAATCATACCCCAACCCTCACCCCCATCCTCGAACCCCACCCTCACCCCCACCCCCATCCTCACCCCCACCCGCACCCCCACCACCATCCTCACCCCCACCACCATCCTCACCCCCACCCCCAGCACACCTATTTCCTGCCAATGTCTCACCATCACAACCCACACATCCCAAAACCTAGGCCTGCATGCGTCCACTAAGCATGGACACCCATCACCAAAGCATACCCAATGCATATACACATCCCCCCCACAAGCCACCCTCACCAAAGCCCCCACACACGAATGCCAGCACTTGGGGACACGGGAACCCACAGATACACCCATATGCCACACATTGAAACTATAACCATACCTCTATACCCCTGCAGGACCCGACCGTCAACACACCGCCACGGAGGGCCCAGAATTCTCCACACCCCCCACCCAAGAGGCCGTCAGCGATGACAGCAGCTCTGTCGACCTGGACACTGATGACCAGCCCGGACCATCGGGGACCTCTGGACAGTCGGTTCCCCTCACACAGGCACAGGCCACTACAGACCCAAACCCCTCTGGGAACACCAGCACAGCTCCCACCCAGCGGGCCCATGCCTCTGTCTCCAGGGCGCGTCAATCTGCGGTGTGTCTACCACTACAGGGCACCCAGGATAACCCACCACCCCAACAACAACAGGGACCTGGGGGCAGTGGTAGTGGGCACACCGGCCAGGGGGCAGAGGCCCAGGGAAACAGGGCAACTCGGAGGGCAGCTGTGCGACAGGGGGGGATGGGCCCAGGGAACCCACTCTCCACGAGGCCCTCACCACCATCATGGGAGCATACAACCGCTCCCAGGAGACGATGGCGACGGTACTGGCCCGGTTCCAGGAGATCCAGGTACTGCAGGAGGAACACTATCGGGGGTACAGGGAGGACATCAGAGCCCTCACCTCCACCCTGGTTACGATGGTAGGGCTGCTGCAGGACCTCATCAACACCAGGACGGACACTCAACAACAACAAAGGGCCCCTGCCACTAGCCTGGACCAAGAACAGCCAACCACCTCCGCCGGCGCTAGTGGACAGGAGGCCCCCGCACAACAGCAGCCCACCAGACCCCCACCTCCTGCAGGAGAAGAACCACCCCGCAAGAGGGCCCTGAGATCTCGCAAGAAGACAGAGTAGGATGTCAAGACCCCCGCCAGCAAAGGATACCACCTGATGTCATCCCACTGTCCCACATTGTCACCCTGTCCATCCTTGAACTGCCCATGCTCCATCTCTCCACAGGCCTCTGGACAATGCACCTGTGTGACTGTTACTCTGGACTCTGCCATGGACATTCCTTCACCATAGCCCCCACCCACTTGAAACCACCCATCCCATTTTGAGCACTGAAATAAACACCTATTTTGCACAAAACTATCTGGAGTCTGGCTGTGATTTCAAAATATTGTAATTGACATGACAGTGCAAATATGTCCTTGTACATAGTGAAGTCAACAAACAGCTGCCACAAAGCTGTAGTCCATGGGGAAACGAAGCACAGGACTCGTAGTGGGGACCCCAGATCTGAAATAGGGAGGGAAAAGCCACAACTCAGTCATCATACACTGGGGCAAATAGACAGGCAGCAGAGATGCAGGAGAGTAGTTCACATTTACTGAATTATGTTTGAATTGTTACCTGTGTCCTATTGGAAGTACTGTTCAATGATTCTGTCCCTGTTGTCTGTTTCAGCCCCGTCGTCTTCCTCCTCGTCACTCTCCACAGGTTCCACAGCTGCCACAACACCACCGTCTCGACCATCCTCCTGCAGGAAAGGCACCTGGCGGCGCAAAGCCAGGTTGTGAAGCATGCAGCAGGCCACGATGATGTGACACACCTTCTTAGGTGAGTACATTAGGGATCCACCTGTCATATGCAGGCACCTAAACCTGGCCTTTAGGAGGCCAAAGGTGCGTTCGATCACCCTCCTAGTACGCCCATGGGCCTCATTGTACCGTTCCTCTGCCCTGGTCCGGGGATTCCTTACTGGGGTCAGTAGCCACGACAGGTTGGGGTACCCAGAGTCCCCCAATAGCCATACACGGTGTCTCTCTAGCTGTTCCATCACGTAAGGGATGCTGCTATTCCTCAGGATGTAGGCGTCATGCACTGACCCTGGGAATTTGGCATTTACATGCGAGATGTACTGGTCAGCCAAACACACCACCTGGATGTTCATGGAATGGTAACTTTTTCTGTTCCTGTACACCTGCTCCCTGTCTCTTGGGGGAACCAAAGCCACATGGGTCCCATTAATGGCACCAATGACGTTGGGAATATGTCCAAGGGCGTAGAAATCACCCTTCACTGTAGCCAATTCGCCCACCTCAGGGAAAATGATGTAGCTCCTCACGTATTTCATCAGGGCAGACAACACTCTGGATAACACCTTCGAAAACATGGGCTGAGACATCCCAGAAGCAATTCCCACTGTTGTCTGAAATGACCCACTTGCCAAGAAATGGAGTACTGACAGGACCTGCACCAGAGGGGGAATCCCTGTCGGTTGGCGGAGGGGGGACATCAGGTCGGGCTCCAGCTGGGCACACAGTTCATGTATAGTGGCACGGTCAAGCCAGTAGGTCAGGATAATGTGGCGTTCTTCCATTGTCGACAGGTCCACCAGCGGTCGGTACACGCGAGGATTCATCCGTCTCCTCGCCAAACCCAGCGGACGGTGCCTAGGAAGGACAACATGGAGCACAGAGTCAAGCAACCCACAGGTACGTACTCACAGCTTGCACAGTAAACGATTCTCCATGCAGTGAATGGCGTGTCTGAGTGGCTATGCAAGGCCTAGGCCTGTGTGACGCAGTTGAAATTGAGCCATGTGGACCCTCGAAATGGCGGCTGCCTGACCTGTGAAGTGTGACAATGGGATGTGAGGTCAATGCGCTGGCGTGGCACACCGCGGCGGTCGGCGGTCGAAGACCGCGGCGCGAAGCCGCATTGGTTAACATTGAAGCCTATGGGTTTCAGGAGCCAATGGCGAAGGGCGCCGGCGGTGGCGGTACGCACCGCCGCGGTACGCACCGCCGCGGGCGTGACCGCCATTTTCTATCTACTTATTCACTCGCGACTTGAACTTTCACAGGAGAGGACCTATACTGCAAGTGTTGCTGTGACCTCGGTCTGGAAGGGACAATGGCTGCTGCGCCTGGGGAAAGGGCCCCTGCCTTCACTGGAGAAGAGTTGGAGAAACTTGTGGATGGGGTCCTCCCCCAGTATGCGCTACTCTACGGTCCTCCAGACCAACAAGTGAGTTTAATTCAATATGGATTTGGGGCCACTGGCTGGCTTGGGGGCCTGGCGGGGGGCCTGGCGGGGATGGGGGGCATGTTGGGGCTGGCGGGGGGCCTGGCGGGGGGCCTGGCGGGGATGGGGGGCATGTTGGGCCTGGCAGGGGGGCCTGGCGGGGGGCCTGGCGGGGATGGGGGGCATGTTGGGCCTGGCGGGGGGCCTGGCGGGGGGCCTGGCGGGGATGGGGGGCATGTTGGGCCTGGCGGGGGGCCTGGCAGGGATGGGGGGCATGTTGGGCCTGGCGGGGGCCTGGCGGGGATGGGGGGCGTTGGGCCACTGGCAACGAAAATGCAGACAAACTTGAACGTGGTATTTCTCCCTCCCTGTACGTGTCACATAGGTCCGCGCCCATGAGAAGATAGGGATTTGGCGTGCCATCGCCAAGGAAGTCCGGACCCTGGGGGTCCACCATCGACGGGGCACCCACTGCCGCAAGAGGTGGGAGGACATCCGCCGCGGGACCAAGAAGACCGCTGAGTCTCTTCTGGGGATGGCCTCCCAACGTAGGCGGGGTGCCTGCCGTCAACTGACCCCCCTGATGTTCCGGATCCTGGCGGTGGCCTACCCTGATTTGGATGGGCGCGTGAGGGCAGCACAGCAGACACAAGGGGGTGAGTACAAGCATTATCTACTCTGTTGTCGCGCAGTGGAGGTGTCAGGGTGGGGGAGGAGGGCTGTGGGTCCCCCTAGGCCAGGGCGATATCTGTAGGCTGGGCACCCCCGTAAGCCCCTGTGTCCCCAGCCACCACCCTCAGTAGTGTGTCAGTACAGCCATCCCTGGGCCGTGTCATCCATGGGTGCAGTTGTCAACTCTAGGCGTGTAGGGCATGTTCCACGGAATGCGTAGCGGACCCCAAGTGCGCAACTTAGTGCAGGGGGCATCTGTGTCTGTCATGTCCGCTAACTGTACCGGTGATCCATGTACTCAAAATCTCTTTATTTCTCTCTCCCCCCCCCCCCTTTTTGTTTGTCTTTCTGTGCTTGTGTGCATCAGCATCATCAGGCGGAGGAGAAGTGGCATCGGGGCAGGAGGGAGCTGCATCTCACATGGCCCAGGAGGGCCATGCCACAGAGTCTGACTGGACCAGTGAGACGGAGGGCGAGGGGAGCTCCACAACGGGGACGACTGGACCCTGCAGCGACACGGACACGTCCTCGGAAGGGAGCTCCCTTGCGGGGGTGGCACCATCCGTGCCCCCCGCCATTACAGGTACAGCCGCCACCCAGCGCACCATCTCCGCCCTCCCAGCAGCCCCTCAGCGTTCGCCCCGTGCCCGCTCTGCCAGGAAGCCGGGCATCTCCTTCGCCCCAGGCACCTCAGGCCCTGCCCCTGTTACCCCCGCTGCCCTCAGTGAGGAGGTCATTGACCTCCTCCGAACGCTCATTGTTGGGCAGACTACCCTTTTGAATGCCATCCAGGGGGTGGAGAGGGAGGTTCATCGCAGCAATGCGTACCTGGAGGGCATTCATTCGGGTCAGGCTGCCCATCAGCGATCGTTCCAGGCTCTGGCCTCAGCACTGACGGCAGCCATTGTCCCTGTCTCCTGCCTCCCTCTACTAACTCCCTCCTCCCAGTCTCCTGTTCCTCTGCCTGTCCCACCCACACCATCAGACCAGCCTGCACACACCTCAACACCCAAGAGCAGCTCATCCAAACATAAGCACCACAGATCACGCAGACATTCACACAAGCAACATTCCGATGCAGACATGCCAACAGTCACTACCACCTCTGTGACCCCCACCTCCTCGTCTCCCTCCTCCCTCCCTGTGACGTCTACACTCACACCTTCATTCACCTCACCATCAGCCAGTGTTTCCATCACCAGCACACCCTCCAGTCCAGTCCGCACACGTGCAGTCACCACCCCCACTGCCATTTACACGTCCCCTGTGTCCTCTCCCACTGTGTCTGTCACCCCCTCTTCCACACCACACAAACGCAGAAACAGCCATCCACCTCACGACAGCCTCCCGCTCCTGCACCTGCACCCAAAGACAGCAAACTTGTCTCGCCTACAACCACATCCTCTCCCTCCACTCCCATACCCACTGTACCTACCACTCTCCATTGTCCCAAGAAAATCTATCTCTCTACTGCTACCTTCTTTCCTGACCCTGAGCCCCCCCCCTCCTTCTCGTCGGGGTAAAAAGAGCACCTCAGCCACCACCAGCCCTGCAGCCCCCTTGACAAGGGTGCAGGGGTATTGGAGCCCACCAGCCCGCAGGTCTGGATCTTCGCCCAGCAGCAAGGGGACAGCCAGCCCACCCCCTGGGAAGAGGAGCAGAAGGCGGAAGGGCCGCTGCCGGAGCCCGGATTCGATATCCCCCCAGGACAATAGCCAGCCACCGTCAACAGCCACAGCTCCAAAGGGAGGAAAGGGCCACAGACTCCCGACTAAGGAGGGCAAGGGCAGCAAGGCGGAGAAGTCAGGCAGCAGGCCTGCTGCCCATGGAGGACCCGTCACAGCTGCCCAGGAGGAGCCCGCAACCCCCATAGCCGCTGCCCCGGGAGGAACCGGCATAGCTGCCCCGGGAGAGCCCACCACCCCCATAGCCGCTGCCCAGGGAGGACCCAGCCCAGCTGGCCAGGAGGGCCCCACCACCCACAGCCCAGGTGGGCATTGAAGGAGCACCATCCCCGCTGCCCAGGAGGGCACCACCAGGCAATGAGCAGTTGGCCATAGAATGGCCGCCGTCTCCAGCACCGCTCCGCTGGGGACCGCCGTCTCAAGAACCGCTGAACTGGGCCCTTCAAGGCAAGAACCGCTGAACTGGGCCCCGCCGTCTCCAGCACCGCTCCGCTGGGGACCGCCGTCTCAAGAACCGCTGAACTGGGCCCTTCAAGGCAAGAACCGCTGAAATGGGCCCTTCAAGGCAAGAACCGCTGAACTGGGCCCTTCAAGGCAAGAACCGCTGAACTGGGCCCCGCCGTCTCCAGCATCGCTCCGCTGGGGACCGCCGTCTCAAGAACCGCTGAACTGGGCCCTTCAAGGCAAGAACCGCTGAACTGGGCCCCGCCGTCTCCAGCACCGCTCCGCTGGGGACCGCCGTCTCAAGAACCGCTGAACTGGGCCCTTCAAGGCAAGAACCGCTGAAATGGGCCCTTCAAGGCAATAACCGCTGAACTGGGCCCTTCAAGGCAAGAACCGCTGAACTGGGCCCCGCCGTCTCCAGCATCGCTCCGCTGGGGACCGCCGTCTCAAGAACCGCTGAACTGGGCCCTTCAAGGCAAGAACCGCTGAACTGGGCCCTTCCAGGCAGGAACCGCTGGCCCTTTGGCAGACGTGGCAGGGCAGGATCTGTCTCGGGCAGGGCTGCAGGATGTCCTCTGGCCAACATGCCTCCTCCAGTGGCAGTGGAGTCTGTTATGGACTGTTTGGACTGTGGCTTTGCTCTCCCCAGGATGGCCCAGTGGGCAGGCCACCCACTGTATGGACTGTTTGGACTGTGGCTTTGCTCTCCCCAGGATGGCCCAGTGGGCAGGCCACCCACTGTATGGACTGTTTGGACTGTGGCTTTGCTCTCCCCAGGATGGCCCAGTGGGCAGGCCACCCACTGTATGGACTGTTTGGACTGTGGCTTTGCTCTCCCCAGGATGGGCCAGTGGGCAGGCCACCCACTGTATGGACTGTTTGGACTGTGGCTTTGCTCTCCCCAGGATGGGCCAGTGGTCATGGAGTCCCCTCGTGGATCTGACGTCGTGTACTCAAGTGGCTGAGGTGCCCCCCCTTCCCTTCCCCCTGAGGTGCCTGTCCTTTTTTCTTTCTGATGCCCCTGCAGTGTTCTCTCCGTGGAGTTCTCGTCGTGGGACTGGGCCTTGCCCCTTTGCTCAGGACCCCTGTGGTCCACGGACAGTGGTTGGACTACATTTAGTAGCTGTATATATTTTGTACATAGTTTATTTATTTATTTGGATTACTGCTGTCCATTTTTCAATATATCTGCCCGTTTGAGATCTCTTCTTTTGGTCTTTGCATTATTTCGGAAGGGGGGGGGGTTGTGGGTTGTGACAGTGATCTGTGGGAATGCATTGATGTGTGTGTTGTAGTGGGTGTGGGTGGGTGGTTGTGTGCCGGTAATCTTTTCCCTCCCCTGTGTCGTAGGTGCAGTACTCACCGATGTCTTCCGCGCCGCCGGGCGTGCTCCTGGTACAGGAGCAGGTATAGGAGTGCGGGGATGACCTGCAACTCGGGTTCCATACTGCCGGAATCTCGCGTGGAGTATGTGGAGGTGAGCGTTTTCCCGTTCGTAGTCTGTTTCCGCCGTGTTTTTATCGGCGGTGCTCCCGCCCCGGAAAAGGTGGCGGATTGGTGGGTCGTGATAGGGTGGGCGGTACATTGTCTGCCGCCTGGCTGTTGGCGGGGACCGCCGCGCTGTTTGTTTGTTCCGCCGTGGCGGGCAGAGTGTTAATGCGGCGGGCTGTGTTGGCGGTTCCCGCCAGGGTCAGAATTGCATATTTTGGACCGCCGGCCTGTTGGAGGGTTGGCCGCCGCTTTATCACCGACCGCCAGGGTCAGAATGAGGGCCTATGTTGGTTGTAGACTTCATCATTATAGGAAGATTTGCCTATAAGGACATTCCTGCTGTCCGTATCAGCTGGATTGATTACTACCTCTGTAAGGGATTGTAATTTATGTTGAAGTGTATGTTGGTCCTTTGACAGATTGTATTTACTGTAGTGAGGAGTGCTGAATAGATGATCAATTTCAGTAAGAATGGTGTTTTCAAACATGATCTGGTTACTAGGGTAAAACGTTGCAGTATTATGGAGCCCAGTGTTGTCATATATTGGAATAAGTTAATTTTTGGAAAGAAAAACATTTGCGATGGATGGATCTGACTAAACAATGCGGTCATTCCTGTGTATGGGTACAAAGGTGAGGCCAAAATTCCAAAGTGAGTTCTCCATCTCTGCTCGCCTGCATGGGCCTGACCCTCTGTTACTTTGCTCTAAAAAAGTCTGATGGGATGTGAGAGGTTTGTCACTCAAGTTGCCTGTACGTGAGCCTTCAGGTGATTGATTACTATTGACGCCAGTACCTGTGTCTGAAAATGTGTTCCTCCTATTTATTTGTGCATTAATGGTGGATTCCTGATAGAAGTCCTTTTTCAAATATGGATAAGTACGTTCTTTATTGTAATTCCTAATGTCTCTCTTAGCTGCATTTTTTACTATATTAATATTTTATTAATCTATTTGAATTTCTTAATGGTGGAAGCTACTTTGTCAAAGAGTGATTTGGAATTAATGATGCTTGTGTCATTTGCGATTTTCAAAATCTTCTCTCTCCTTTGCTAAGAGCTTGATATATTTCAAAGCTGTTCAAATGCTTAGAAGCATCTAGGTTCTAGAGCATTTATTTGCAGTAAAACTGAAGTTGATCTAAAAGTCAGTGTCCTTGGTAAAAATGATGTTATTTTTTTTTTTAAACCTACTGGGATTAAATGAGCCCTTAGGCAATCAGTGGTGAATTTTGCATGCAGGTCAGTCCTAACAAGTTTAATTTTCATTCTTTTTAACTGAGCTAAATTTGCATCAGGTGGCTGTTGATGCCCACTATATACATTTGATAGCGCACACTAATTCACTGTTCCTGAGGAACATTTGGAGTAATTTGAATGCCAGGGGGCAGGGAATCCAGAGACAATTGGATGTCCTGGTAACCTGAGTGGTTTTTCCTGGACCTTGGGATGAATGTAAATGGCTGGTACCACTGGGCTAATATTATTCAAAAAGGTGGATTATTTTGCACTGGGATTACATTAGCCTTTAGGCAATCAGTGGTGTATTTTGCCCGCAGTTCAGTCGTAACAAGTTTAATTTTGATAGCGCACACTAAGTCACTGTTCCTGAGGGAAATTTGGAATAATTTGAATGCCAGCGGACAGGGAAACAGATAAAAACTCTGCTCCCGGTGAAAGGAGCAGTTGTCACAGACCTACCTCCGGGTGACCAACGTTAGTATTGCTTTTGCTCCCGCCAAGTAAAAGCAAACAGCTGTCACCCAAGGGTGGGCACCTCTGGAGATAGCACTAGCTGTCCTGCAGGGCTGGGGGCCCCCCAGAGAGATAAATGTCTCTATGAGGGGATTGTGAGCTCCCTCTCCTTTGTTTGGCACAGCCAAAGCCAGGAAGATGTTGGTGGTTCCTGGGGCCATATATGTCCTTGGAGGGGGGCCACACAGCTCCCTTCCCTCTTCAAAAAATGTAAATGGCTCCGGAGAGCTGGTGATCCCTGGGGTACGGAAGGTCCATAAGGACAGCAATCATTTTTATTTAGCCAGAGAAGGTTGTGGTCCCAAGGGCTCCTAACAGCTGCCGGAGAGGGAGGGGGGTCAGTGCAGCCCCCCCCCTCCATTAATGAAGTGAAGCCCCGGGGAGGTGGTGGTCCCTGGGGCACATGTGAGCCCATGGAGGAGGGTTCACTCAGTCCCCCTCCAGTCTAATTACTATGCCCTGGTGAGGTGGTGGTCCTGGGGTTCTCAGAACCCAATGGATGGGGACCCACCTCATTTTATTAAATACATTTGTGTATGCCGGTGGGACCTGACCCACCCAGGGACTTTCTTTGAAAACATGTGGGAGCCCACACTTGATTTTTTATGTTTTTGCAGTGAATTCATGAATTCCCTTTGAATTATTGTCAAATATTACAAAACAAAATGCATTTTTGCCATGGCAGGTTCGCATGGGAATCTCTGGACCAAGGCTAGGGGGTCAGGGTATATATACCCTTCCCCCTTTTTTAAATTGTTTTTGTTTTTGTTTGGGACTCAGCTGAGTCCAAGTCCTAAAATGGCTGCCAACACATCCTGGTTGAAGCGTTAGAAGTCAATCAGATCTCTGCAAGAGATTGGGAGAGTTTGCGAATTATTCACACACCTAGATATACAAATTTGGATTTTGTTTAAAGTGTTACTGAACAGATTTATACCAAATAACAAAAAGCATGTTTTCTGGACCAAGAGCTACCTTTCTACCAAATTTGGTGCAATTGCGTCCAGCAGTTTGGGCTGTAGTTGTGTTCAAAACCCTATTGGTATTAACATGGGGAAAACACATTTTGGAACGCCCTCTTTTTCTTGGCCCCTGCTTGACGGATCACCCCAAAACTTTACAAACAAGAGCTGAAGTGAACAATGCAGTTTTTTGGAAACGTTTGTGCATATTCATCAAATCGTGCCAATGATATAGGCAAGTCCAAGAACATTTTTCCTATGGAAACTAGGTCCTAAGTATGACTACCTAATATTATATATATATATATATATATATATATATATATATATATATACTGTGCCTGGAGTGCTGATGGGCTTTTGTCATTTTACAGTTCAGCAAGGATGGTACTGGACCAATCCTATGCTTAAAAAATGTTGCTGATCAATGATAAAATACTTTGTCGCGTTTTATCTCAGCGTGGATGGCAGTTGCCAATCCTATGCTTAAAAACTTTGCTAGAAAAACAGACATTTGAGGTGAGCAAATCTAGAGTGTAGCTGGTGTTGCAGGGTGCTCCTTACTGGAGTTGCTCTCCACCTTAACTTGGGAACAACCTAGAGTTCTCCTTTCTTTATTTGTATATATATATATATATACATATATATATATATATATGTACATACATATATATATTTTTTTCCTTTTTTTCACCAAAAAAAACAAAGGTTACAGGGACGTTATAGTTAGGAAATAGAATTTTAAAAAAACTATGAAATTCACTTAAAAAAATCAAAGGTTACATGGATGTTATAGATAAGCGCACAGTTTAAACGTACACAACTATAGAACTTCAGCGGTTATATTTAGAGTTATCTCCATTGCTTAGAAGAATAAAGCACTCATAGCGTACTCTGAGAGCGTGTGACTCGTCTTTCCTCGTGAGACTGATTTTGGATGTGGATACCCGGTGTGCCGTACCGGATCGCTCGTGCCTCCCTCATGCCAGCAACCTGAGGCTTAATGGTAATTTTGGAAGGAAATGTATATCTATATCTATATCTATATCTACATCTCTCTCTCTATATATATATGTATATATATATATATATATATATATATATATATATATCCA
Organism: Pleurodeles waltl; assembly: GCF_031143425.1. NCBI lineage: Eukaryota > Metazoa > Chordata > Amphibia > Caudata > Salamandridae > Pleurodeles > Pleurodeles waltl. The sequence goes on along the minus strand of NC_090444.1, from coordinate 1,683,006,267 downwards.
TATGTATATATATATATTCACTGAACAAAACAAAGGTTATGGGGGGTTATGGTTAGGACACAGTTAGGAAACAGAATAAATAAAAAAAAATATAGATATACTTTTAAATAACCAAAGGTTACAGAGATGTTATAGTTAGGCTCACATTTTAAATGTACAAAACCATCGAAATTCAGCTTTATAATTAGAGTTCTTTAAAGTAACTATAACTCGTGCCCTAAGGTAACTATAACTCGTGCCCCCCCCCTTGCACAGTTTTCTCCTCAATAACTTTACTTCAAATATAACATTATTGTCAATGATGTTATCAAACATGTCATGAGTGTTGTAATATGTGAAGTAATTTACAGTACATGGTGAGGGTACATGTTATAGTTACCTTAAGGCACACAGGGCCACGCAATATTGTAGTAAATATGGCATATCCCTGCCTTTCTGAAATGGCACAGCACATTGCTGCAAAACTTGCTGCCATGCTGCACCACTTCTTTGTAAATGAGGCCCTTCATTTTTTAAGTGAATTTCAAAGATCTTTTGATTTGTATTTCCTAACAGTAACAACTGGCCTTGGACAGTGAGTGTGTGAGTCAGTGCATTAGTGTCTCAGTAGGTCTGTGAGTGGGTGAGAGTGTTTGAGCGGGTCTTTCAATAGGAGTGTGAGTGTCTGAGTGGGACTGTGAGTGGGTGTATGAGTCTCTGAGTGTGTCTGTGAGTCAGTGCGTGAGTATCTAAGTGGGTGTGTGAGTCGGTGCTTGATTGTCTAAGTAATTCTGTGAGTGAGTGCGTGAGCTCAAATGGGTCTGTAAGTTGGTGCATGAATGTCTCAGCGGGTCTGTGAGTAGGTGCATAAGAGTCCAAGTGGATCTGTTAGTGATTGTGTGAGTCTCTGAGTGGGTCTGTAAGTAGGTGTGTGAGTCTCTGAGTGGGTATCTGAGTAGGTGCATGAGTCTTTGATTGGGCTTGTGAGTGAGTGCATGAGTCTTTGAGTGGGTGTGTGAGCAGGTGTGTGAGCCTCTGAGTGGGTCTGTGAGTGCTTGTGTGAGTCTCTGAGTGGATCTGTGAGTGGTGTGTGAGTGTCTAAGTGGGTCTGTGAGTGGGTAGATGAGTCTTTGAGTGCATCTGTGAGTGCATGAGTTTTTGAGTGGCTCTGTGAGTGAGTGCATGAGTCTCTGAGTGGGTCTGCGAATGGGTGTGTGAGCCTGAGTGGGTCTGTGAGTGGGTGTATGAATGTCTGAGTGGGTTTGTCAGTGGGTTCATTAGTGTCGGAGTGGGTCTGTATGTAAGTACATGAGTCTCTGTGTTGGTCTGTGAGTGGGTGCATGAGTGTCTGAGTGCAGTTGTGAGTGCAGGTGTGTGGGTGTGTCAATAGCTGTGTGAGTGACTCAGCCACAAAGGATCCTCAGGTGCCCTTTTATCCAAAAGAATCCACAGTTTTCCCAAAATATTTACACAAGTGGAGTTTTGCCTGCCTTCTTGGATAAATGTCCAGTACATATTCTACACTACAGATGCATAATGGAGCACAAGGAAATGTCACCAGTGACCTCATGTGCGTTTTAGGCAATATAATTGTTTCTGGTGCGTCTTCATCAAGAAATATGTGGTAACATGAATCCTCCTATGAGACAATGAGACTAGAAAGAGGTCAATAGCCACCAAACCAGGGTCCTTCCTCTTCACTATATGAAATAAGTGCCTCTTTGTTTGATAAAGATGTCCTAATGTTCCTTCACATCAAGAAGTCCTCTCCAAAATCAGCTAGTAATACGCTGGGGAGTCCACTTGTTAAGATCTCCATCATCCTGGCAAAAGACAGGAAGACCTTATAATTACTAGTAAGGCAGGTGGGGCCAAACAGGGAAATATCCAAGTGATTTCCACATTTGAAAGACTCACAGCAATTTAAAGCAAGAACCATGGACTCTACTCTCACCCGGAGAGGACAAGAAAGAACCCACTTGTCACAGTCACATACAGATTGCTCTCCAGTAGATCAATGATGAAGCCATCCATCTCCACAAAGGCTTTCAGATTATTTCTCAATATGGACTTGCCAAGAAAACACACTTGCTTTGCCTCGCCCAGGAGGTAAAATTATTTGTCCTTTACAGAAGTGGAGCATAGACAGGGGAACATGCTATTTTTACATTTGTAAGTATTTCTTGTGGAGGATTAATTTCTGTGAAATTACCATCATGGTCAGAACCGGTCTGGGGCCCAGCCACAATTTAATGGGGCTATGGGGCCATGCAGTCCCACTCCATGGGCTGATCTCAGCCACAGGCAACCCATGCCCAAGGTATCATCCATAAACAAATAGGGGAGGAGAGCCCCGTGGGCCCCCTTCTTGGGCCAATTTGCCATTAAGAGATGGGCCATTAAGAGATGAGCCCAGCTGGCTCCCCTCTTCCTGCGGGAGCGGGCATTGCGATTGTACACAGGGAGCTGCTCAGTGCTGGAGCACTGATAGAAGTCCTCTTTCCGCCTCAGGTTTAGAAACCAGAGGCCTGCGGGAGAGACAACATCATAAAACTCACCCTTCGAAGTCGATCAGATCTTTGGACTTGGTGACCGAGGAAGAAGTCAGAAATCATTCAGCCACAAAACAATAACATGAAACCATAAACAATTTTAAAAACCATAATTAATTCAACGCCAAATCAAAACACCAATCTGAATAAAGTTTCAAAGCTTTATTACAATCCCAAAATCAATGTCACATAAATTGGTGTGCAAAACTAAGTTATAAAGATACATTAAACCCATAGGTTGACCAAAGTGTCTGAAAAGATGCAACCTACTATACATCATCACTGTTAGGCACACCAAAAGAATTATGTGGATTAGCAATAACACAATTTAAACATTATTAATAAAATTCAGAGAAGATGATGGTGACATAAGTAAACCATCAAAATACAGTTTTAATAAATAATTTCAGAGCTGGGCCATTACTATCACTAACCAGAATTAGGATTTGCATGTGAGGGAACAGGCTAACACTTTGCAAAAGCAAAAATGAAGGAAGACAAAAATAATTTAGAAAACATCTAAGTCTAATAACTCACTACAAAGATATGCTAGTGGTAGTTACTAACGGAAAAGGAAAACAAGAAACCACATTTAGTTATACCCCTCTTCATGGGACACCATACGGCATTGATTCAATGCAACAGAGCGGTCGCCATCTTCCGCTGTTGATTGACAGGAGCAGTAGGACAGTGCAGAACACGAGCTGCACATAGGACAGATCAGCAGTTCAGAATTAGTTGGCCATATAACAGAACAGGGCAGATAAAACTATGATGAGGAAACTCATCAGGAAAGTCAGAGAAAACAGAGTGTAAGAGAGCGGGCTTACACAGATATAAACTGGCTCCAAGAAAGTTCAGAAGGTAACTGACTTCAATTCCAAAGTTCTTCACTAATCAAAATACCCTAAATCCATTTAATTGGTTCTTCATATGTCCACATTCTAGGCGTCAGTTTCAGCATCCAGTAGCAGGCAGTGGTGCCCTGGTGGGGTCCCTCTGAGAGCCTAGCACCAGAGCTAAAGAGTCAGATTATTTTTACCATTGGTAGTAGTATAATACAACATAATATCAGCGAAAGGAGAACAATTAATGTGATGCCAGGATCATGAGTGAATACTTACCTATCAGAGCTTTAATATTGGTGTACATTATGCTGATATGGTGTTGTATTATAATGATGACAAAGTTAGCAAATGGAAATGGGAAGTACTTTTGCCATATGTAATGGTGAATGACTATTTAATGAGAAATCAAAGCAGTGCATAGGTTGGATTGAGAATGTCTGGGAGGTCTTCCAAAATGCGTCTCCTGAAAACATGTTGCAAAGAGAGTTCTTTTGTGCAGTTTGGAGTTAATAAAGCGATCTGGAATATTTCTCTCACTGAGTGGAGGCTTTCTTTGAATCAGAGAAAGGGGTGTTTGGATGCTAAAGCGCTTGCAGTTACGCTATTACCTGCACAAGCTGCAATCAGGCAGCAGGCCTGAAACTGTCAAAGTAACCAGCTTACCCCAGGACACAGACAATAATTAGGAGAGAGGGGGATGAAGCAGGGAGAGGTTCAGAGGGGAGAGTCAGGTGGCTCACATGGGGTGGATTGGTTCTTCCAGGGTGATGCACCTGCCTTGGATTACCGATGTCAGGTGCAGGTTACCGTGGGCATTGGTCGAGCAGTAAGGAGAGAAATCAATATTATGTTGGAAGGATAAACTGCACAAAGTATACAGAGCGACATGGCTAATATTGTGAACTAACTGCCCTGGTCAGCCCATGTTTAAAAATGTTGTACAATAGTTGCTATGCTGAGAGTGGAGTACAATTGAAGTGCAGGATCAAGAGTAAATACTTACCTATTAGAGGTTTAATATTGGTGTACATTATGCTGATATGGCATGTATTATATTAATGACAAAGTTAGCAGAAAAGAAACGGGAAGTATTTTTTCCATATCTAATGGTGAATGACTATTCAATGAGCAATCAAAGCAGTGGATTGAGAAAGGCTGGGAGGTCAGTTGAAACGTGTCTCAGGAAAACCTGACACCAAGAGAGTATATATATATATATATATATATATATATATATATATATATATATGCGCCACCTTCTGACAGCAACAGTAAACATTGTCAAAGGTAAACGCCCACATTCCAGAACATTGCTTTCACCATCTTTTATTGAAGCTCACGCGTAACAACCTCATGGTCTTCCTCAAAGCCACAGACAGTGCACAACAAGCTCCATCCACTTTAAAAACACCCCACATGTGAAGAACTTAGTAAAAAACTGTTCTTCATTTTGCTGCTGCTGGCAAGTTTTACATAGTGTCTCTTAACCCTGTTTATCATCAATTCTAAATAAACATTTGACAATCGATCCGTGTGAGCTCTCAGAGGGTAATGTTTGTATAATTAGCGGGTCCTGTATCAACCCATGAGGCGGATGTAATCGGAGAAGACAGGATCTTGCCTGGAATGAGTATCTATATATATCTATAGTGTGTAGGATATATATATATATATATATATATATATATATATATATATATATATATATATATATATATATATATACACATATATATCCAACACACTTCCCCAATGAGACTCAGTTAGGAAACTCACACTCCGGTGCTTTAACAACTCTGCTACACAATTAGTGAAGAAAATCCAATTTAATTCAGTGCGAACATACCAAAATAACACCGAACCCATTTTGGTGTCAACGCACCTTGTTCATGGTCACCATTTGACAAATCTTCATTAAAATGTTCAAAACTAGTTTTGCACTCACTTCAGCTGCTGTCTTCAAAATTCCAGGATGATTCATCAAGCTGGGACCAGGAAAAAGGGGGTCCCACAATGAGTTTTCCCAATGCAATTTCCCTCAGGGAATTTCAACACTACTACAGCCCGCCCCACTGGACAGAATTACATCAAATTTGACAAAAGGCTAGATCTTGGTCCAGAAAGATCTCTTTTTTTCTATTTGGTTGTCAATCTGTTCTGTAGTTTTGGAGTTCTCGAAGGAAATTTATTTACGCAGATCTAAAGGCAGGGATCTACCCACAAACAGCAGTGCCGTGAATTGGCTCACAGCAACCTGAGATGAAAGTGGCAGACGCCATTCCATTTTGTCAAAGAAACAGGTGGTTAATGCTATAAAGTTCACACATCCAATTAAATCTTGTAGACAGTTTAAAGAAGGTTCTTGGCTTTCACAAAAGACGAGTAACAAGGGTGCCAGTCTGGTGTGACACACAACCACCAAGGGTGTCAAAATTGCTGATCGGGATACCAATCAGACCTGTATAATGTCAACGTAACCCAGGGCACACCAGTGTAGTCCGGAAGTGATCATCCAAGAAAATTCAAAGTCCAGAACCTGTTAATGTAGTTGATCGAAGTTTATTCCTGTTAGGCAATGATACATCCAAAAACAGCCGACACGTGTTTCGTCATATTGACTTTCTCAAGGCTAAACAAATGTTTTTGCAAGTAGTGTCCAGGCGAAGAAGAAGACAAAAAATATGCCCAATGGCAGTAGGAGGACGAGCTAAAGTAGTCTTAAACATGTGTTTGCTGTTTTTTTCAAAACGGGTTCTCATTGGTCCTCTAAAGTCGTAATCATTATGACTGCCATCCGTAACACAGGACATGGAACTACTATGCAGGCTTATCATGGCCTTACTCAATCAATCAACACTTTAGAGGCATTATAAAACCACCTAGATATTTAGGAAGCAGTGATGTTTGTGATGCCTAAAAATGTACTGTCTAAAAATGTATGAGTTATGTGTACTTCATGGAAGGTATGGTATATATGTAAAGGGGCATGAGGCATTATAAAACCACCTGGATATTTAGAAAGCAGTGATGTTTGTGATGCCTAAAAATGTACTCAATATTTGAGGGTAAACATATAGGAAATGTGTAACATCCACATTAACTGGTGTGCGTGGGGGCCCCTGTCCTTTTAAAGTGTATGGCTGTGCACTGGGGAGATGGTGATCCTGGGTTTCGAAAACAGCCTAGGAGGGGGTTACATGCGTCCCCCTCCCCATTTTGGCTATCACCCGGGCCCTGGGTCATGGGGTCCCTGAGGCTGAAAACAGCCTGGGAGTGGGACAGTGCAGTCCCACTCTCACTTTTCACATTTTGCCTGGCCTCTGGGGATGGAATCCTCGGAGCCAAAATCAGCCTGGGGAGGGGGAGCCATGCGTGCCTCCTTCCCAAGATCACATAAATATACACAACCCATGGAACCTGGCCCCCCTTGGGAGGGTGGGGGACAGGGGGGTATGGGGTGGCAAATGAAAAATCAAGCATGGAAGATCACTCTTGTGTGTGTGAGTTTTTTTTCTTAAATTCTTACATTTTTGCTGTGGGTTCACATGGGACCCTGGTAGGGGTTTCAGGGTATTCCTACCCTGTGCCCCTCTGTCCCAAGATAGCTGTTAACACTTACTGGTTACAGCCAGCTTGATCTCACCTTGAGGTCTGTCAGATATGCGGACCTTAGGCAACCCTAGATTTTTTCTTTCTTTAATAACCCAAAACTACTGATTTGAGAACAATATTGAAATGGTTATGGTGTAGCTTTCTTCGCTCAGTATAGTTTCCTAGAACATGTGCTCTACTCCCAGGACCAACCAGCATATTATAAATGCCCCCAAACAAGTTAGGGGGAAGCACTCACAACAGCAGTCCAAACTAAATTATAACAAGGGAGTATAATATTGATAGTCTTCCAGAAATACAGTCCCAGAGTCACATATTACCGGCTCCAACTTCATACAAATTTCCAAGAAGCAGATCACTATTGAATGGATTTACACCATAGTACAAAAAGGCTTCTTTGTGGACCAAGATCTATTTTTCTGCCAAATTAGGTGTAATTCCATGCAGCGGTATGGACTCCGGTGGTGTCTAAAAATCCCTATTGGAAATTGCATGGGAAATGCTCATTTTGCCCCCAGACTGTTCTTGGCCCCCGCTTAACGAATCACCCTGAAACTTTCAAGACAGCAGCTGAAGTGAGTGGCAAACTAGTTTTAAAAATTTTGTGATGATTTGTCGTCACTATCAGGAGAGTCTAAACCTTGAGTGTGTCATTATGGTTCTTCCCTCCATCAGCGACATAAATAAATAGCATATTATTAAATGCAAAATATCATATGTGATTCATGCCATTCCTTTCACCTTCATAAAATATAGGGTTTAAACAATAAGGGTTTAAATCCCTAGATTGAGATAAAATAACACCGATTAGGTCTCATGACTGTTGTAACATGCAGTCTTTGAGCTCTGTTTACTTGCATCGATACACTGTATTCTGTTAAGTTTAAGTGGCATATTTATACTCTGTTTGCGCCGAATGTGCGTCCAAAATTTAGACGCACATTCAGCACAAACCTTACACGATATTTATACCATGACGGCCGACCCCGCGAACGTCAAAATTCCTCCGTGTGCGTCATTTTCTGGATGCGGGAAACTGTCTTGTGTTAATGACATGCAAGTTAGGCGTTCCTATCCAAAAAATTACTTTAAGGCCTGTGCGTCTTATTTATACTCCCGCGTCATTTTGACGCACAGGATGAGGCAGGCCTTAAAAAACGGTGCCCAGCCTGATGTGCGCTGTTTTTTAACGCCTGGGTGAGGGCAGGTGTTAAGGGACCTGTGGGCTCATTTCCATGGTCTCTGACCATAGAAACAGTCCGCAGGTGCCCTTCCCTGCCCCCAGGGACACCCCCTGCAACCCCCACCCACCCCTGGAGGACACCCATGGATGAGGGGACCCATCCCAGGTAAGTACAGGTTAGTTAAGGTAAGTATTTTACTTTTTTTTTAGTGGCATGGGGGGCCTAACCTGGGCCCCCCTACATGCCACTGTGCCCAATGGCCATGCCCAGGGGACAGAAGTCCCCTGGGCATAATCATTGGGCAGGGGGGCATGACTCCTGTCTTTACTAAGACAGGAGTCATTTCAAAGGGGGTTGTGTGTCAAAAAATGGCGCAAGTCCGGTAAGAGCCATGATTTTTTACTCTAACCTGACTTGCACCATTTTTTGACACACAACCCACATTTTACCCTATGCTGGTGCTGCCTGGTTAGAGTCATTTTTTTTTACTCTGACCAGCCCGCAGCGCCGGCTAACATCAATCCATAAATAATGCGACCGCCTGGTGCGTTGGAATGGCGTTAGCTGGGGCGTTGCTTTGCATCAAAAAGTATATATATGGGTTTAAGTTTGACCTTTGCACTATAGTAAGAAAAAAAAGTTGTATCTGTTTTTATAAGTAGCACACTCGCTCAGAATAATAACAGCTGTTCTTTGACCTCCATCACTTTACTAGGCATGGTATAAGTGTGTATGTGTGTATAAAAAAATATAGGCCCTCATTACGACTCTGGTGGTGAATGATAAAGTGGCGATAATACCACCAACAGGCTGGAGGTAAGTACCGCCAAATTATGATCATGGCGGTGACAACTCCCATAGATAGCCAACGTACCACACCAACCGCCAGGGCGGAAACAACACTCACCACGGCAGTAGCCGTCAACAGCCAGACGAGAGACAAAGTACTGCCCACCTAATCATGACACACAAATCCGGCACCTTTTCCAGGGCGGTACCAATGCCATTAAAAGCCTGGCAGAAACAGAGCTCAGAAGAGAAAGGACTCACCATCAGAGACAGAGGGAAGAACAACGCCGCCATGGAACCCGAACTGCAAGTCCTCCCGATGATCTTCTATGTTTTGCCCCACCTGGAACACCAATGCTGACGAAGATGACGACGGTGAGTACAGCCGCCTAGCACACAAGGGAGGGAGGGAGGAAACCGAGAGTGACACACACACACACAACACACACCCGACACACACACCATACACATAACCAGCTGCAGACTTAAACCAATGGCACACGACATACGGCAAAATAACACTAGGACCTGTGTACGGATGTACAGAAAATATATTAGCATAGCAAAACCCACCACATGAACCAAATATATAAAAATTGTCACAAAGGGCCAATGCCTAGTCCAAAGTCATAAGGGCACACAAGGCCACAGGGCACAGTCCAAGGCCCCACTTGTATTCTGACATCATCCAGAGAGAACACTGCAGGGGCATCATTTTGCAAGTGGGCAGGCACCTCATGGGGAAGGGGGGCTGCCTCAGCCGAATACGGGAACTGCCCCACTTGTTCTGGAGGGGGCTCAATGCCCATTTGTCTTTGCTGGGGAGTGCAAGGTCACAGTCTCTGAGCTGGGGAACATGCCCATTGGTTCTGGAGGGGGGTCCATGCCCATTACTCATTGCTGGGGAGTGCAAGGTCACAGTCTCACAGGTGGGGGAACATGCCCACTTGTTCTGGAGGGGGCTCCATGCCCATTTCTCTGTGATGGGGACTGCAAGGTCACAGTCTCTCAGGTGGGAAACATGCCCACTGGTTCTGGAGGGGGCTCCATGCCCATTTGCCTTTGCCGGGGAGTGCAAGGTACAGTCTCTGAGCTGAGGAACACGCCTACTGGTTCTGAAGGGGACTCCATGCCCATTTCTCTGTGCTGGGGAGTGCAAGGTCACAGTCTCTGAGCTGGGGAACATGTCCACTGGTTCTGGAGGAGGCTCAATGCCCATTTGTATTTGCTGGGGAGTGCAAGACCACAGTCTCTCAGGTGGGGAACATGCCCACTGGTTCTGGAGGGGGCTCCATGCCCATTTGCCTTTGCTGGGGAGTGCAAGGTACAGTCTCTGAGCTGAGGAACACGCCTACTGGTTCTGAAGGGGACTCCATGCCCATTTCTCTGTGCTGGGGAGTGCATGGTCACAGTCTCTGAGCTGGGGAATATGCCCACTGGTTCTGGAGGAGGCTCCATGCCCATTTGTATTTGCTGGGGAGTGCAAGGCCACAGTCTCTCAGGTGGGGAACATGCCCACTGGTTCTGGAGGGTGGCCTGCATGTCCTCTGCTGGTGGTGATAGCTGCACTGCCTCAGCTTTTGGTGAGGGCTGCTCTGTGGCAATAGTTGATGGTGCATCCTGGCCTGCCTCTTCTGGCGGTGATAGCAGCATTGCTTCAGCTGGTAGTGAGGGCTGCTCTGTGGCAACAGGTGATGGAGCCTCATGGCCTGCCTCTGCTGGTGGTGAGGGCTCCGTGACCACAGGTGGTGGCGGTGGTGGTTTCACCCTCCCAGCCTCTGATGGACTTGAGGGCTTCATTCTCTCCATGGCAGGAGGTGCTGGCTATTTGTGTTGTGGGCTCCTTGCCATTCCTGACTGTAGGTGTTGTGGGCCCCTTCCCCTTCCTGGCTGTGTGTGTTGTGGGCTCCTTCCCCTTCCAGGCTGTTTGTGTTGTGGGCTCCTTCCTGGCTGTAGGTGTTGTGGGCTCCTTCCACTTTCTGGCTGTTGGAGTGGAATCCCTCACAGTCATTCCTCCACGACTAGGATGTGCCTCCACTGTCCCCATGGCCTGTTTGGCTGAGGTGCTGGGCTGGCTGGTTGGCACCCTGGTTCTATGGGCAGGATTGGTGGGGGGGAGAGGGAAGAGGTCATGTTGGGCAAGGAAAAGCTTCTTAGGGACAGTTTGGCGGGAGGAGGGATGGAAGTGGAGGTTGAGGGAGAGGTTGTTGGAGGTGTACGTCTGCTGGACTTGGGTGCAGGTGCATGGGCAGTGTGCATGTTTGAGGTGGATGGCTGTTGAGTGTCTGAGTGCTTGCATTTGTGTCCTTTAGGAGGGGGGACAGACACGGTAGGAGATGACACAGGAGATAAGTGGATGGGTGTTGTGGAGGTGGCTGCTAGTGAGGTGTGTGTGCTGCTTTGTGTGGTGATGCTGGTGGTGGAGGTTGAGGCAGTGCATGCAGGTGTGAGTGTGGACATGACTGGGAGGGAGGTGGAGGAGGGGGGGACAGTGGAGGTAGTGGATGTGGTTCTGTCTGCTAATGTCTGGTGTTTGTGTGAGTGCTTGTGGGATGAAGTGTGGTGCTTGTATCTGTCTGTGCCACTCTTGGGTGTTGTCTTGTGTGCATGTTCGTCTGTATGTGTGCCTGGGATAGGTTGGGGTTGAGGAGAATGGGACTGGGAAATGGTAGTTGGGGGGATGGTAGAAACAAGGACAATGGCTGCCATCAGTGGGGAGGCCAGAGCCTGAATCGATCTGTGTTGAGCAGCCAATCCACCGTGAATGCCCTCCAGGAATGCATAGCATTGCTGCATCTGGGATGCCAGCCCCTCACTCAGGGCAGCAGGGCTGACTGGGGCAGGGCCCGAGGTGCCTGGGGCAAAGGAGATGCCCACCCTCCTGGGTGAGCCAGCATGGGCAACTCGCTGATGGGCTACTGCGGGAGCAGTGCTGGTACAGGGTGGAGGCTGTACCTGCAGCTGGGGTGGTCAAAGAGGTGTCCGCCACCACCAGGGACCTTCCATCAGAGGAGGTATCTGAGTCTGTGTTGTCTCCTCCAGTCTCCGCCGTGGTGCTCACTCGCCCTCCATCCCACTAGTTGACACTTGTTGACGCTGCCTCCTGGGTCCTGTGGGATGCAGCTCCCTATGTCACCAGTGCCCCTGCTCCTCCGCCAGATGATGATAATGCACACAAGGACAGGATGACAAAACAAGAAAGGGGGAGACAAAGGATACACTGGGTCAATGACTGCACCAACACCACTATTGGCATGCACATCACCGTCACACACAGGGAACAGGCTTAAGCACTATGTATTGCACTAACAGTGATATGGCTGATCACTAAGGCAAGAAGAGGACCACACACCACTAACTGCAGCACTCCTAGGACCCACAATGCTCTGGCTGAAAGGGACTGCTAACAAGCTAGGTTACCTGTATTTGCCATACACCCAGTACCCTTCAGTTGACCCACATTGCAATATCTGGCCCGGCCTTAGGGGCACCCAATAACACACATCCACCACCTGAATACCACCCCACCAGCCAAAATATGTATTGATACCCACTGTACTCGCCCAGTGGTGGCTGCTGTGATTCCCTCAAGTGCCCATCCAGCTCAGGGTAGGCCACCGCCAGGATGCGGGCCATCAGGGGAGTCAGGGTCTGACGGCAACCCTTCTTTGTTGGGAGGCCATCCCCACCTGGGCCTCTGCAGTCTTCCGTGCCCAGTGTCCCAGGTCCTCACACCGTTTCTGACAGTGGGTGCTCCGCCTGCCATAGACCCCCAGGGTCCGCAACTCCTTGGCGATGGCACGGCATATTCCCTTCTTTTGATGGGTACTGACCTGCAGAAGCAAAACAGACAGGAGAACACCATTGGGCAAACAGTCCAGCCTGTCACAGAAATGGCCCACCATACCCATTCCCATCACTATCAGTACATACATAGCCCAGCGCACAACATGTACACTGCCACTAGACATTACCCCATCCCCTAACCCCCACGATGCTTGCACACACATCTCCATGCATCCTTCCCACATGCAAAATGTACTTACCCGTTGGTCTAGGGGCCCATACAGCTGTCCGTACTGGGGTAGGACCCCATCCACCAGTCGCTCCAACTCCTCCGAAGTGAAGGTTGGGGCCTTTTCCCCGGTCACACAGGCCATGGTAGGTTCCAGACACATGTCACAGCAGCACACGCAGTGTAGGTGTTCTCCTGTTGAAGATCAGGAAACAAGTGAGGTCATAGATAGGAAATGGCGGTCACATCCACGGCGGTGTACAACGTCAACACCGGCGTAGATCCCCATTGGCCACTTAACTCCATAGAGCCCCATATTATCGAATGATGAATTGCACAGCGGTGCAAGACCGCCTTCCACCACAACGGCCAACATCAGCGGAATTACCTCACTTCCACCTGTCCCTCCATATAGGACAGGCGTTCCCATTTCACGGGGGAACAGGCCTATCGACAATTACTGCATCACAGATTAAATTGGCACATACTTCACCATTTACACTGTCCCAATACATAAGTGCACCATGTGGACTGCAGTTGTGGTTTTGTTGTTCCAATTGTGACACCCTACTCACTCTTGTGTACCTTAGATACCTACTGCTGCGGATGAATAGGAGGTGGAGACATACCCCCGTGTACAGACCTCTGGTGGACTTGGGTACCCTGGAGGACAGGCATATAATACTCACTTATAGGCTGGAGAGGGCCACAATCACATAGGTGGGTGCCCAGTTGGAGCAGGACCTAATATCAGCTGTCCGTCATCCCACTGGGATCCCCCCTCTTGTGCAAGTTCTATCAGTACTCCATTTCCTGGCAACTGGTTCTTTCCAAGTGACAGTGAGCTTAGCATCAGGAATGTCACAGCCAATGTTTTCAATCGTGCTGGCAAGAGTTTTGTCTGCCCTGATAAAACACATGTGCAGCTACATAGCTTTCCCACAGGTGGAAGATTTGGCCACTGCGAAGGCCTGATACTATGCAATGGGACATATCCCCAATACTATTAGGGTGATTGACAGGACACATATTGCATTTGTCCCCCCTGCCAGAATGAACAGGTGTTCAGCAATCGTAATCCACTTAATGAATGTGCATAATGTGTGCCTTGCGGACCAGTACATCTCCCACGTCAATGCTAAGTATCCTGGGTCGGTGCATGATGCCTTTGTTCTGAGGAATAGCAGCATCCCAAATGTGATGGCCCAACTACAGAGGCACAGGGTGTGGCTAATAGGTGAGCCTTGGTCCCCACCCACTGTATGTTAGTGTGTGCCTCTGGTGTCAACCCCATAGGATTGTGTGTGGCTAAATGTTGTCCCTCAATACTTGCAGATGACTCTGGCTACCCAAACCTATTGTGTCTGCTGACCCCTGTGAGGAATGCCAGGACAAGGGCTGAAGAACATTATATTGAGGCACATGGGCAAATCAGAAGGATCATTGAGAGGACCTTCGGCGACCTAAAAGCCAGGTTCAGGTGCCTCCATCTGACAGGTGGATGCCGGTGCTACTCACCCGAGAAGGTCTGCCAGATAGTAGTGGCATGTTGCTCAACCTAGCCCTCATATGCCTTATGCCATGTATCTTTTCTGCAGGAGGAGGAGACTGGAGATGCCCCTCGGGCAGCAGTAGACCCTGCTGACAGCGAGGATGAAGAGGCTGAGGATGAGGATGAGGACAACAGAACATCAATTATCTGTCAGTACTTACAATGACACACAGGTGAGACAGTGCAGATTAACATTTCTGCGACTATTGGTGTATTCTGTGTGACTGTGGCATGATGGCATTCATCTACTTACTGTCACCTATGGTTTGTCTTTTTGCAGATGTTGGTGATATAACAACTGTGTGCTGATGTGCTGACTACAGCCAGCTACAGGTCATTATTTCTGTCCTCTCACAATGCACAGTACATTTGCAATGGATGAAACTGTTTCCATGAATACACATTTTCAACACATGACATACAAGTAGTCAAGTTGTGTCCAAGGGTGTTTATTGTAGTGCTAAGAAATTGAGGGGAAAGTGCAATGGAATGGGGTGGTGATGGAGGAAAGTCCAGGGTATTGTTCCAATCTGTTTGTAGCACAGGTCCAGTGTCCAAGGGGCCATAGGAAGGGGAGCAACGGCAGTTCAAAGTAGACAAGGTGACAGGGTGGGACACAAGGGGGACAATCAGGAGAGTCTCATTTCCTAGCGGTGGTCTTAGCAAGTGTCTCTGGCTTCTGTCTGGGTTGCAGGGAACGTTTACAGGGTGGTTAACCTTCTGCAGGGGGAAGGATGCTGGTGGCCTGTGGGTCCTGTGGTGGGGCCTCCTGGCCAATAGCAGCAGTGGAAGTGGAGGTCTGGTCGATAGACTGGCTAGTGGTAGCCCGCTGGTGTGCTGTGCCTCCCTCATGATGTTGGCCAGGTCTGCTAGCACCCCTGCTATGGAGATCAGGGTGTTGTTAATGACCTGCAAGTCCTCCTTGATCCCCTGATACTATCCCTCCTGCAGCCACCTGTTGTCCTGCACGTTGTCTAGGATCTGACCCATCGTGCCCTGGGAATGTTGGTAGGTTCCCAAGATCTCGGAGAGTGCCTCCTGGAAAGTCAGTTCCCTGGTCCTGTCCTCCCCCTGGCACACATCAGTCTTCCCAGTGTCCCTGTTGGCCTGTGCCTCTGTCCCCTGAATGGTGTGCCCACTGCCACTGACCCCAGGTCCCTGATTGTCTTGTGGGTGAGGTATGGCCTGGGGTCCCTGTACAGGTGGGCACACTGCTGATTGACGTGTTCTTGGGGCAGAGGTGTGGGCATGCTGGGTGGGTGCTGTGGTGTTGGTTCCTGATGGGGGAGGCTCTGTGGTGGTCTGTGAGGGGGCTTGGGTGACTGACTTTCCAGTGGTCCCTGATGGGCCAGGTAGGTCCTCCAGATCCTGAATTCCAGAGTTACTGTCATCACTGGGGGCATCTTCTGTTGGGGGACTGAATAGTGGTGGCATCTCCTCTCCACTGACATTGGCTGGGGTACCTGTGGGGAGGTACATTATGTATTATGTTTCAAGTGTATGACATTTGTACTTCCGTAGCTTCCCCTCTATGTTTGATGTTACCCTGACAGCTTTTGCTTGTGTATGGTGATGTATTGTGGGATTGTTAGTTCCTATATGCTGTGCATGCTTTAATGAAGGGTGTCCATGCAGGGCTGGGAGGGATGTTCATGCACTGGTATGGCACGCAGGCTAGGCATTGGTATTAGTGAGATGTGTGGGTGCAGTGTGTGGGATGGAGTGGAGTGATGGGAGTGAGGCTGTGGGTATGACATGGCATGCATATATTGGTGGGATGATAGGTAGTAAATATTGACTTACCAGTGACCAGTCCTCCGGCAATTTGAGCGAGTCCCTCAGGATGCAGTATTGCCAGTACCTGCTCCTCCCATGCTGTGAGATGTAGGGGAGGAAGTGGGGGTCCACCACCAGTTCTCTGTATGGTGAGCTGGTGCCTTGCTGCTATATAACGTACCTTCCCCCGTAGGTCGTTCCACCTCCTCCTGATGTCTTCCCTTGTTCTTGGGTGCTGTCCCATAATGTTGACCCTGTCCACGATTCTCCGTCAAAGCTTCATCTTCCTTGCAATGGAAATCTTCTGTACCTGTGCTCCAAAGAGCTCTACCCTGACAATTTCCTCCACCATGACCCTTAACTCTGCCTCAGTGAAACGGGGGTGCCTTTGTGGTGCCATAGGTGTTCTGTGATGTGTGTTGGTAAGGGTGTGTTGGGTAATATGGTGGGGTGTGTGATGTGGAGTGCGTGAGGGTTGTATGGGTGTAAGTGGTGTGTGTGTCTAGTTGTCTCTGTGCTTCTCTTCTCTGTCTCCTGGCTGCAATTGTTGTTTGTAAGGGGCTGTGGGTAATGTGGGTGTGTGTTTTATAGTGGTGTGGGTGTGTGGAGGTGGTGTGTGTATGAGGGTCAGGTGTGTGTTTTTCGTATTGGCCAGTGTAGTATTGTTTTGTCTGTGCGTGTCCATTCTGAGTGCGGCGGTATGTACCTCATTTACCGCCATTGAATGTCCGCCGTGGTGATTCGTGGGTCATAATGTGGTGGGCGTTGTTTTGTTGGCATAACAGTATGGGTGTTGGTACCGACACTTTAGCACTGACCTTTGGGCTGGCCGATTTGTGTGTGTGGCAGTATTTTGTCGGATTGGTGTGTGTGTGTATGTCATAATATGGAAAATGGATATCCGCCACCGTGGCAGTATGTTTGTGGCCGTCAGCATGTCGGTAAGCGGCATTTACCACCAATGTCATAATGAGGGCCTTAGTGTGTGGACATTGTGTGATATGTTTGTTACATGTGTGGCTGTTGATACACATGCTTTATGTACTCCTGTAATCTTGTGTTGGACCTGGATGTTTGCAAATTGTTTTTCTTTGAAAATGTTTGAGTCACGAAACCTGCTAGGGCTCCTCTCTTGTTCCATAACGAATCTGCACACTAGCTCTACCTCAGATGTTTTCTTCTGTCATTGGGCTTGGGCATTTGGAATGGTGCTCCATAGTCTAAGCATTAGACAGAGCAGACCATCTAGGTTCTGTTCAAGA
This sequence comes from Pleurodeles waltl, assembly GCF_031143425.1. Taxonomy (NCBI): domain Eukaryota; kingdom Metazoa; phylum Chordata; class Amphibia; order Caudata; family Salamandridae; genus Pleurodeles; species Pleurodeles waltl. The sequence continues at coordinate 1,682,988,698 of NC_090444.1, read as the reverse complement.
TTCTGTAGCTTCCTCTTTCACACTGGATACAAAAACAACCACTTTACCGAAATTTTAAGATCTTCGATGAATTTATTACAAGGTACTGTACGTGTTCCTTCCCCTTCGAGAGCTGTTGGTTAGCCTTGAGAATGCACTGAGGACCCTGCTACAGAACAAACAGTGTTTTATTTCTGTCCTAAGTGCAATGTGAAGTACACCTGGTTGGAGAAGCCGAGCTAGCCGTCGACAATGGCAGCAGCATGAACCCGCAGCTCCTGACCGGGCTGCACTTATCCTTGAAAAACTGAGCAGAGACCCGGAGGCACAACCGGGCATAGGGAGCTTATTCTACAGAGGGTACAGTGCTGCCCTCGGAGCAGAGAGGAGTGACCCCGCTGCCGCCAACAGTGCGGAGGCCTGGTGGACTGGCTGGGCTACCGGGCTGGGTGCCCAACCAACGCAATGTGGAAATAGAGACCAGAGCAGCCAGAGAAGCGGAGTGGGTCCTGGTGGGATGCCTGGCGGGTGAGAACATAGAGGGTCACTCCAGTGCAAGGAACTGTGCTGTGAGGTGAGGATGGGCCTAAAGGCCCTTGGGGTGGCCCCTGTAACGTGCTATGGCTGCTGATTCTGTGAACTTGCCTAGTTTGGAACTATGCCTGCTGGCTGTGGGTCACTCTCCTCCTATGAGAGGGAGTAGACATTGGACAGCTCTTGGATTAATTCTGCTGAGGGTCGCAGGCAGCGGGCACTTGCAGCCCTGTCATGAATGAGGAGTGGGGGCGGCGGTTGTCCGGAGAAGAGCAGTGGCCCGGACAAGAGATGTTTGTGTGGACAGCATTGTGGGGATGGTGACTTGAGTGCACTGTAGTTTGGCCCTTCACGCTAGTCCGCCTACATCCTGAATTGGTGCCATCAGATATATTCCAAGGCACGGCGTGGTGATTGTCTGGGTCTGCCGTGGTTGTCTGACTGGACCCTTTTATATTCACCCACCTGGTGAAGACCAACACTGGAGGCAAGAGGCCACCACAGAATCATTACTTGCAGATGCCATGCTGAACTGGAACTGTGGTGCCTGGCCCTCGCTGCTTCCTACAGTCTAAATGGGGAATCAATGCACTAGACCTCAGAGATATTGTACCTCCAGCCCTGAAGCCAGAATACAATCTGCAGGGAGGATGTCACAGCCGGACTCTCCCTTAGGGCACATGCAAGACACCTTGCATAAAATACTGGAGGTGATTGAAGAGTCCAAGAACACGTTGCAACAGAAAGTAGGGAAGGTGTCAGTCGAGTGGTTTCAGAACAGATCACCAAAAACTCTCAGAGTGAAAAATAATTAGCATATCCTGGCAGATTTGGAACCCTCACACCCAGCCCTGCAGAGCCAGCTGTCACATCTAATGGATTGGGTGCAGCTGTTGGAACAATGTGCTGAAGATGAAGAGGGCCACAGTCGGTGCAACAATATATGGCTTGTCGGACTCCTTGAGGGAACAGAAGGTACTGACGTGGTGGCCTTCCTCGAGACCTGGTTGCAGTCTCTCTATGGTGCTTAGCAACTCCTGCAATTGTTTGCCCTGGAAAGGGCGCACAGAGTCCTGGCCTGACCCCTGGCACTTGGAAGGTCCCTCGACCGGTGGTGGCCAGACTCCTACACTACTGTGACCAGGAGGTGTTATTGCAAAGAGAGCAAGAGGCCGGCCTCTTCATGGTAGAAAACAGGAAAATGTTACCTGAATTCACGGCAACATTGCAGGCTAAGAGGACGTTTTACCTGGAGGTGAAGAAGATGTTGTGAGTGGAGGGGATGCAATACTCCCTATCTTTTCCTTTGAAACTTTAAATCAGGTTTCATGGTCATACACGTTTCTGCCAGACCCCCGAGGAACTCTAGGCCTGGTTGGAATCACATGTATCCAGATCTGATAGACCGAGGTTCACCAGGCCTCAGGCACCCCAGCGCCTCAGGAAGAGAAGGTGCTCAAGAGACTGGGAAGAGGGAATAACAAAACCCACACCCAAGCAAATGAACCAGGAAAATATGGTGGCTCTCTGGGGTGCAGCATCCCTGACAGAGTCCAGCCATTTTGGCATGGAGAAAGAGGACAACATGGATGTCCCTGAATCTGACATCATGTCTGACCTAGATTCCATGGTTAGCACTCTGGAGGATGCACCACATATGACGTCCCAAACGGCAGGCAAACTTCTGTAACTGCCACCACTCCTGCACCACTCAACTGACTGCGTACTGGAAGAGGCTCATCAGCCACATGTCTGGGCCAGTCTGGATGAATCTGATTAGTGTACGGTAGATATACATAGAACCTCTCCCCCAATCATCCACTGGGCTGACCGGTGAGGTGATTGTACTGAACTCACAACTATTGTTTCTGATGGTTTAGGTGGCCATCCATTGTTGTCCTGGGGAAGGGGAGTTGGGGTTTACTTGTTACTGTTGCTGATGCCCAGGTTTGCCATTGGTACAAGAATGCACTGCTTCCAAGCTTCTGGGGTGGGCAGGGGGTGGCAGGTGCCTAGATGAGGGGGTGAGTCTACTGTGAATCCAGGACAGGCACAGATGGATCCCTTAGGTTGATGACATGAAATGTCGGGGGTTTGGGTTCATCATCTAAACGCCACAATATCCTTCAATTCATGAAGAGATGAGGGCTTCAGATTGCTATGTTACAGGAGTTCCACCTTACAAAATCTGAAGCGGATAGTCTCCGCAGACACTGGCGAGGACAAGTGTATGCTATGTCATACTCTGCCTACGCAAGGGGGGCATTGATATGGGTGAGAGCAGGGATCCCCTTTGAAGCCTTTGTGGTGGAAGTGGACAAAGATGGATGATTTGTGTTGGTGGGAGGGCAACCAAGTGGCAGGGCTGTAGTCCTGGGGAGCATTTATGCTCCAAACCAGGATCAACTCCCATTTCTCCATTCCTTTTAAAAGTGACTGGCTCGCTTTCCAAATGGGCCCTTTCTTCTAGGGGGAGGCTTTAATGGAGTACTTGACCCAGAGCTGGGTCGCTCGCTCCCACCGCTGTGGGGTACAGCAACCATTAGGGCTGCAATGGGGTTAGCAACACGGATATCACAGTGGGGTATGGAGGACATCTGGCGCACCCAGCACCACCATACTAGGGATCATTCCTTTTACTCCCATCTGTATCAAGTGCATACTAGAATAGATCCGGTTGTATGTTCTGTGTCCCTCAGCAGTTCGCTTACACACTCTGAATACCTGGGCTGCACGCTGTCTGACTACAGCCCACTGATCACGACCCTGAGAACAGCTGAGAATCACCCTTCCATTTCAACAATGCATTTATACTCTGTGGCGATGGAGGACGAGGTCTTCCAAGACGCCTTGGCATCTAGGTTAATGGATTATCTCGCCCCCAAACAAGGAGCAGCCGCCAACAGGGAAATAGAGTGAGAAGCCCTCAAGTTGATGGTGAGGGGACGCTGCCTAGGACAAATGGTAGAGATTAGAAGAGACCTAGTATTAGACCTTGTACGCCTTGAAGTTGATCTGAATAAATGGGATCTCGCCCTGGGCACAGACCTGGATGCCCAAAAACATTTGCCAGAAACCTGTGACATTCACAATGAGGTGATGGAACACCTCCACTGCCATGACTATAAGACAAATACGTTCAAGGCACATGAGGAATAGGGCAGAGCAGGTAAACTCCTGGTCTTGGCTGATTCACACTGAGGGCAGGGGCACACCCATCACCAGTCTGACATCCTGATAGGGGGTAATGTTGTTCTCGCCCACACGCATAAATGAAGAATTTAGATCCTATTACATGACCCTGTAGAGCCCCCTCTGACCAGGCTTCCAGACTCACTGGGCAAATTTCTAGAGGCCATACCTCGGCCAATGCCGAAACAGATTGACCAGGAGGCCCTAGGTGCACCGATAGCTGTCCAGAAGGTTAGAGAGGCTGTTAGGTCCCTGGCATCCGGGAGATTCCAGGCACAGACAGTCTTCAGCAAGAATTTTATAAATGGTTTTTGGGTGAATTGTCACCCAAGTTTACTGAAAAGTATGCTGAGGCATTTGAAAATGGAATGTTGCCCCCTGCGACTAGGTAGGTGCTTGTGGTGCCTCTTCCTAAGGGCAAGATCCCTGATGTGATGGTCTCCGACTTCAGACCACTTTTTATGCTGAACACTGACTGTAAAGTGCTTAGTAAGGCCTTGGCTAATAGAATTTTGGCACACATGCTACCACTAATACATGACGACCAGAATGAGTTCGTACCCTCCCCCTGCACATCTCAAAGTTTGCAGAGGCTATACTCCTTGCTTTACGAAGATGTGCACCCACCTGCGCAGGCTGCACTGATAGTGTCAGTAGATCTAGAAAAGACCTTTGACATGGTCTGTTGAGATTACTTGAAGGCTGCAATGCTCTGAATGGGGCTATGTCAACGATGGGTGAGATAGATCGATCTACTGTATACCCACCCCTCGGCTGAAGTGAAAACCAGTTGCGCAGTCTGGGACAGATATGAAATCTACCCTGGAACCAGACAGAGTTGCCCACTGTCGCCATTATTGTTCGCCAAAGCGATTGAACCACTGGCGGTGAAGTTTGGAGCACAGGGTCCAGAGTGGGGGGGTGCTGAAAGGGGAGACAACACATGTCATATCCCTGTATGCTGTGTTGCCTCCAGTGCTTTAACTACTGGAGGAATTTCGGAGATACTCTGGCCTACCCCTGAACCGGCGAAAAACATGTTTTTTCCCCCTATGGTGGAAGGTGTATCCCGCCTGCTTTCCTGTCCTGATGACCTGTCTTGGACTCTGCGCACCTTCTGCTACCTAGGTGTCAAAATATACCATGGGCTGGAGGATCTACAAGAGGGCAATTTGGTTGGGGCATGCCGTTCATTGAGGACAGTGGTGGCTTTCTGGCACTCACTAAAGCTCCCCATTAAGGCGTGAATATCCCTATCCAAGATGTTAATGTTCTATAAGCTTTTGCATTATTTTACTAATCTGCCAGTGGTCCTACCGGGGTCATGGTTCCAGACATTAGATGTGCTCCTGCAGGAGCTATTGTGAGATGGAGAGCGACATCGTGTGGCATTGTCCACCCTTTGCCTCCCCCTGAGAGTGGGTGACTGGGAGGTCCCGAACACGAGCTTTATTACATGGGGGCTCAATTACAATGGCCAGCGTGATGGCTTCATGGTCGGGGCTTGACAGAAATGGGCTCAGACCGTGGGTAGCGACATGGTACTAGCCTGATGGCGCAATTGCTCAGACCGAGATGAAGAGACCCCAGACCGAATGTATTGGTGAAGACTGCCCTATTTACGTGGTGCAAAGTCCTTAAGAAGACACATAACCACGCCGTGTATCCCAGCAATACCATTAATTGGCCTACCCAATGGGGATCTTTATTTTTGCTTTACAGCACAGCAACTGGATCCCTGGACAGAAGTGGGCTTGCTGACCCTGGGGGACTGTTACCAAGATGACAGATCGATGACCTGATGGACTTGGTGGGACTCCCACCAGAGCGCATTTTGAGGTACAAGGCTGTGGTGCAAACCATATGGGAGCTGTGGGGGTATGGCGTGGAGGAACCCGCCCCCCCCCCCCCAGAACGGCTGTCCTCCAGACCATTTTGGGAGTTGGTGGGGGGTCCACTCAGTCACTTGGATATATTGAGCACTGAACAAAATGATGGATGGGTCACTGGGTAACCTAAGACATAAATGGGAACTAGATCTAGAGAGAGAGCTGTCAGACCTTGAATGGACAAGGGTTCTTGCCCACGCACATTGGCTATCACGGAAAATCCACCTGATATACATACAATACAATTATACCACCAGGACCTATCTCATCCAACATAGGATTAACCTCATATAGGGAGGGACATCGGGGGCCTGACCCTGATGCCAGTTGCTTGACGCAGGCTTCTATCACATGACATAGAGGTGCCCCTGTGCCACTACTGAGAGAAGATAGTTTCCAGGATTAATCGTACCTTACACATGACAACTGTAGAATAGACTAGCGCCATGTCTACTGGGCAACTTTGACAGACCGATATCTAACAAAGTGTGCAACAGGTTCATAGATTTAGCTTTGGTTCTGGCACAGAGAAGAGTGGCAATGTCATGGAAACACAAAGTCAGACCTAGGCTGGAATCATGGCAGGCAGATGGCAAGAGAAGAACTGAGAGGAATCTGACACAGGCCCATAGCACCCCTAGGGACAGAAGTGATTGAGATATGGGAGACTCTAGACGTGGTCACCCCAAACAGCAACCCAGTCAAAATGACATTCATTGAAGATCTGCCGAGCGAACCACAGAGTAACTGCACATCTTCATAATGTGGCATTAGACAGATACGCGTCAATCTGAGCACGACACATGAGTGCGGAGGCATGGGGGTTTTACCTCCCACTGATTACCCCCCTCTGACAGTTCCCTCCCAGTAGGGGATCGCCACCATAGGAGACCGGTGGCCCAGTCAACAGGCATGTGCCCTCCCTACACTCACAGGAGGTATATGTTTAGGTAGGGCTTTCAGCTGGTTAATGTTAAGAAACTTTAACACACTTGTTTATTTCTCTTTTTGGCATTTTGAATGGCAATGGGGCCCCAACGCCCCAACCTCAATGATGCCACTAGCATGCAGGTTTTTCAGTAAATGGGATTAATCTGTGATGTTAACTAATAAATACGATGTGGTGGTGGCGGGGATGACCTTAGCCAATACAATGTAACAAAATGCATGTGCTGTGATTCCAATTTTAGAATGTGAATGGTTATTCCCATATAATGCTCTCTAAAAAAGTACACCTTGTCTGATCGACATGATGTGTGCAATCTTTTCCACTTCCAGAGTACAGGGTTTCTTGGATTTCATTGCAAGTAAACCCTCAGACATAGGACGGAGAGAAAGCACGCACATGTAACAGAAATGATGACATTCCTAAAGATGCTGCTTCTTTTTCAGACACATTCTCCCGTTGATATCCATACTGCAATGAAACTATTAGGAATGAAGGATTCTTGATAGCAATTGTCCCTCATGCCAGGTTACACATGTGCCTATTACAAGAGTATCTCTTGCAGTAGTGGACACAAGTGAAAGGACATTGGGAGGATCTAGTTTTGGTAAGGAGAATGACCAAGCATTCTCAACACTGGTAGAACAGCAACAGTTTGTTGCTCAGCAGGCCCTTTCTAGATCCACTTCCGCAAGTGACCATCAACACAAATGCATGCATATGACAATCCAAGGCATTTTGGCATTTCAGCTCCACAACACAGGGGTCATCACATCAATCACCTGAAACTACTAGTCATCAGATTAGCCTAAGAAGATTTCTCACTCTCCTCTAGGGAAAAGCTGCATTGATAAAAACAAACAAAATGACAGCCATGTTTTACATCTGAAAAAGGAGTGGAACCACTTCCCTCAGCTTTTTTAGCCCACCCAGGAGATTTGGCATTGGACAGCTTGCCACAACATTGACCTGTAGTGGTGGATCTACTATGGATGGACAAGGACTTTGTTGACCTGCTTATCAGGACTCTTTAACAAGTACATAAATGGGAGATCCACCCACAAGTCCTCCAAAAGTACATCCAATGTTGGGGGACTCCCACAGTAGACCTGTTTGCCACTCCCGAAAATGGAAAATGCCAAACCTTTGCTTCCAGATACACATTCTACGAGGGAAGGTGGATCCTGGAAGGGGAAGATGACCCCAGACATGTCCATTCTGCTGGACATGGTGTCTGTTCTGCAGGGTCTGATCTTCAGGTGGATGCAGGGGACAGCACCTTTCAAACCAGCCTTTGAATGGGTCACAAACAGGCAGTAAATATACTATTGTTTTCTGCACTGTGCCTATCAATTGCCTTATTATATTTTTAAGCTGGTGGGTGTTCATATAACATATTTTATAATATATTCATTGTTTATGGTGCACATACTTTTCATTTACTATAACAATACTGTATAGCATAAAATATGCTGGAGTTGTAGTGCATATATAAAAATAGGTTCTTATTTGTCACACTGCTTGAAATAAAGGGGTCTCAGCAAGCAATGTGCTTTCTTTTTTTACTACGAGAAGTTCTCTGTCACTACTGGAAGAGTGCCTCTAGAAAGACTGTGTAAGCTGAATTCCTTTGAAGCAGAATTTTAAACTGTTTCTTTCAACAGGTTTACATCCACAAATTGCATTCACAATTTTTCAACCTCTCTTTCCTTAAAATCCTGCATGAAAAATGTACCTTCCATCACATATGTTTTTTAAATTGACCTCTGCTTCTTTCTACCTTCTGTCTACAAGTTACGCTAAAATCTAATGCCTATCTGTCTTAAAGCTCATTATGGTAACCACAACAATATCTATTAATTCCAGCAAGCAATTGTGTCTCACATTGCACTCTCTAATAATCACATCTATATCAACAATGTACCCCAAAGAAACTGAATTGAATGCATGGAATGAGCTTGCAAATCTAACCCCGATAACTAATGGACTGACCACTAACTTTAGGCTCACAGGTAGCGTTCTGCTCACCGTAAAGCACTTCAAACCCTTTTCTGGGGTAGTATGCCCTATACAAATACAACTTAAACACATGCAATTACATTTGGAAAATGAGAAATTTAATAAAATGCTGCATTTGTAGATTGTAAGTCAGCTGTGGTGTTCGGACAAAAATATTGAAAAATCATTTTTGAAGCATGGATTCTAGAAAGCTCTGGAATATTCTAGTAGAGCATTCTGTGACTGCTAACTGCAAGATGCAAGAAGGCAAAGGGTACACAAATATGTGTAGAGACAGACATACTACATTTAGTGTATATTTCTGAACCAGGCTCCAAGTCAGAAATCAAAGTAATATTCACATCTTTATTAAATCAGCTCCTGCTTCAAACCTGTTGCTCAAATTTGTTCAAACAAAGTAATTGTTAGATCTGATATCCTTGGTGTGGTCCTCCCCAAATGTTTTACATTCACCCCGCCTGTTTGCTGAATTCAATTTTATTAAGATTCTTTCTAATCTGCCTCTGATACCCAGTGCCAAAGTGCTACTGTTCTCTCTCTTAAGCATGGAAAAATTGGGCTGCACATGATTCACACATTTACTTTGCATGTAAGTCCCTAATGAAGTGGTGCTACTTGTACCCAGGACCTGTAAATTAAATGCTACTAATGGGACTAGTCATTAGCAGAATGGCAGCTAGGGGAAGAGTTGTTTCCTGTCCCACTTACTCTTCAAAGGGCTTGCCTCCATCACACACAAAGGAATCTGACACTAGTCTTTTGCCATCCCAGACTTCTTGAAGCCTTGGCAGTGAAAGGAAGGAGCCTTCCAGAATCAGATCAGTTGTGGGGGTAGCATGGGGAATCCTCCCACTACAAAGGCTGACAGCAGGAATAATTATTGGACCCTCAGAAAATCTCTTCAGTACTCTCCTGGTTATGTGGAAGAATTTGGAAAGACTACCTGACCTGCCCTATTCTCCAGAGGACTGCCCTGCTGCTTGAGACCTGCCTTGATCCCAAGAGGACTGCTCTGCTGCTTGAAGTCCTGCCTTGCTGCGTGAAGGAAAACTGGACAGTTTCCTAGAACCCAGGGCTATCAGAAGTAAATTTAGGAGCTAGTTGGCTCCTGTCTGAGCTACAAGGACCTTGAATCATGCACCTGCCCTCTCCTAGAGTGAGTCCAAACCTCCAAATGGTACCCCGATCCTGGATGTTTGGAAGTGGTGTGGAAGTCCTGCGCCTGCCGTACCCTAGAAGTTCTGGGTTAGACAAAATGTCAGCAGAAAGTGCCAGAAAAGTGGATAGGAGACTGAGATCTGTCTGCCAGCCAATCTGCCCAAGGACTATTTCCAGTTGGGCTGACGTGACAGTAGATCCTGCTAATTTCTTCTCCGCAGCAGCAACTCTTGTTCTACTCGACCTCTCAGCTTCTGTATCTGGCCTTGTAGAACCCTCTTCAGCTCCTGATTGCAGCTTTGTCCCACTGGAGGTTTTCAACTTTCAAAAAGTTGTCTAAGTCGGAATGTAAAGTCTTTATTGGGGTCAAAAGCAACAGGCTCTCCATTGACTATGACAACCTCCTCAGCCTAGAAATCCAGCTTTTTCTGCTTTTTCATGCTATCATCATTGGCTTCCCTGAGACTTTGGTGGTCATTACGAGTTTGGCTGTCTTTTCCGAAGACCACTGTGGCAGGTGCTGCCAAAATACCGCCACGTAGGATGCAACCCGCTTGCCATATTAAGAGTCATAAAAACAAATCCACCAGAAAACAGCCACAAATCTGACACCGCTAAGCCGAAGGACGGTGGAAGAGAGGTGGTCCCACCACCTCTACCTCCATGCCAACAACATCCCGTCCTCCATATTATGACCCACAAATCAGCACAGCGGTCTGTCAACTGCAGTAATCCATTGGAGGTGAGGCCCACTGCAGTCAAAATGGCACCTCCACCACAACACAAAACAACATTGGCCAATTCAAATACCTCACACCTGATACACATACACACAGCACCCCTCACACACCACTATAAAACACCCACCCACACAACCCACAATCCTCTACAATGACAAACAATTACCACGGGTCCCACGGCCACCCAGGAGAACGTACTGCACATACTTACCACAGCCACCTGTACCCCCGTCATACATCACACATCACTCAACATATTTGCACACAAACACACACATCACCATCACCACAAAAGCACCCCCATTTCACAGATGAGCAGTTGCAGGACATGGTGGACGAAATTGTCAGGGTAGAGCCACAGCTGTTTGGTGCACAGGTCCAGCAGACATCCATTGCCAGGAAAATTGAGTTATGGTGGAGGATCATTGACAAGGTGAACTCAGTGGGAAGCCATCACACACAAGTGATGACATCAGGAAGAGGTGGAACAATCTGAGTGGGAGGTCCGTTCCATGGCGTCCAGGCACCAAATTGCTGGGATGAAAACTGGCGGTGGGGCCCCACCTCCTCCCCCGGAGTTTACATCATGGGAGAAGAAGGAGTTATTGGCAATCCTGTACCCTGAGGGCCTCAGTGGAATCATCGGAGGATTGGAGGCCAGTAAGTCACCTAAACTCCTCTGGCACCAAGTACACCTGTGTCATATGCATACCCGTTTTCAACACCAGAGCAGTACGCGCTCTATTGGCGACAAAAGTGCAAAAACCCAGCACTCTTAAAACAAAGTAATTTATGCATTGTGCTGATATGTTGTGGTTTAACCTTTTGCATTGCAGAGTTCAATCCTGAAAACTTATTTTTAATATGCTTACAAATACTGTTCCTTTGCAATGTATTGCTGCAGGTTTTCAAAGTGTGTTAGGGTGTGGCCCCTTTCCAGGGCCTTCCAGAGACTTTCCCTGCAACATGCCTGGGCATGGTTCTGGGCTGGGCCAAGACTCTATAAAAGAGAGCCAGCCCAACTCCAAGTGCTCACTATTCAGAGGTCCCGTTGCAGAGCAGCAGCTTCTTCCTGAGCTCCTGTCCCGGCGGCCTATTTGGATCTTCCAGTCTTCTGCCCTTCATCCTTCATTGGTGATCATTGTTCCAGGCGGTAAGACGGTTGTTGGACTGTCCTGACACCGTTATTGAGAATTTTCATATTCTTGATTTAATTCTTAAACGAGTAACAGATTACTTGCGCGCTACCATTTCTTGATATTTATATGGTAGTTTACAAATAGGCAAGACGTGCGATTTGTTTCATAAATGTTTGACTTTGTTATTCATTGCGTGCTACCATTTCTTGACATTGGCATGGTGGCTTAAGAATCGGCAAGACGCGCGATTCGTTTTATGGTGTTTAAACATTGTTGTCCATTGCGCGCTACTATTTCTTGACAGTTACATTATGTTTTACGAATTGGTAAGACGCGCAACTCGTTTCATGAGGATTTAACTTTGTTGTTCATTGCACACTACCATTTCTTGACATTAACATGGTGGCTTAAGAATCGGCAAAAAAAGCGCAATTCGTTTCATTGTACTTTGATCTTGTTATTTATTGTGAGCTGTTATTTCTTGACATTTACATCATGTTTTACGAATCGGCAAGATGCGCGATTCGATTAATGATGATTTGATTTTGATATTCATTGCGTGCCACCATTTCTTGGTATTTTACATGGTAACACTCGAATCGGCAAGACACACGATTCTCTCCTCGAGTTTATTTCATGTTGTTTATTGCATGCCACTATTCTAAGATATTTATTATGTAATATTCGAGTTGACAAGTTATGTGCTTTGTTTCCTGAATCCATATTGTGTTATTCATGGTGCACAATCCTTTTATGGTGTTTACTATATATATATATATATATATATATATATATATATAAATATCTGCAACATGCGCAATTTGTGTTGAAACATTTTAAGAGTACACAGAAGCCCAGAGTTTCTAGATGCAATATTGTATGGTCATAGTATACATTCTCAAAACAGGATTTATATGACTGGTTTAAAATTTAGTCAGAATGTTTTTCTGATTCTCATGTAAAGGAAAGTATTTGAATAAGAAAGTTTTCATTTAATTCATCTTGTTTCCCCTTCAGGTATCCGGCCATCTTAAAACTTAGTAATTTTAAACTGAACTCTTAGATTGTTCATGTTTTCAGAGTGACTAGGCTTAGAATCATAGTCTAGTATTGATTTCAGGAGATATAATTTTCATATTGTGTGTTCTAACCTTTTTCTTACTACAGGTCTATTTCCCAGCTGTTCCCTTCCTAATCCCCTCTTCCCCTCTTGAACTCTCTCAATCTCTGTGATTTATCTATCAGAGTTTTGGAGCTGTTCAGTGGTGGACGTGTTGGGAACGTGCACAGACCCCGAGGATCTTGTGACTCTGACACCCATCCCCCTATCACTCCCCAAATCACCCCATCCCACACTGATCCCCACCCTCCGAACCACCCACACCCATTCTCATGCAAGCCCACACCACCCCACTTACACCATCCCAACGTGGGCACTCACAAATATACATAAGGCATGCTGATCAGGAAGCACTACGAATCCCAAAATGCATCACTCTTTACTAACCACACAATGCACACACCCCTACACATAGGTAGCCCTGCAATTTTAAGCATGCCAAATAGCACTGATTAAGCAGGTGTCAATACAAATCCAGGAGATGGCAATGTCAGTAATGCTAAACAACTGACATGTCATCACATCTCAGTAGACAATTTCCAAACTCACCCTATATGGTTGAGAAAATAATTTATAATCACCACTGCCAATGCCATTCCTGGAAAGTAGCTATCCTATACCATTTCCCTGGTTAGCCAATGTAAAACGGGTCAGGCAGATGTGAATAACAATCTTCTCTATCCTCAGGTACCACTGCTAATGTCAGCCAGCAGCAGGTGCTACAAAAAAACAGTCTTCCACCAGAAGAAGGCCCCAGTGACGACAGCAACTTGGGATTTCTGGAACTGGAAGACCTCCCTGGACTATCTGGGACCTCTGGTTAGTCTCCCTCCACAAGCCTCACCCAGGCCACAATGGAGCCCCCCACTAATGTGGCCACCACAACACCAGTCTCCCAATGCCCCCAAACCAGTGTCTCCAGGCCAAGTCATACTACAATGTGCCCACCAGTACAGGGATCGGAGTCAACACCTACCACTCAAGATGATGAAGATCCTGGTGTAAGTGGGAGTGGGCACACTGTGCTGGGGACTCAGGCACACTGTACTGGGGACTCAGGCACACTGTACTGGGGACTCAGGCACAGGGGGCTAGGGCCAGTGGGACGGCAACTGTGGGCCAAAGGGTGGGGTAACCCAGGGAGACGATTGGGCAGGAGGCCAATTCACAAATCCTAGGAGCATACCACCAATCCCAGGACAGGATGGGCCAGATACTGATCACATTGCTGGAGAACGAGAGGCAGCAGAGGGAACACCATCAGGAGGCCATGCAACAGTGGCAAGCCCAGAATCCCACCATGGCCTCCATTAAAGGAGTGCTACAGGAGCTGACATCCATCTTGCTTGAGTCCCCCACCAACCAGCAGGCTCCTTCCACTAGCCATAGTCCTGCCCACCCCTCTACATCTGCAGCAGCTAATGGAATGGAGTGCCTGCCAGAGGACTCACAGGCCACTAGCACCCTTCCCCCTGTAGCTGAGGATCCCCCACCCAAAAGTGGTGGCCGAGCCAGATATCCTGCAGCGACTTAAGCCAAGACCAACCCTACTGCCAGGAAATGAGCCTCTATTGAACTGTCTCCCTTGTGTGCCACTGAGACACCTTTTTGACTCTCCACTGCCAAAGCACCATTTTCTTATGGCTCCTGGATACTGGACCTGTGCCTCCAAATGCTTGGGCAACCACAATGACAAATTTGACCACCAAGAACCCACTCTTCTGCACCATCCCTTCCAATTTTCAATCACAATAAACACACTTGAACACACCTACTGTAGATGTGTATTTATTATCTGTCAATGGAATGTTTGTACTACAATGACACACTGGAAATTATACTAAACATCAGATTTCTGCCATTGTCATGTCATGTTGGGGTAGAAATCAGCTTTGTAACTGCTTGTCACCATTCCTCTTTCAGACATGTCTGTGTAATCAGGTAGCAGAAAGGCACAGCAACTCAGTACCCACCACAACAACACCTGTGAAAAGTTTCAAATAGACATGACATAAAATACAACCAAAAAATTGCTACACACCATGATCCTGTCTATAACACAGTTTACAATCATTGGCATCAATTGCAGAATATGCAACACAAAGCTGATAATTCACTGGACTACACACATCACACAACAATATTGGCCTCATGACACATGCTAGGATTACAGCCCAGCTCTATTGTATGTGTGCTACCCTCTCCTGATTGACAGCCAGTGCTAGGGGAACAGTCAGGGAGAGTAAATTACCTGAGGGGATATGTTTGGACATCAGTAATGAAGGGACATTCCAAATTCACTTCAAAACTAGCACTATGTCAGAGACAGAAAATGGTTTGTGACAACTTTAGAGCACACACATACTGGATAAACATTGCAAAGGCATTAGTACTTTAGCTCTATATATCCTACCTGCACAACAATGTGTACTGATGTAAGTCACTGAGACTGAACAGTGCACACACTGCAGAATGGTTACTAACAGCTGACGCACTGCACTTCACGATACGTTGAACAACAATAAGGCACATACCTCCCTGACTGTCATTGGAAGTACAGCTGAATCAGCTGAGTTTTTGAGTACACATCCTCCTCCTCCCCATCTTTATCACTGTCTAGTGTTCCTTCATCTGCCACCACTGCATTGTATACTCCCTCCTCTTCAAGTAATGGAACATGCCTTCTGAGAGCCACATTGTGCAGCATGCAGCAGGACATAACTATCTGGCAGATCTTCTGAGGGATGTAGGCCAGGGAACCACCTGAGATATGCAGACATCAAAATCATGCTTTCATAAGGCTGAATGTCCTTCTATCACCCTTCTAGTCTGGCCATGTGCCTCATTGTAGTGATTTTCACTCTCTGTCCTGGGATTTCTCTCCAGTGTCAACAACCAGGATAGGTTAGGATAGCCAGAGTCACCTGGGAATAGTGGTTTATCATACATGACAGTTCTGCTATACTCTGAGAAGAAGGGAAAGGATAGATGTAGTGACAGTGACTAAACACACAAATCCTACTCACCAATGAGCCAGGCTTTCTCCCTCTGTAGTTGTGCCATCATGTGTGGGAACCTGCTATTCCTCAGAACGTAGGAGTCATGCCCAGACCCAGGAAACTTGGCAGTCACTTGGGAGATGTACTGGTCTGCAAGACACACCACTTGCACATTAATTGAATGAAAATTGTTCCTGTTTCTCTACACCTGTTCAGTGTTCCCAGGAGGTACAAATGCTATATGGGTAACATCAATGGCCCCTATGACTGAGGGATATGCCCCATTGCATAGAAAGCAGCCTTCACAGTGGGCAAATCAGCATTTTGGGGGAATTTGAACTAGCTGTCAAGATGTTTGAGCACGGCAGACAGGACATCCATCAACACATTACTGAACATAGGCTGAAACATACCTGCTGCCAGTCCCACTCTCCCCTGAAATGAGCCAGTGGTCAAAAAGTGGAGCACAGAATGCACCACTACAGTTGGAGGAATAACTTGAGGAGAACGTATGGCAGTCAGTAGGTTTGGCTCCAACTGGGTACGCAGTGCCCTGATTTTCACATGGTTCAGTCGATAGGTGAGTATAACATGCCATTCCCTCTTAGTTGCAAGGTCAACTAGGGACCGATACACCGTGTATTCCTTAGCCTCCACATTGGTCGATATCTAGGCATAGCAAACAACACACGCTTAACCCCCCTATTGTGACATCAATGCTGTCATTTCCACTTCACATGCTACCTATTTGGCTTCTCAGCCATACTAAATTTCTGTATACAATTCAGACATCTAAGACAACCCCCTTAACTAATCATGAATAACCAAATCATAGCTTTACAATGCATGGAGACCAGTATTTTGGATATGCTGACACCATATGGATTTTCACATAGCCTAATCTGTGACAGTTTGGACTACTGTAATGGGTATGATCCAAATGCTACAACTCACACCACTTCCTAATGACAACATTCACAACGTCCTGTGCATGGCATGTACATTGCCAGATCGAACAATGATGCACATTGAATACTGTACAATGTTCAATTGTTGTGTAAAATGGCAGCTGCCTGTCCTGCAGGCAGAGGACTGATGGAAATGACCTCATTCTGCTGGAGCAAGTTGTTATGGTGGTAGGCGGTCGGGACCACCGTGCAACTCTTCATTGGATAACATTGATGTCTATGGGGAACAGGGGCCAATGATGATCACCGCCGGCGGTAACAGTGCAGACCTCTGCAGCCGTGACTGCCATTTTCTATAGCCTATTTCATTCGACTCCTGACTTTCCAGCCATCAAGACTTCCACTGCATGTGCTGCTGTGTCCTGTTTCTGGAAGCCACAATGGCACGTTCTACAGGGGATAGGGCCCCAGACTTCACACAAGAGAAACTGGGAAAACTTGTGGATGGGGTCTCACCAATGTATGGACACTTGTATGGGCCTCCAGATAAGTAGATGAGTAGCATTTGTGTATATTTGATGCAACATGGTTCTATGTAGATGAATGTATGTGTATGATGTATGCCCATTGGAGAGTTTTGGGTCGGACAAGCATGCTTTGCAAATGGGTACGTGTCATGTGTAGCATTAATGCGAGATGTAAACAGTATGTAGTCTACTAAAGTTGCTGGGTGATTAGTCTACATAAATGTGCCTTTCTCTCTGTGTCTCCTATCCAGGTAAGTTGGCAGCAAAAGAAGGGACTGTGGTGTGCCATCACCAAGGAAGTGCAGACCCTGGGGGTCCATAGCCGGCGGAGCACCCACTGCCGAAATCGGTGGGAGTACCTGAGGCGCTGGGCCCGGAATATTGCAGAGACCCAGCTGGGGATGTCCTACCAACGAGAGAGGGGTGCCTGTCAGACCCTGACCCCCCTAATGGCCTGCATACTGGTGGTGGCCTTGGATGGGTGCGTGAGGGAAGCAAAGTAGCCACAAATGGGTGAGTACTCAAAGTGTGCTTCATATTGTATTGACTTCTGTAGGGAATGAATAGGTTTGCCAATGAATGGAGGAGGTTTGAGGAATCCATGCAAGGGTATGTAGATAACATCATAGTTTAATGGCTTATTGGTATGTTAAATAGGTAGGTATGATTTCCCATGCATGGCTGTATATGTAGAGGGGTACACCCTAGGATTAAACTGTACCATAGTGTAACTCATATAGAGCTGTTTCCCATATGTATGTGGTATGTACAGGCAAATGCAGGTTGGTCAGAAACTGTAATGGAGTACGTGAAGCACACAATAAGACCAGCATTTACCCAGTGCAACAGACAAGGTATGCAAAGAATAACACAGGCACCACAAGTAACACCACTAGCATGCACACACTCAACACACACCAGCATACACAACAACAGCCACTGCCTCCGCTGTCTCCCCACCACCTCCTGTCCCACAGTCACATCACCACTCACACCTGCCAGCACTGCATCCTCACTCCTAGAACCTGCCACCAGTTCAATCTTGCCCACAGTCACCACAACAGCAGACACACAGACATGCACCCCGTAAAACACATATGCACTTTCCACAACCACCAATCATGACCACATGCAGCACACCCACCTTACTTGCAGACACCACCCTAACATACATTCACACAACTTGTCTGTCTTCTCCCTGCCTCTCTTCTAACTCCTCCCAAGACACATAAATGCACCCACTCAGACACTCAACATTCATCCACCTCACACAAGCAAACTTTGCATACACCTGCATCCATTTCCAGCACACCCACACGCACTTCCTCTACCTCTGTCCAGACCTGTTCCCAAGCCCACCACCCCTGTTCCTAAGAAACATTTCCTTGCCCGCCTTGACCTTTTCCCTGATCCAGTCCCACCCTGTGTTGTCCCTGGTTGTCATGTTGCCCTCCCCAAACCCAGTCCCTCCAGCTCCCAGTCTTCCCATGACACCTGTTCTGTTGCCCGTGTCGCTCCCCCAGCCAAAAAGCCTCCATCATCAAAAAAAATGGTGTCAAACCCAGATCCAAACCGACTCCCCCCCATCAAAAACTAAGCCAAGACCACCACCTCCTCCCAAATCTAAGCCCAAGGTCCTCCCTTCCAAATCTAAACCACCACCCCTACTCCCACCCCTTGACCTCTGAGTTTCCTGCCTGCCCCATTGATGTCCCTGCCCTGTGTAGAACATGAGGCTGTCATGAGTCAAGCTGGAGCACTTGCCTGGCCCTGTGTGCATGTGGCATGTGTAATTTTGGACTGCCAATGGCCTACTTTTGTATATGAATCTTGATGTTTTTATTGAATACATCTGCCCAGCATACGACGTTGGTGGCAATTGCTCATATTTGTCCAGCCGTTCAATCTACTAGCTTATGTTACTCATGTTTTTGGATGCAGTTTTTAATGCATGTGTATGCTATGTGTCTGTATGGCTGCACTGGCTGCCTCCATTACTTGCACAGTGTCATTACTGTTATGTGTTAAGAATGGTGCGTATGTGCAAGCTTGGTTGTGTACTTTGTGTGGGTGTATATTTTGATGCATGTGTGGGGAGATTATGAAGTACTGTGCCTTTGCATGGATGTCTGGTTGTTTTGTGTGTTTCCTTTGCGATACACATTGTGTTGACAAGTGAATGTGCTTTGTGGCCCTTTCTGCTGAAGCATTTGGGTGTTTATGGTACTTTTGTCAGCTATTGAGTATAGGTTGCTCTGGGTGGGAGTATGTGAGGTGCTGTTGATCTGTTTAGTGTCCGGGTGGGGGTGGATGACATGTGTGTTAGACGTGGGGTGTGTTTTTCAGCTGTGCATGGGTGTGGTTTGTGTGTGTATGTGTGTCTGGGGATGTGTGTGTGTGTGTGTGTCAGTACGGGTGTTGTTTTGCGTGTGTGATCATTGCAGTCCGTGCCGGGTGTGTTTGTTTTGTGTGCGTGTGTGACTCTCCCCTTCCATCCATTGTGTGCTAGGCGGGTGTACCCATTGCTAGTCCTGTAGGTGTATGGTGAGGTACATCATTGGGAAGACTTCCAGTTCAAGTTCCATAGCGGCTGTAGACTCGTCTATGTCCCTGGAGGTGAGTGTCCCCTTATATACTTTTCATTTCCAACAGGCTTTTTGTGGCGGTCGGAACATCCCGGAAATTGTGGTGGACTGCTGACTTATAATATGGGGGTTGGTGATTTGCTTTCCGCCGGCATGGAGATGGCAACTGCCATTTTCGGCGGTCAGACCACACTGGCAGTCCTGCGGGGAATCGGCTGTGCCACAGTCTAATCACTGCCACGTTTGTAGTTTGGTGGTCTGAACTGCCGGTCTGAACTGTCGGTCTGGCGGAGGTCTGACCACCACCGCCGGCATGGCGGTACAGTGACCGCCAAACCCGTAATGAGAGCCTTTGTCTAGTGGTTCCCTGACAAAAATGAAGCCTTCTCTGACACACCTCTATCTTCTCGACCATTCTTCAAGGATGTTTCTGAGTCAGAAAGTAAGCCCAAAACGTGCCCAATCCACCTCACGTATTCAACTCACACACAGCCTTAATTTCTGACATCACCCTAGTTTCGGGCGACCAGATACCAGTGGTTGGCGCTTTCATCTTTTAGGTGCTAATTTACAGTAACAAAATAGTAATTATAGCAATTCAAGAATGTGGTTCTACTGATTGGATTTTATTTTGTTTTGTGTCATTTTATTAATTAATATTGCTATGGTCTATTTACCAAAATAGGTTTGGGATTTTTCTTGTGTTATTTTTCACTTTTTGTGCTGTATAAATACTTTACACAATGCCTCTCAATTAAGCTTGACTGCTTTTTTCCCAAGATACAAGAGGGTTAAGCACAGGTTAATTTAGAGACTTTTTTGATTCCCCCTGACAAGGATTGTGGCTGTTGCCTATAGGGAATTTCCACACCCTCAACCAATACCCAATTTTTTACATTGCTGCTCAGTGGTGGGATCCAGTAATTGTGTTTATGCAGTGCCACTTAGTGATTTGCACAAAACTAAAAATCCCCAAAATAATCTGATATCAATTTTCTTTTTTTCTATATACTCCTTAGTATTTGAATTGGCTATTTTTCTTTTTATTCACATTTAATTCTTACCTTGTGAGGGGGCGTGGCTTTGACCGAGGAGTGCATGGTTGCCTAGCTTCGTCTTTCCTCTCGGCGGGGAACTAAATGCAGCAATATCAACATCATCAGGACATGTTCTCAATGACCTCAAATAACTTTTAGACATTAGAAAGTCAATAGGCAAAGGATTGAACTTTGTCTGCACCAATAACCTCCTTGAGGACCTTAAATCAGAGGTTTTATATCCTGCTTTACCACCATAGTTAGAAAATGGCAGCCGCCGTACCGCATAATAACCTTGGTATTCAGAGAGAAGTTCAATAAGGAATTAGATCCTGGGTGCCCGTTCTCCAAGAAAACTGAAGATACAGTCTGCCACACCTAATGAACAATTCTATGATGCTAATGAACAAGGTTTCAACCTGACCCAGCTGGATGCTGGCACTGCCTGAGACTAAAATGGTGGCCAAAAGACACTGTTTATAAAATTATTCTTGAGACCCTTGAATCACTGTGCTCACCTCACATTAAAATAAAAACATCCCCTGCGACGGAAAGTGCTGCAGTGCCATAAAGATACCCTGATTTAACCAAGGTTGCTCGAAAGGCACATTTGGAAGTCTCGATCTGAAACACCACAGCATCCACAAAATGGCGACTGTACCTGATGGCAGTGAACTTCTGCGATTTCTGTGAGATGTGTGAATTCTGTGACCCAGTGCTACAAGACTAAGCCAACAGCAGTTCCAGATTCTAATGACCACTGAGTGACACCACTTCCAGACCTGAGTCTGACGTCTGATCTCAATGTAAGATCAATGCACCAAAGTTTTGGGGGGATAGGGTATTCACACACAAAAAGATTAAACTCTCCACTAGAGGCTTGCCAATTTCCAGATAGCCAGGATCCAAGCTACAACACAAGTTGCTATACAAGCTACGACAAGTTACATCAAGTTACAGCAAGTTATAATAAGTTACAGCAAATAACAATACAAGTTGCAGTACAATTTGCATTTCAGCACTCAATACAGTGTTCAAACAGTTTAACATTTCAAGGAGCTCAATGAACTCTGCAGTTCTGTGCTAACTCAACCTCACCTATCCCACTGGTTTGACAGAATTGTTGAAGTAAGCCTCAGCAAGGCCTGCTAGTGCAAGGAGTTCACCCTTCTCTGCACAAAGTCCTCAGACCATATAGGAAGAAGTTGGCACAGAAACTGAAATAAAAGACAAAGGGGGTCATTCCGACCCTGGCGGTCCATGACCGCCAGGGCGGAGGGCAGCGGAAGCACCGCCAACAGGCTGGCGGTGCTTCCTGGGCAATTCTGACCGCGGTGGTAAAGCCCTGGCCCAGGGAATCGCCGCCAAGGGGATTCCGACCCCCTTCCCGCCAGGTTGTCACCGCCAGAACCAGGATGGCGGGAACGGGTGTCGTGGGGCCTGGGCAGTGCAGGGGCCACCTCAGAGGGCCCCATACAGATTTTCACTGTCTGCTTAGCCACTGTACCCGTCGCACCCCTGCAACTCCGCCGGCTCCATTCGGAGCCGGCTTCCTTGTTGCAGGGGCTTTCCCGCTGGGCCGGCGGGCGGCCTTTTGGAGGTCGCCCGCCGGCACGGCGGGAAAGTTGGAATGGCCGCCGCGGTCTTTTAACCGCAGCCGGTCATTCGGCGGTAACCGCATGGCGGGCGGCGACCGCAGCCCGCCGCGGTCAGAATGACCGCCAAAGTTTATTAAACCTCATGAGGTGGTACTACAGGTCAAACAGCACCCTTCGGTAATGTTTTAAGTAGCACACTGAACTGAGAGAGCATGGTCCTTTTATACCCACGCAGGGGCTAAAAGGAGGTGGTACAATTATAGAAGCAAGACTTGCATACATGTAAGGTCATGTGGAAATGCACAGTCGACAGGTAGGAGGGGCTAACAGTTTCAAGGACTAGCTGACACATTACTGTCTGTTACTGATTACTAACAGCTGCAGATCTTACTGGGCATGTGAGAAAGTGGGAGATGCTAAATATAACTTGTCACTAGGCAGATTTTCAAGAGTAGTTAACAGAAAGGTAGGACAGAGCACATGGTGAGCACATGGCAGCATGTGGCAGAGAAAATGGCTGCCATGAATACAAAATGGATTCCGCGAAATGTTCACAATAGTTGCTAAATACAAGATGTCTTCTGCTAATGCTTAATCTAATCGCTGCTAAACTACAACAGAATGACCCTCTCAGTTACTTGACTAGCTAATAATAACATCACTGGAGTGATACAAGTTTCCCCAATCAGCCACAAACCTACAGTCCTGCTCTTTATACCCACTGCCAAGGAAACCCAGTGCTCAAGGATCACATCTATAACTGCTCAACAAGATGACAAAGAATCTAAACATCACTGCACTGGGTGCAGCACCACTTTTCTTAAATCACCCGCTAAATTCTTTCTGGGAAGGTCTTAAAAATGTACTGACAGCAGCATCTTTCATAGCTACACCCATTGACACACATGCAAAGACTTAACCCCACTGATGAGGCATACAACCTCTCAGATTTATCAAACAATTTTGGGTCCCTGTTACATGACATAACCCCTCTTCTAACCATTTATCTGACACCTCAAATACACCAACTCAGCACTCCAATTCAATATAATTTCTTCCAATGCTATGCCTGATCTGATCACAACACTCAACCTTAACAATGTTTGTATGAATGTGAAAGGTATAAATCACCTTATTAAAAGACATAAAATAATGGACTACCTCTTCAAAACTAAAGGAGACATCATCCTCCTTCAAGAAACAAAAATTACAGACAAAGAAGCTACATCTCTCAAAAACAATTAGATCATTGATGCTTAGTGTTCCCCTGCAATGAACAAAAAATGAGTTATCACTCTAAGCTCCAAATGCTTTAACATTACACTTAAAACCAGATATGTTTATGAGAAAGGCAGATAGATCATCACTAGTCTGTGCAGAGGGGATTAAATATTTAATGTAATTAATGTATATAGCCGTAATCAAGATAACACCTCCTTTTGGACCAAACTATCAGATAACATAGGCCACTTACCTCCCAACAAACTCATCATTTTAGGCGGTGACTTCAACCTCCAGCTTGATACAACCCTAGATCATCAATCCACTTGTACCTACTACTCACCTAAATCACACAGAATTAAAAAAACAACACATGCTCTAAACATGATCTTAAAGAGTCTTGGGTGGTCATTACAACCCTGGTGGTCGGGTGTTAAAGAGGCGGTAAAACCGCCAACAGGCCGGCGGTAAAAAAAATTGAATTACAACCGTGGCGGAAACTGCCAACATAGACAGCCACTTTAACACTCCGACCGCCACGGCAGTAGAAACAAACACCGCAACGGTAACCGCCAACAGACAGGCGGAGGACAATGTACCGCCCACAGAATTACAACAGTCCAATCGGCCACCTTTTCCGGGGCAGATTTCCCGTGAACAAAAACACAGAGGAAACAGGACTTGGAAGGGAAAACGCTCACCTCTACACACCCCACGAGGAATCAGGATGCCACGGAACCGGAACTTCAGATACTCCCAGCCTTTATCTTCCTGCTCCTCTACCAGGAGCACGAACGCCGGCGGCGAAGACCACGGTGAGTACTGCACCTACAACACAGGGGAGGGGGGAAGGAAAAACCAGTGACACACACATGCAATACGCAACACCCCCACCCCCACCCACTACAACACACACACAAATACAGCATGATACATTACAGTTACACCCCCCAACCCCTCCTGGAAGAATGCAAGGACAAAATGAAATGAGCTGAATAATTGTTATGTGTTAAATTACATAAATCAAAAATATTTACATATATATACATTTACACTATAAACAATTATATACACCAAGAACACAAGTCCAAGGGATTCCACCATTATAGTCCGTGGACCACTGGACCCAAAAGGCATGGGCGAGGCCCACACTCAATACCCGAACAAGATGGAGAGAACACTGTTGGGGCATCAGATAGAAATAAAACAGGCACCTCAGAGGGAAGGAAAGGGGGCACCTCAGCCGGATGAGTGCACAATGCCAGATGCTCCATGCCCACTGTTCAATCCTGGGGAGTGCAAAGCCACAGTCTCTCAAGTCTCTACAGTGGGTGGGTTGCCCACTGTTCAATCCGGAGGAGTGCAAAGCCATAGTCTCTCAAGTCTCTACAATGGGTGGGTTGCCCACTGTTCAATCCTGGGGAGTGCAAAGCCACAGTCTCTCAAGTGGATAACAGTCTCCACTGGTTCTAGAGGGGGCTTTGTGCCCAGAGTGCTTCATCCTGCCAAGGACTGAGGTAGTGGATGCCTTTCTCCACTGGTTCTTGAGGGGCTTTGTGCCCAGAGTGCTTCATCCTGCCAGGGACAGAGGTAGTGGATGTGATACTCCACTGGTTCTGGAGGGGGCTTTGTGCCCAAAGTGCTTCATCCTGCCAAGGATAGAGGCAGTGGATGTGATAATCCATTGGTTCTGGAAGGGGCTTTGTGCCCAGAGTGCTTCAGCCTGCCAAGGACAGAGGTAGTGGATGTAAATCTCCACTGGTTCTGGAGGGGGCTTTGTGCCCAGAGTGCTTCATCCTGCCAAGGACTGAGGTAGTGGATGCCTTTCTCCACTGGTTCTGGAGGAGGCTTGGTTCCCAGAGTGCTTCATTCTGCCCGTGGCGGCCTCAGTAGCGTTGTAATCATTGGCGCTCACTGTCCTGCGGTGGTGCTGGTGGTCTTCTACTGGGCAGCGGGGCTGCTGGCAGCGGGGTCTTGGGCAGCGGGGATGCTGGCGGTCTTGTCCTGGGCAGCGGGGCTGCTGGTGGCAGTCTTGTCCTGGACAGCGGGGCTGCTGCTGGCGGTCTTGTCCTGGGCAGCGGGGCTGCTGGTGGCGGTCTTGTCCTGGGCTGCGGGGCTGCTGGCTCTCTTGTCCTGGGCAGCGGGGCTGCTGGTGGTGGTCTTGTCCTGGGCAGCGGGGCTGCTGGCGGTCTTGTCCGCCATGCTGATCTTCCCAGACTTGCCCATTTTACTGTGCCCCTTCCCCACCTTGGATGGTGTTGCAGCTGTCTCCACACTCCCAACTGTACCTCTAGGAGCGGCTTTGGTGGCTGATTTCTTTCCTCTCTCCCGCCGGGCACTGGCCAACTTTTTATGCTTGACAGTTGGGGGACTGTCCGTGCTCTGGCTCCTTGCCACACTGGCTGCCCTGCTGCCAGGTGCACTCCAGAATCCGGTGACTACTGGCACCACTGGTCCCACCGATGTTGTGGCTGAGGTGCTAGGTTGGGACCTGGAGAGTTGGGCCCTAGGAGACTGAACTGGTGGGGGAAGTGAGGGAAAGAGGTCAAGGTTGGCCAGGAAAAGTTTCTTCGGAACACTGGGATGGGTAGCAGGAGGGGGTTTGGGAGTGGAGTAAGAGGTAGTGGTTGTAGGAGGTGTACATTTGCTGACTTTGGGTGAAGGTGCATGGGCTGGAGGCTGTCGTGAGGTGGATGGCTGTTGGGTGGGTGTGTGGCTGCGTTTGTGTACCTTGGGAGGTGGCCTAACAGAAACACTGGGAGAGGACACAGGGGACGTGTGAATGGTAGTGGGGTGGTGACTGCACGTGAGCGGGGTGTGGTGGTGGGTGTGCTGGTGATGGACATAGTGGCTGAGGATGTAGTGCATGTAGGTGTGAGTGGAGACAAGACAGGGAGGGAGGAGGGAGACGAGGAAGAGGGGGACACAGTTGAGGTAGTGGATGTTAGTGTGTCTGCATGTGTGTGATGCTTGTGTGAGTGCCTGTGGGATGTGTGGTGCTTATGTTTGCCAGAGCTTCCCTTGTGTGTTGAGGTGAGTGCATGCTGGTCTGATGGTGTGCTTGGGATAGGCTGAGGTACAGGGGTGTGGGTCTGGGTGGAGGAAGTTGGAGGGTGGAGGCTAGAGACAAGGACAATGGCTGCCATCAGTGCTGAGGCCAGAGTCTGAAAAGCTGGCTGAAGGGCTGCCTGACCAGAGTGAATGCCCTCCAGGTATGCATTTGTTTGTTGCAACTGCCTCTCTACACTCTGGATGGCATTCAAAATGGTAGACCGCCCAACAGTGAGGGACAAGAGGAGGTCAATGGCCTCCTCACTGAGGGCAGCAGGGGTGACTGGGGCAGGGGTTGTGGTGCTGGGGCGAAGGTGATGCCCACGCTCCTGGGTGAGCGGGCACGGGGCAAATGCTGAGGGGCTGCTGGGAGGGCGGTGCTGGTAGGGGGGTGGCGGCTGTACCTGTGGATGCGGAGGGCACAGATGGGCCCGCCACCGCAAGGGAGCTCCCATCAGAGGAGGAGTCCGTATCGCTGGTGTCAGCTCCTGTCCCCGCCGTGGAGCTCCCCTCTCCCTCTGTCCCACTCGTGAATTCAGACTCCGTAGTGTTGCCCTCCAGGGCCATGTGGGATGCAGCTCCCTCCTGCTCCGGTGCCACTGCTCCTCCGCCTGATGATGCTAATGCACACAAGAACAGGGATACCACAAAAAGGGGGAGGGGGACAGAAGAAAGACATGTTGAGTGCATGCAATACCGCTACCGTTGGCGGACACGACAGACACAGAAGCCCCCTGCATTACGCTGCGCGCTTGGAGTCCACTATTCAATCCCAGGGACATGGGTTACAAGGCTATGCCCGATTTCTGCACACATGGATGTCACAGGAGCCTGACTAGGTGTAGTTGGCACTGTACACAGGTAGGGTGGGGTGCCACAGGGCCTGCCTCAAGAAGGGTCCTTGCCTACTAAACTCGCCCTGGCCTAGGGGAACCCACATCCCACCTCCCCACCCAGACACCTACAATGCGTGCTGAATTAACAGAATGAGAGTGTACTCACCCCCTTGTGTCTGCTGTGATGCCCTCAAGCGCCCATCCAACTCCGGGTCTGCCACCGCCAGGATCCTAAACATCAGGGGGGTCATGGTGCGATGGGCACCCCTCCCACATTGGGAGGCCATCCCCAGCTGGGCCTCCGCCGTCTTCATGCTCCAGTGGCGAATGTCCGCCCATCTTTTCCGGCAGTGGGTTCTCCGTCTGTGGTAGACCCCCAGGGTCCAGACTTCCTTGGCGATGGCACGCCAAATGTCCCTCTTCTGGTGGGCGCTGACCTACAAGAATTGTACAGGGGAAAAAGAGAAGTAATTACCATCTGCACCGTCACAGTCATTGGCCCGCATCCCTACCCTTGCCATGACACACATGCACTCACCGTCATTTCATGCACGCCTCATTCTCACCCCCCCTATCTTTCATACACCCCACACCACACAGGCATTGCCCATACAGCATGCTCACAGTGTACTTACATGTTTGTCTGGAGAACCTTAGAGTAGCGTGTACTGGGGGAGGACCCCATCCACTAGTTTCTCCAACTCCTTCGTGCTGAAGGCAGGGTCCCTTTCCCCAGACATGTGAGCCATTGTCTCTTCCAGACTGAGGTCACAGCAGCACTTGCAGTGTAGGTCCTCTCCTGTCGAAGATCAGGTATCAAGTGATTGCACAGATAGAAAATGGCAGTCACGTCCGCGGCTCCTGAGACACATAGGGTCCAATGAGAGTGTCTACGACTGCCTACCGCGACGGTGTACAACGCTAGCGCAGTTACCTCACATCCCCCTGTCCCACTTTACAGGTCAGGCAGCCGCCATTTCAGGGGCCCACATGGCATTATTTTGGACTTGCCTAAACACTCATGCAGGCATATTTCAATTTGCTAATATTTTCAGAGTGAGCTGTGTTTACGTACCTCAGAGTTGGTTGACTCTCTGCTCGCTGTTCTCCTCCATAGGCACCATCCGCTGGGGCATGTGAGGAGATGGCGGCATCCTCCGGTGTACAGACTGCTGGTGGACCTGTCGACAATGGAGGAAAGACATGTAATCATCACCTACAGGCTTGATCGTGCCACAATCCAGGAACAGTGTGCCCAGTTGGAGCCAGACCTGATGTCAGCTATCCGCCATCCCACAGGAATCCCCCCTCAAGTGCAGGTGCTGTCAGTACTCCATTTCCTAGCAAGTGGGTCTTTTCAAACAACAGTGGCCATAGCATCAGGGATGTCCCAGCCTATGTTTTCCAACAGGTTGTCCAGAGTGTTGTCTGCCCTGCTGAAACACATGCGGAGCTACATCGTTTTCCCTCAGGTGGAGGATTTGCCTACAGGGAAAGGTGATTTATATGCCCTGGGACATATCCCCAACATCATAGGTGCCATTGATGGGACACATGTGGCCTTGGTACCCCCCGCAGGAGTGAACAGGTGTACAGAAACCGGGAGAGTTATAATTCCATGAATGTGCAGATGGTGAAGTTGGCAGACCAGTACATCTCCCATGTCAATGCAAAATTCCCTGGCTCAGTGCATGACGCTTACATCCTGCGGAATAGCAGCATCCCTTACGTGATGGGGCAACTCCAGAGGCACCGGGTGTGGCTATTAGGTGAGGACATGGACCCGATACAGTGGGAATAGTTGTCTGGGTCTGTGGATGTCCCTATGAGTTAGTGTGTGACTAACAGTTGTCCCTCGCCATTTGCAGGTGACTCTGGTTACCCCAACCTGTCATGGCTACTGACCCCAGTGAGGAATCCCAGGACAAGGGCAGAGGAATGCTACAATGAGGCCCATGGGCGAACTAGGAGGATTATAGAGCGGACCTTCGGCCTCCTGAAGGCCAGGTTCCGGTGCTGCCATATGACAGGTGGTTCCCTATTCTACTCACCAAAGAAAGTATGCCAGATCATTGTGGCCTGCTGTATGCTTCACAACTTGGCTTTGCGACGACAGGTGCCTTTTCTGCAGGAGGATGGTCCAGATGGAGGTGTTGTGGCAGCTGTGGACCCTGTGGACAGTGAAGACGAGGAAGCAGAAGAAGAGGACATCAACAACAGGAACACAGTGATCCTGCAATACTTCCAGTGAGACACAGGTAAGAAGACAACACTGCCTGCTACATCTGATTTACATCTACTACCTCTCTACTGTCTGTCATTTTCACCCAGTGTATGGTCACTGAGTTGTCACTTTCCCTTATGATTTCACAGATGTGGGTCCCACTGTATGACATCTGCTTTGTTTCCTCATGGACTAGAGCTGTGTGACATAGGTATGTAGACATTACATTTGAAAGAGCATTTTGCCACTGTAATTGCTAATACACTATTTCAAAATCACAGACAGACTCCTGATTGTTTTGTGCTTTGAGGGTGTTTAGTTAAGTGCTCAATATTGGAAGGAGTTGTAAAATGGTGAGGGGTGATGGTGGAAGAATGCCCATGGCAGAGTCCAGTCTATTAGTCTCACAGGTGCATTGTCCAAACGGGCATAGGAAGTGGAGCTGGGGCAGTTTAAGGATGGACAGGGTGACAAGGTGGGACAAAAGGATGACAATCAGGGTGGTCTCAGTTCTTGGCTGGGGTCTTGGCATCGTTCTCTGTCTTTGTCCTGGATCTCAGGGACCGTTTGCAGGGTGGTTCTCCCTCTGCAGGGGGTGGGGTACTGGTGTGGTGGTCCTGTGGCGGTGCCTCCTGTCCACTAGCGCTGGCGGAAGTGGTGGGCAGTTCATCGTCCAGGCTAGTGTCAGGGGCCCCTTGTTGTGCCACAGTGTCCTTCCTGGTATTCACAAGTTCCTTCAGCACCCCTACAATGGTGCCCAGGGTAGAATTGATGGTTTTGAGTTCCTCCCTGAAGCCCAAATACTGTTCCTCCTGCAGCCGCTGGGTCTCCTGAAACTTGGCCAGTACCGTTGCCATCGTCTCCTGGGAATGGTGATAGGCTCCCATGATGTTGGAGAGGGCCTTGTGGAGAGTGGGTTCCCTGGGCCTGTCCTCCCCCTGTCGCACAGCAGCCCTCCCAGTTCCCCTGTGTTCCTGGGCCTCTGTCCCCTGAACCGTGTGCCCACTACCACTGCCCCCAGGTCCCTGGTGTTGTTGGGGTGGTGGGTTAGCCTGGGTTCCCTGTAGTGGTGGACACACTGCTGATTGACGTTTCTTTGGGACAGAGGTATGGGCCTGCTGGGTGGGTGCTGTGCTGGCATTTCCAGAGGGGGGAAGCTCTGTAGTGGCGTGTGCCAGTGTGAGGGGAACTGACTGTCCCGAGGTCCAAGATGGGCCGGGCTGGTCATCTAGATCCAGTTGGACAGAGCTGCTGTCATCACTGTGGGCCTCTTCTGTGGGTGAAGTGGACATATCTGGACCCTCCTGTCCAGTGACGTTGGGTAGGGGTCCTGCAGGGGTGTAAAAGCATGATTATTGCATCTGTGTGTGCCATGGTGTGCAATGGGTGGGTGACCGTATACCCCAGTGCTTGCATTCCTGTGTAGGACCTTGTGTGATGATGGGTTAGGGGGGTGTATGGGTATGTGCAGTGGCCATGCTTTGGCGATGGGTGTCCATGCTTTGGTGTTGCATGCAGGGCTTGGGTTTGGGATGTGTGGTTTGTGATATTGGAACATGTGTGAGGAGTTGGAGTGATGGGGGTGAGGGTGGGGGTATGTGATGGCATGCAGGTTGGGTGGGGGATGAAGTAGTAAAGATTTGACTTACCAGAGTCCATTCCTCCAGCTATTGCTGCGAGGCCCTCAGTATGCAGGATTGCCAAGACCTGCTGCTCCCATGTTGTTAGTTGTGGGGGAGGAGGTGGGGGTCCGCCGCCAATCCTCTGAACCGCGATGTGGTCTCTTGAGACCACGGAATGCACCTTCCCCCGTAGGTCGTTCCACCTCTTCCTGATGTCATCCCTAGTTCTTGGGTGCTGTCCCACTGCGTTGACCCTGTCCACGATTCTTCGCCATAGCTCCATCTTCCTAGCTATAGAGGTGTGCTGCACCTGTGATCCGAATAGCTGTGGCTCTACCCGGATGATTTCCTCCACCATGACCCTGAGCTCCTCCTCAGAGAACCTGGGGTGTCTTTGCGTTGCCATGGGGTGGTGTGGGTGATGTGTGGGGTGGTGTGTGTTGTGATGTGTGGGGTGATATTTAGAGGTGTGTTGTGTGAGGTGCGTGGATGTTCTGTGAGTGATGGTGTTGAGTGCCTGTGGATGCTCGTTTGTAGATGGTGGTGTCTCTCTCTGGCCTTCAGTCGCAATTGTGGTCTTAGGGGTTTGTGGGTGATGTGGGTGTGTGTTTTATATTGTATTGGATGTGTGGGTGTGGTGTGTGTATGTGTATCAGGTGTGTGTATTTCGATTTGTCCAATGTGGATGTGTTTTGTAAAAGTGTGTGTATTTTGAGCGCGGCGGTGTGTACCGCCAATGGAATACCGCCTTTGAAAGACCGCCGCGTGGATTCGTGGGTTGTGATAGTGTGGGTGTATTCCTGTTGGCGTGATGGTGGAGGTTTTGTTATCGCCAGTTTATCACTGACCTTTGGTGTGGCGGACTTGTGTGGGTGTCTAGATTTTGGCGGATTCCGGGCTTTGGGTCATAATGACTATGGTGGAATTCCGCGGCCGCGGCGGTGTGTTGGCGGTCTTCTGCACGGCGGTAAGCGGCTTTTACCGCCAATGTTGTAATGACCCCCTTGGTGCCTGCAACACCCTGACTCAAGGGAATATACCTTCCACTTCACATAACACATACACAAGAATTGATTACATACTCATTTCCAGATCAAACAAATATTTCACCGAGGCTACTCTTTGACCACTCCTGTATAAATACAGTGATAGCCGGTACAGATCTCTAGCCCACACTAAAATCTGGCACTTCAATAATGGAGTTTTCACCAATCCAGACAACATAACTAAAATTGAGGAAACTATATCAAATTACATCGCTGATAACACTTTGGGACGCCATCAAACAACACTTAGAGGAAACCTCTTAGACATGAAGGCAAAAATCAACACAAAAAATAATGATTTACTACTGCAACTTGAAGAGGAAATTAAAGAACTCGGGACAACACGCATCAAAAATCTAGATAGAAATACTCTCTCCAAACTTACAAATGAAAAGTACGAATACAACAAAATCATAAGCGAAAAAGCTGGTGTGTGGATTTACATATTTAAAGGCTGTGTGAAGCTAAGAAAGCCAGCAAAATGTTAGCCTCATACCTCAAACATAACAAAACCAAAAAAGGATAACAACAATTTAAAGCAAAAACATAACTCACACTACTCCAAAATGTATTATGGATGATTTCAGGCATTTACAATTCACTGTACACTGATGATCAAAAGTGCACTCCTGACCAATGTATCAACTATCTAAACAAATTACAGCTACATCGTCTATCTGAAGAAGAATAAAAGTTCCTATCCAAACTGATTACAGAAATCACTGATGCTATTGACTATTAAAGAAAACAAAGCCCCGCGGCCCAGGTGGCTTTACAGCCAAATTTGACAAAACATTTGCTCAATCACTCAAAATAACCATGTTAGCTATTTTCAAATATTTTGCAACAACTAGCTGTATGAGAGGTACCAAAACGTATGCCAACATTATAATTATTCCCAAAGAAGGGAAAGATCTATCACTCCCCAAGAACCACAGAACCATCTCATTAATAAATCGCTATTATTTGCCAAAATCCTATCCAAACTTCTTAACCTCTTTTTACTAAAAATTAATACCAAAATTAATAAGCAACACACAAGTACGGTTCTTAAAAAAATACATGTCCAATGACAACACCAGACTATTATGTCATACCCTGGATACAGGGAAGACATGTTCATCGACTTCAGTAGCGATAACACTAGACGATGAGAAAGCTTTTAACACAGTATCATGGACCTTTCTTGAACACTCCCTTAAAACATTTAACTTAGGGAAAATATTTATAAAAATTATTATGGCCTTATATAACAATCCAAGCGACCACATCTAAACCAATGGATCCCTTTCCCAACCATTTACGCTCAGTAAAGGTACCAGACAAGGTTGTCCACTCTCCTCATCCCTCTTTTTGCTGGCCATTGAACCATTCCTCTCAGACATAAAAGACAACACAAAAATAGCAGGGATTAACTTCCAAGGAAAAGTGGTTAAAGTGTCTACATATGCAGATGATATACTAATTCTAACCGAAAGTTCTCTATCCTTGCTCTTATGGAAATTATTGAGCAATATTCAAAATCGCCAGTTACAAATTGGACAGGGACAAGTTAGAAGTTAAATCCCTCAATTCCTATTGCTCCAAATACATATTAGGAGCATCAGGTATGTCTTGGTAACACCATTATATCAAATACTTAGTCATTAAGGCCCAGATATAAGAGGGCCTAGCACCATCCCAATGCCACATTTGCGTCATTTTTTAATGCTAATGTGGCGCTGGAAGGCCAAAAATGCTGTGCCATATTTACAAAGTGGCACAATACTTGCACCAGGCACTAGGTGCCAGGCATAAAGTATGCAAGGGGGCGTTCCAGCACCAGGGGGGGGTGCGAAAAAAGGGCTCAAAGAAATCTTTCAGATTTCTTTGCATCATTTTATCAGCATTTTTAATGCCTGCTAAGGACAGTTGTTAAAGGGAGGCTCCCATTGTTTTCAATGGGCCTCTGGGAGGTATGCAGGATGCTAATCCTGCAAAGTGCCGGAGTAGTGTAAAAAATGACGAGGCTAGTACCCCTGACAACTGCCATGTGTGCACTGTATTTTAAATATGGCACACATTGGTGGCATTAGGGGGGCTAAGGGGTGCAAGAAAATTGGCACTGCAATAGGTACAGTGCCACTTTTTATAAATCTGCCCTAAATTCGGATCTGACGTGATAGACAGCACAATGAAAAGCTCACACTTCAAGAAATGTCAAACCTATTAGAAAACTGGTTGCCCAAATTTATTAGCTGTTGGGGGTGAATTGAAACTATAAAAATTATGATCACCCCAAAAAGAAATTACTTAGTCAATATTCTACGGCTATTACTTTCTGACGATTTCCATTGCAAACTGGATAAATTAATCACACATTGTATCTGGCAAGGGACAAAATCAAGAATATCATTGAAAAAACTCCTTCTCCCCAATACATTAGGTGGAGTAAATCTCACCAACCATAGAAACTACAGGGGGCATGGTCTGGCCTGCCCGCAAGATGGCCGTCACTTTGTGAGGCTCTGCGGGGAAGGAGAATTAATCCTTTAGTTATCCTGGCACAGGAGGCACCTGCCGCAGGTACTGAGTGGCAGCGAGGCCGTGCATCCAGCAGAAACAGCAGCGGAGGTTGAATTGCCAGAAAGCCATGGTAAGAGCACTAGAAATGTGGTGCACCGGTTTGAGGAGCAAAGGCCTTGAAGGCCCAGTGGAGGTGAAGGCTTTGCCATGTGGTGTTGGCCTCCCCCGGCACTTTCCCCAAGCCACTGCGGGAGAGAGCAGATGCGACTACTGGACCCGTGAGGCAGCCGCAGTGGAGGCCGTGTGTATGCAGAGGCCTGGTGCTCGGCCCCGCGGCGAGAAGAGTTGCGGTAATAGGACCTGGGGTGGGCGCGCTGCAGGAATTGGTGCTCGCTCGGGGCATGTGGCCCAGGCTGTCTGAGTGGCAGGGCGAGAACTACAGGCCGTGGATGGTCTTGTTGCCCTGTGCCCAGCCTGCCCCAGGGAGCCAAAGAAGGTAGGCTGAATACAATCGCACTGGGAGATGAGTTGGAGCTCCTGGTGAGAGGAGAAGCCTCAGCGGGAAGTGCCGTCTGGCCCCACTGCTGGCAGGCGGAAGGACGGTGATCTGGCTGGAGGGATCACAGTAGTGCACTGCAGACTCATTTTTGGTGCCATCCTGGAGCCGCAGTGGTGAGTGCAAGGGCCCAAAGTAACAGGCACATCACTGTCTGTGTTATAGTGGAGGCTGAGGCACAGGCTGCAGAGTCCAGGAGTGCAGGAACTAAGCATTAAGCCTGGATGTGTGGGGCCCTTTTGTCCGGGGGCCCTGCTGCCCAGACAGGTGTCTACTGGTCCTGGGAGGGCCTGCCCTGGAGGTAAGAGGGAATAGGAGGCCCTCCCGGCAGAGAGAGTCCTTGTTTGCTGGTGGCACCAGAGTTCCTGCATGGCATTACGGGGACAAGGACTGAGCCAGAGCGGCGGGTTGGCATTTCGACGGAGTGGCGATTGAGAACCACAACTGAAGAGTGTGGCACCTGAGCACACTGAAGACTTGCAGAGGGCATCGTAAAACCACAGAAGCAAGCAGCGGGTGGCACTGCGCAGTGGGTTAAGCAGTGTAAGTTGCTTTGGGAGTGGCCTATTGTGAATGCAACATGAAGAACACTGCTGGTCACAGGTAACGGTCTGCTGGACAGCTAGGAGTGAGGCCAGCTGAGGCTGAACTGCTGATATGGGAAAGGCAGAACACAGAGAAGCCAATCTCTCTTTTGAGAGGAGAAGAAAGGCCGGGCAGGCAGGTAGCATGGCTGAGGAGGCGGGTGATACAGAGCAGCTTCAGGAAGGCGTGGTACAGCCATCCTCCATCAAGGATATATTTCTGGACCTCAAGCAGAGCCTTGCAGGCATTGACGCTAAATTAGACCACCTCACTGATCGCATGGACCATCTGAAGGATAGATGAGCTGACCATGACACTCGTCTGGATCAGGTGGAGTCCCGTACTTCAGACTTGGAGGATGGACGGCATGCTGAGGACGAGCGCCTCCTTCAGATGGAGCGAGTGCTTGAGCTAATCTGTAGCAAAAATGAAGACCTTTAACTTTAATCCCACCCATGGTGGAATAATCTCTGCATCCTGGGGGTCCCCAAATTGACGGACATGGGCGGCATGGAAGATTATGTGTAGAATATCATGACAACACTTTTTCCTGGTGAGCTCTCCCCGGTGCTGGTGGTGGAGCGGGCTCATAGATCATTGGGTCCTAAACCTCCTTCTGGCCCCCCCGCCCAAACCATTATGGCATGCCTGCTAAATTATAGAGACTCGGTACTACCATTGGCCCAAGACACTGAACATATTCCCGGACTATACCCCTGGCGTAGAGGTGGCGTTTCTGCAAGTAAAGCGTACCCTGAATCAAACAGAAGCAAAATACTTTCTACTCTACCCAGCCAAGCTGAGAATCCAGTATAACGGCAAACTGCATTTCTTCACTGGTCCAAAGCACTCCACCAAGTTTGTCAAAACCCCACCAAAGAAAGTTGACCTGGCTCTAGCACCTGTCAACGAAGATGACAGGGACCGCCTAATTGACAATGACAAAGCAATACATTTATTGTTGAACAGGTGTCAAAATGCTGGAGGGCCCGGGCCTTGAGCAATGTGAATTATGTCTCTAGGCAGGGAGACTCCTAGCTTACCCATGCAGTTGGATCTCCTACCCTCCCACGACTTTGGGGGTGGGTACTATGGCCTCCCAAATGCCTTGTTGGATGAGTCCAAGAAAACTATTATACCCTTGGGGTTGGGGATTGGATGCAGGACTGTTTAGGGTAGGAATGGGTAGCCTGGCCTGCTTGGAGGGCCGATGTGGGTGGTGGGTGTTGCAGAATATATTGGTTAGAACTTTTATAAATACTCCCATGTTGTCCTTTCCTTCCCTCTTCCCTGTTTTCCCACTCAGAATCAGTAGGCGCTACCATGGAGGAGGCCTCAGCTTATGTGAGGTGTGGGTTGTTGTATGAAAGACCAAAGCAACCATACTAAAGTGAGATGTATGTCTTGGCTTGTAGGGGGATTGAATGATACACGCAAAATGTGGCTAATATCGGCATACCTACGCCATAATGCGATTGATGTCTGCATGCTACAGGAAGTCCACTTAACTGCTGAAACAAGATCACGTCTGTGAGCGGGCTGGATGGGAGAATGTCATATTGTAGCATACTCTGGGTATGCTTGTGGGGTTGCAATAATAATATCCAAGGGGCTGATGTGGCGCAGTGGGAAGGTGCTCCGTGACCCAAACAGCCACTATGTAATGATGTCAGGGATGCTATATGACCATCCCTTTAGGCTGTTATCGCTATATGGCCCCAGCGCAAATGACCTGGAGTTTTTTGCGGTGCTTTGGCACCTGGTGTGTTCACTTATATCTGGGACCCTGCTGTGGGGCAGCGATTTTACTGTGGTGCTCAACTCAGCCGTATACCGGGACAGCCACGCGCGTCCCCCACATCAGGCAGAGGCAAAGGTTTAGACACAGTTGATTACAGAACATGCTTTGTTAGATATTTTGCGTGCAAGGTATGGCATGCTCAGGGAGGTCACATGCATTAACACAGTGCATAACAGTTGGTTGCGCATAGAGATGTGGCTTGGGTCTAGAGATGTAGAGATCTGGAAGGCACCTGCCATGAACATTATCAGATCACTCCCTGGTGTTCCTCAAGCTATCGATTCCCGGGAATGTCCGTCAGGAGATCACCTGGTGCCTCCCTAGTGGGACATTGCGAGATCAGGCATTTAGGGCCAGATGTAGCAACCCGTTTGCGAGTCGCAAACGGCGAAAATCGCCGTTTGCGAGTCGCAAACGTGGGTTTGGCATGCAGAAATGCATATTGCGAGTCGTTACCGACTCGCAATATGCATTTCCGACTCGCAAATAGGAAGGGGTGCTCCCTTCCTATTTGTGAGTCGCTGTGGGATGCAATACCATTTGCGACCGCGTACGCGGTCGCAAATCGTATCGCAGTTACCATCCACTTCAAGTGGATGGTAACCCAATCGCAAATTGGAAGGGGTCCCCATGGGACCCCTTCCAGTTTGTGACTGGACCCCAAAATATTTTTTCAGGGCAGGGAGTGGTCCAAGGGACCACTCCCTGCCCTGAAAAAATACCGAAACAAAAGGTTTCGTTTTTTTTGCAGTGCAGCTCGTTTTCCTGTCAGGAAAACGGGCTACACTTCAAAAAAAAAAAACTGCTTTATTTAAAAGCAGGTCGCTAACATGGAGGTCTGCTGACGTCAGCAGGCCTCCATGTTAGCGAGTGCCTATACTCGCAATGGGGCCGCAATTTGCGACCCACCTCATGAATATTCATGAGGTGGGTCATTGCGACCCCATTGCGAGTCGCAGTCGGTGTCTGAGACACCGTACTGCATAACAAATTGCGACTTGCAATTTGCGAGTCGGATGGACTCGCAAATTGCAAGTCGCAATTTTGCATTTTGCTACATCTGGCCCTTAGAGAGGAGGTTTGGGAGGCAATTGTGGACTATTTTGCTCAGAACCAGGGCTCTGTATCCTCTCCCAGTGTGCTCTGGGAAGCCTTTAAGGTGGTGATTCATGGGTATGCCTCGCCAAGCAGCATGGGGTGCTTCAGGCACAACACCGAGAGTTGGCTGAATTGGAGTCCCAGCTTGCATCCCTGGAGTGCCGCGTCTGCGAGAGTATGGATGGTGCTCTCCTGGGAGAGACAAGATGTCACAGTATGAGTAAGCAGCACAGTGCGAAGTTTGTTTTTGGGGAAGGAGGCAACAGCGCAGTGTTATGGAGAGGGTGAGAGGGCCCGGAAGATGCTTGCTGCAATGTTGCGCAAACCCTGGGCAGGTGACTACATTGTTGAACTTAGAGACGCAGGGGGAGCCCTGTGTCGGGACAGTGAACTTGCAGAGAATTATGAAGGATTTCTATGCCTCTCTATACTCCAAGTCGGAGGAGCGGGACCCTGAGCAGTACACTGAATACTTTGATAAAAGCTATGGCTGGAGGGCACACACAGACAATACTTGGAGTCCCCCTTTTTGGTGGAGGATGTCATTCATGATCTACCTAGTGATAAGAAACCGGGTCTGGATGGGCTCACAGCGGCTTTTTATAAGGAGTATGTGGAACTATTAGCACTTCACCTACTAGAAATGTATGGGGAGTCCCTAGAGGAGGGCATACTTTTCCCCTTGCTCTGCGAAGCCCTCATAGTCACTGTACTGAAGCCCGGAAGGACCTCTGTCTATGCGACTCATACCATCTGCTGTTGGTTATAAATGTTGAAAATAAGATTTTGGCGAAGCTGATAGGATCCAAACTGCGGTCAATACTATCAACTATAGTGCTTGAGGATCAGTCATGATTCATGTGGGGCTACTCAACCCTGTATAATTTGCACACTTTTTTTTGCGATGGCCTGGATAGTAGACCAGGAGAGCCATGCTGCAGTGATTTTGTTGGATGCACGAAGGCCTTAGATTCTCTCGCTTGGTCTTACCTATTTGCCCTTCTCTCACAGTTGGGGCTGAGCCCTAGATGTATCAAATTAATTTGGATCCTTTATTTGACCCCAACACCCAGGTTAAGAATCAATGAATGCATTTCCGAACACTTCTGGGTCTCAAGGTGCACTAGGCGGGGATGCCCCCTTTCACTGCTGCTGTTCACGGTGGCAATGGAGCTGCTAGCAGCACGTCTACGGCAGCATCACACTAATTGGGGGCTGGTTTTCCAGCAATGTTCAATTCTAGTTTCAATGTACGCTGATTACGTTACCCTGTACGAGCAAGATCCACATGTTCATTTAGACTCCCTTTATAGAAGAATTGGCTCAATTTGGTTGTCTCTCGGGCATCACAATAAATTGGGCCAAGTCCTTAATATTCCCACTGAAGGATGTTGCAACCCCATACCTCTTGGATTACCCTCTACATTGGGCATCCGAGCTGGTTTGATAATTAGGGATCTGGCTGAGCAGAGATGTACATGAGGTTTGGGTTGAAAATTGCGGCAGGGCGATCACGTGGCTGGAGGACAAGGCTATGGCTTGGCTTTCTCTTCCTCTCTCACTAACAGGTCGAAGAGCTATCACCAATATGGTAATATTGCCCAAATTTTCGTACTTATTCATTAATATTACTCTCCCACTCACAGCCAGTTTCAAGAAACGACTTCCCTCCCTACTAATTTCACTGGTTTGGTTGGGCAAGCAGCCCAGGATTGTGTGGGAAATGCTGACTCACGCCTTTGAAATGGTGGGGTTACGGGCCCAGACCTGGAGCTGTATTACAATTGTGCCCAGGTACATTTTGTGCACTTCTGGTTCGATCGAATTAGATACTTACCGCACTCGGCCCCTGAACCTGATTCCACTTGGCCACGTAAGCTTTCCAGGGCATTATACTATCCTCCGGGGCAGACTCATATGAACATTGATACAGTGGCATGTAGAGCCCTGGCCTGGCAGGTGCTACTTGGACATATGGTTGCCCCTACTTTATATGCACCCTCAAGCCTTTATTTAACCATCCTGGATTGCAGTTGGCGGGGCGGTGCGGTTCGCATATGCTCAGTTAACTACTATGTTGTATCTGGATGGCCAATTTATTTCTCTGGAAGCCGCGCTCCATGAACCCTACAATACCGTGATGCGTTGTCTAACGTATCTCCAGATTAGAGCAGCGGTGCATGCGCAAAGCCCTGACTTCGCCTCCACCACTGACATTTCAGGTGCTTGAGCTGTTATACACAACCCTGACACCCCGGAGGCTAGTTACTGGTCTATACGCTATCATGCAGACCACCCCTCGTTCCACAAGACTTCGGGCCAGGTTGCAATTGGAATCAGATTTGGATGCGTCCCTCCTGGATGACGTTTGGAGGTACTGCTTCATGCATATGCGTGAGCTCTCCCCTAATTGCAGGCTACGATTAATACATTTCAAGTTCATAAATCGTATATACTATATCCACCAGCAACTCTGGCATATGGGAGTGTGAGCAGATGCAAGGTACCATAGGTGCTCGACACCGGATTGCAGAGTTTCTGGATTCGGCTTGGGGTTGAAGGAGGGTATAGGAATTTTGATAGGAATTGTTGGACGTGATTGGCGATATGACTGGTCTGGTAATCCCTCGCACCCCAGTAGTTGCGCTCTTAGGGTATGTAAAGGACATACAGCTTGTGTTAAGGAAGCTAGTAGGCTTACTGCTCGTATTGGCAAAGCCCAGGGTGAAAAATCATCCACCGCATAAGGTAGATTGGCTGAAAGATGCAGCGTATTGTCAGGAACACTTAACGGCATACTGAGATTTGATGCCGGCCTATCCACCGCCTGTGGATATTTGGTCCCCCTCCAGACATATCTTATGCTTAAGACTTAGGTGTCGTGGTACAGCTGCTTAGCACTTAGGTGAGCTGGATCGCCTTGCAAGATGCCCACTGTGGGGCCGGGTCTTGGCGAATCTTGCCCCCAGGGTTTGTCAGTAGAATGCGTGGATTCCTCCCTCTATATTCCCCCTCACAAATGACCTCTTCAGGTTAATGATAATATCATCATTGCAGACAGCCTGCCTTGTTATACATGAGAAATGTATATTATTGCAACTAGTAAATGGGCCTGTTATAGGTATATACTGGAAGATGGTTCACACAATGTGACCGGGGAGATGTTGACGAATAATAAGACTCTTGTTTTCTTGCTGCTTGGTCATTTGTTGTTATTCATGTATAAAAACTAATTGAAAAAAACTTAAAAACTACCAGACAGCCTTTGTAGCCTAACAAGGATTGTACTAGTTCCATACACCCGATCAGTATGCTCCCACTTGGCTAGAAGTTGAGTGAGCCATTTTGAACAACCTCGACTCGATAACCCTGCTTACCATCAATAGTAAATATCTCTCCACCTCCAAGTACATATTTAACAATACCAGAAATGCCCTATTATCTTTTGAGAAAAAATTACCTTCTCAAATTAAACCTTCTAACTTAGCCTCTAATTGGCACAATCCAAATATCACATATGAAGGGTGTACCCTCTACTGGGAGTCATGAATCTCCAAAGGTACTTTTCTTCCACAACAACTAGGCTCCAAAACTTCTCCCCTGACATTCTTGAATTTACAATCACAATACCACCTTGAAGACCAAGGGCCTGATTACAACTTTGGAGGACGGTGTTAATCCGTCCCAAATGTGACGGATATACCACCTACCGTATTACGAGTCCATTATATACTATGGAACTCGTAATATGGTGGGCAGGATATCCGTCACATTTGGGACGGATTAACACCGTCCTCCAAAGTTGTAATCAGGCCCCAAGTATTCTTAAACTTCCTTAAAATCAAGATGGCCATTGCCAAATCTGACCACCACTACATAAAAAAAAACATCCCTTCAATCACTCATTTCGACTCACTAGGTCACTAAGGATCAAAATACTACCACTTCCTTCAACCTAATTCAACACAATTAAATAACAAAATAACAGAGTATTGGGACACCCAATCCACTAAACCCACACCTGAGACAGACTGAAATGCAATATGGAAATCAGTCACCACACACAAAATGAAACCAGTACTTTCCCAAACCAAATTTTGGCTATTACACAAAGCCTTTTGCACACCCTCATGCTCACATACTCTGGACATTCTGGAAAGTCCCTCTTGCTGGAACTGCAATAAAGAAAACAGAGACCTTGCCCATCTAATTTTCCACTACAATTCAGTAGGCACCTTCTGGGATGATGTTTTTTACTTCATCTTAAAGCTTTTTAACGTACACCCCAAGAAAGAATTTTCATACCTAATCAAAGACTTTCTAGATCCTAATATTAGGAACTCTGTCTATCGCCTCCTCCTTGATCTCTTATTATCATTGGCAGTTAAAACAATCACCTCTAACTGAAAGAACACACATAAGGCCTCATTCCATACCTGGTTAAAATAGTTATCTCACATTAGGAGTACTGATAACGTCGCCTTCCAACATAACTCATGGAAGCCACAACAAAGACTCATGTGGAAAACCTTACATAACTATTTTGCTTCCAACAAACCACCATAAAATGCTAATCCTTGACTCACCCCCCAAAAACTAACATGGATGTCTCCCAAAGCCTGTTCCCTGAGGAAGTGGCAGACAAGAAAGCTGAGAGAGTTCCAGCTACAGCTGACCAAGCAAAACTGAGAAACCTGCTGCACAGAGGGCCTTTGAGGAGAAAAAAAACTTGTGTTGGCTACTGGAAGGGACTGGATCTTAAAGCCAAGCAATGACCAAGGTCCAGCAACATTGGGGGCAGTGATATCCCAGTGCCTAGTGGAGACATAATGATTTACATCCCCAAAGATCTAGGGGGTCATTATGAACACAGCGGGAAACCCCGCTGTGTTCATGCTGGCGGTCTTATCACAGACCGCCAGCCCCCTTAGGACCCCGCTGGCCGAATAAAAGACATTCTGCTGGGATGGGCCAGCAGAATGAAGGGCCGGGACATTGCCGACGGCTCCACATGGAGCTGTCGTCATTGCCACTGTGCGGTGGGTGCAGCAGCACCCGTTGCGCAGATCACTGCCCGTAAATCGGGCAGTGACCTACGTGACAGGGCACTGCACGGGGGCCCCTGCACTGCCCATGACAAGTGCATGGGCAGTGTGTTTCTAACTTAATAGCGATTAGATTAAGCATTAGCAGAAGACATCTTGTATTTAGCAACTATTGTGAACATTTGGCGGAATCCATTTTGTATTCATGGCAGCCATTTTCTCTGCCATGTGCTCGCCATGTGCTCTGTCCTACCTTTCTGTTAACTACTCTTGAAAATCTGTCTAGTGACACGTTATATTTAGCATCTCCCACTTTTGCACATGCCCAGTAAGATCTGCAGCTGTTAGTAATCAGTAACAGACAGTAATGTGTCAACTAGTCCTTGAAACTGTTAGCCCCTCCTACCTGTCGACTGTGCATTTCCATATGACCTTACATGTATGTAAGTCTTGCTTCTATAATTGTACCACCTTCTTTTAGCCACTGCGTGGGTATAAAAGGACCATGCTCTCTTAGTTCAGTGTGCTACTTCAAACATTACCGAAGGGTGCTGTTTGAACTGTAGTACCACCTCATGAGGTTTAATAAACTTTGTCTTTTATTTCAGTTTCTGTGCCAACTTCTTCCTATATGGTCTGAGGACTTTGTGCAGAGAAGGGTGAACCCCTTGCACTAGTAGGCCTTGCTGAGGCTTACTTCAACAAATTGGTGCCCGAACAGGGACTCATCGGCGACTCGGATGCCCGACGGATTGGTCGCGACGAAGGATTGGGATCTCGCTGCGGACAATCAATGCCTGAGGAGACCCGAGTCTTGGCAACCACGGCGTT
Source organism: Pleurodeles waltl (assembly GCF_031143425.1). Taxonomy (NCBI): domain Eukaryota; kingdom Metazoa; phylum Chordata; class Amphibia; order Caudata; family Salamandridae; genus Pleurodeles; species Pleurodeles waltl. The sequence continues at coordinate 1,682,943,907 of NC_090444.1, read as the reverse complement.
TTTCCCTTCTTTCTGATTTGACCATCCAGGTGGCGCCGGTCCTCGACTGAAATCCTTTTTGTTAATTCATCATGCAGTGACCATTTGGTCGATTTTAGAACTTGGCAGTTGGAACCTGGACACCCTGTGATTGGTAAGAGACGTTTTACGGCACTTGCTTGGGTTTTGATGCCTTTGTTTGGTAATGAAGTTTAGCACTACTTACTGTGGCTCTCGTGTTTTGGGTGACTAGTCAATTTGTGTCCTTTGAATTGATATATAAATTGCAATTTATATAGGCAGGTAATGAGGAGAATTTTCTCCAATTTAATTTTGATTTGAACGGCACCTTAAGTGTTACTTTGATTATAATATTGCATATTCTGCACTATTTTTGGCATGCCTGTTTTTAGCGCACTTTGTAGAATGTGTTGCTTTTGTAATGGTACCAACTTGAGACTGGAAGAATCGCAACCGGCACCCCCAGAGGGGACGCCCATTAGAGATATGTATGTTAAACATGGTCTTTCTTCAATAATGTACAGCACATTATGGAATAACTACACTTGTGCTGATCCTGAGTTACGTTGGCCTGTGCATGGGTCATTTGATATGCAAAAGATTGAGTATGTGGATCAATGTATGTGTAAGCGAAGGTCTAGGCAAGATATGTTTGACTGTGTACGAATGTGGGAGAAAGAAGTGCGTGGACGAGTGAAGCGTAAGCAAGCCTTGCTTGAGAAAGAGCAGCGGAAGAATGTATATGTGAAAGCATTGGAAATGAGAAAGAAAGAAATAAATGACTTAAAGGAGCTAGAAGAGAAAGAACGTAAATTACAGGTAACTGGCCAATACACCATTAGGCAACCTCTCTATCCTATCCTTAATAAACCACACAATGATTTTTTTTTACTAGATCGCCCTCCACCTCCGTATGTCATTCCTTCTGCCCCTCATGAGTTAGCTAAGGTCTCCGGTTCAGAGCAACAGAAGATTCGAGACAGTCGCTCTATGTTGCCTGCTGACCGTGCGTCTGAGCTTAGTTCTATTGCTCGTAAAACAATTCGTAGCGTTGTCTCTGCTTCTGATCTTTTAGACAACATGAAAGGGTGGACGGAAAAGGAGCAGCTATTTTTTACTGAGGCATTTGGCACAGAAGTTATTGAACTATATCGGAAATATTCTGATGAGTTAGAGCCCGATGATGTAGCAGCTGATCATAAGCAAATGCGTGATGGTCTTTTTGTTTTCTCTCAGGTGGCTGATGCAATCAGGCATTTGGTGAAATTATGTGTTATGGCAGTCTGTTTGCAAGAGGAGAAAAGGACCATGGACGTAGTTGCACGGACATCTCAGACCGGCGGGGTGCAAGCTTCCATCTTCGGAACAGATAAGACTATTATAGTTCACGTGAAACCAATGTGGGAGGCCGCGCCTTTGTATGTTCCGCCTAAAGGATTGGGTACAAGTGATGATAAAACTTCTGTTGATGCTAAGGGTTATTTTATTTATAATTGGGTGTATACAGTGGAGAAGTGTGGCTCAATGGTTAGAGCGGCAGACCCTAAAGCAGAGATCTGGCTCAAGACCAGGGTTCAAGTCCCGCTTTGGCAGGTCTTGGGCTCAATTCCCCTTGACCAGATAATTCTCGCCTCGTGCCTAATCTAATTCATGGGTGCAACTCTGGGCAATAGCTTGCTTAATCTCCACAACGGCCCCAACAGTGCTTGGATGCCTGGCTTCACCCTGGGGGTGCTCAGGAGTGGGCACCTCACAGGGAAAAGCCAGGAGGGGTTCCATAGCGGTATGAGTACAGCGCCTTGAGACCCTAACGGGTGAGTAGTGCGCTATACAAGTGCTAATTTACATTTTTTACATACTCCTTGGAATAGGGCAGATGTAATGGCACTTAAAACAGCATTACCTGACCCGCAGAAAAAAACAGCCGCCTTTTATGAGGAAGTTGAGGGAGCAATTAGTTCTTGTACTATGACTTTGGGTGACATTGATTTATTTTTCGGATTGATATTACCGTCAGATATGTGGAGAACTGTTCGCAAAATTGATGATCGTGTAGTTTTTGGGGTGTCATGGAAACAATTAGAACAGATGGACGGGGATAGGGAACCTGCGAAAAAGACATATCAGTTGATTCTAGATCTTCCCGCAGCCATATTACTTAAATTAAAAACGATTATTCCCCCTAAAAAGATAGATTGGACTGTTTTAGCGTCTTGTAAGCAAAAGGCAGATGAATCGGTCTCTGATTTCTTTACACACTTTGAAGAAGCATTTCATGATTTTAGCGGCTAGTTATTGTCAGATGATACGGGCAGACATTTGTTTGTCGATAAATATGTCGCAAATCTGTTACCAGGAATAGCTAGTCGTCTAAAAGCTAGTGCAAGTTCATGGACTACCTCTACTCCTGTTTCTCTTTTGACTATGGCTCAGTATTATGAACGTCAGGAATTAGAAGCAAAAGGTAGCGAGGATAAAAAGATTAAAGAATTAAAGATGAAGGTTATGTTGGCTCAAGCTTATGGTCCGTCTTTTAGAGGTAGTGATAGAGGTGGACGTGGATCTTATGGTTCTTCTTACACTCGTTCGGATTTGTCTGTTGATCAGTGTGCGTATTGTAAGAAATTTGGGCATTGGGCTGCCGATTGTCCAGCACTACGTGTTCAGCAGTGTTCAAGTGGTCGGGGACAAATGAGAAATCGCTCAGGATATTCGGGGCCTAGAAGAAGCACAAATGATCATGCTAGGGTTGATGCTAATGTACGAGGGCAGGATGGGTTTAACACTTTTGATAGACGGAACCAATACCAGATGTCTAACCATGTGCAGCCTGATTTCCAAGATTCTGCTTATGCATAGGATTGCCTAGGATGGGGTAAGGAATCAGCTGAAGTTCCAGTAGATCAGAGGGGTCCCTATGTTATAGCACATGTTTTGGGTTCTACTGATCAGTTTCTGGTTGATACAGGAGCTACTCGTAGCGCCTTGTGTAAACAATTGATTCCAAGGGCTCCCCTGTCTGGCTTAACCATTACATCGATAGGTTTTGATGGAACACCTTCCCCTAGCCCATTGTCACAACCACTTGCATTCCATGTTGATAAATTTACTGCTCCATGTCCATTTTTGCTTTCTCCAAATACACCAGACAATATTGTGGGTCTTGATATGCTCAAGTATTTCAGGGCTACAATACGATGCTCTCCTGAAGGGGTGCATGTTATTTTAAATGATAATCATCCTGTGATGGAAAGAGTTTGTCTTGTTAAAGAGGATATTGCATTAGCTTCACTCCCTAGTACTTTGTGGGCTACTTCAGATACTGATGTGGGACAAATGATTATTCCACCGGTACATATTAGTGTCAAGGAGGGAGCTATATTGCCACATTTGCCTCAATAGAAAATTTCACAGGAGGCCGAAGAAGCACTCACACGAATTGTGCATGATCTTATTGCAGTTGGAGTTGTTGAGGAAGTTCCGTATAATGTTTGTAATAGTCCGATTCTTCCTATTCTGAAAAAGGATACTGATACTAGGATTTACCGATTCATTATTGATTTACGAGAAGTCAATGAGATTGTGATACCACAATATCCTGTGGTATCTGACATCACAACACTTCTTACTGTGGTTCCCCCGAAAGCAACTACGTTCTCTGTGATGGACTTGAAGAATGCTTTCTTTTCGATCCCTATTCATCCTGACAACCGATATTTGTTTGGTTTTACTTTGAATAAACAATCATTTAGATTTTGCAGAGTTCCTCAAGGCTATACTGAGAGTCCTAGTATTTATAGTCAAGCGTTAAAACGAAAAGTTGATTCTTTTGTTTTGCCTGAAGGTGTGGCTCTCATAAAATATGTCGATGATATTTTGTTGGCAGCTGATACCCCTGAGCAATGTGAAAAGTGCACTTTGTCCTTACTTTTTTTTCTTGCTTCACACCATCATAAAGTGTCATAAAAGAAATTGCAATATTGTAGACCAAAGGTAACCTATTTAGGTCACCTTTTGTCTAAGGAGGGCCGTGCACTTACATCAGATCATATTCAAGCAATTTTAAACACACCAGTACCCTCTACTCAGAAAGATGTTCGTGCAGTCCTTGGTCTTACTTCTTTTTGTAGGCAATGGATATTAGGGTTTTCACACATTGTCAAACTTTTGATAGCACTTTTGACTAAAGATACTCCAATGCCCCTCCCATGGACAGATGAATGTGAGACTGCTTTCCGGCAGCTACGACAAGCCTTTTGTTCAGCACCAGTGTTAGGTACTCCAGATTACATGAAGCCTTTTGCACTTTACGTACATGAGAAAGATGGATGTGCATTGTCAGTTTTAGTACAGACACATGGCGATAGGCAGCGTCCCTGTGCATATTTTTCAGCAGTACTTGATCCTGTCGCTCGAGCATTGCCTGGGTGTTTTCGTTCAGTTGCCGCAACAGCTGTGTCAATACGTCAGAGTGAAGGGATAGTTTTGTCACATAAGCTGTTGGTGTTAGTACCCCATGCGGTTGATGCTCTTTTAAGTAAATCAAACAAAGACACAACATTTAACTAGCGCTCGCCTGACAGGATATGAATTGACATTGCTGGCTCCTCACATTACACTGAAGAGGTGTGCAACACTAAATCCAGCGACTTTGTTGCCATATCCGGTGACTCAGCCTCAGTCACAAGAAACACATGATTGTATATGCCTTACCGAAGAACAGACAAAGGGTTGTATTGATTTACAAGATACGCCCCTTCCAGATGTAGAGGGGGAATTGTGGGTTGATGGGTCTTGTTTGAAGTTGCCAGATGGTACGACCTCAGCTGCATATGCAATCACCACAATACACACGGTAGTGGAGACAGCTCGTATACCACAGAAGTCAGCTCAAGCAGCTGAACTAATAGCTTTGACACGAGCATGTGAGCTTAGTACTGACTTATGTGTGAACATTTATACAGACAGCCGCTATGCTTTTGGAGTGGCTCATGATTTTGGTTTGCTTTGGAAGGAGAGAGGCTTTCTCACATCCCACGGGATGCAGATAATGCACGGAGAATTAGTGCATAACCTCTTGACTGCATTGACATATCCAAAGAAACTAGCTATTGTGAAATGTAGTGCACACAAGAAAGTGACCGACAAGATAGGGCAAGGTAATGCCCTTGCGGACCGCGTAGCACGTGAGACTGCGATGCAGCGAAGTACTACTTCTATGTATGTAGTGAAGTCACAAGCTGAACGTTGACATAATGCTAGACAAGACGTATTAGATATACAGAAATCTGCTTCTGTGAAAGAACGTGAGCAATGGTCTGAAGAAGGAGAATTGAATGATGAGGGCTGTTGGTGGAATAAGCAGATGGATACATGGAAATTGCCTATAGCTTTTGTACAACCTATGGTTCAGATGGCACATGGGCTGGCACATGTTGGAGCTTCAACAATAACAAAGTTGCTTACGAAGTTTGGGAGCATCCAGAAATTTCCAGTACAGCTAAGAGAGTAGTACAGTCTTGTTTGATCGGTTTACAATACAATCCTGGAAAAGGGACACGTACTCCTGCGGGAGGGTTTGCTACACCAACTGCACCTTTTGAAGTTCTACAAATGGATTATATTCAGCTTGAACGCTGCAACAATTTAAAGTATGTCTTGGTGGTGGTATGTGCCTTCAGTAAATGGATAGAGGCGTACCCCACAAAGGATAATACTGCCATTACCACAGCAAAGGTGCTTTTGAAATAATTTTTCCCCAGGTTTGGTGTTTGCAGACTTTTATGGAATTATAACGGACCTCATTTTGTTGGGGAAGTTATTAAATATGTCCTGAAAGGATTAGGGATCAAACAGAAGTTCCATGCGGTTTTCCACCCACAATCAGCAGGGTTGGTGGAAAGGTACAATGCTACTTTGAAGCTGAAGTTAGCGAAGATACAGGCTTCCACATTCTTAACTTGGCCGGATGCATTACCGTTGGCATTATTGTCTATTAGGTCAGTGCCATCTCTCTTGAATCAGCCTTAGTCCTTACGAAGTGGTGTTTGGAAGGCCAATGAACATTTGGGGCGTTCCTAAGCCAAATTCTGTATATGATGTACCTTGTGTCCTGATGAATGATTACTTGGTACAGTTAACCGACAATTTGGTTTCTATTCATCAACAGGTTCGAGAAGCACTTCCTGACAGATCTACAGGTGAAGGCCATGAACTCCGACCTGGTGACCAGGTGATGATAAAGTCCTTTGAAAGATCAAGCAGCTTGGAACCAAGGTGGCGAGGCCCAGAACAGGTGCTCCTTGCGACAAGGACAGCAGTTCGAGTGACGAACCGAAAGAATTGGGTCCATAGTACTCACTGCAAGAGAGTGCTACCTACCTTGGTGGAACCTGCTGTGCTGACCGATCATCGAGAGATTTCGTGCTATATCACCTAACGAATCTGCGGAGTTCTTCCCGGACCATACGATTTCTGGAGTGTCGCGATATAATTTGAGACCGAGGAAAGACCCCGTAGTGCTGGAGAAAACTGGTTGAGCTACCGCCCTGGGTTAGTGAAACGGAGAGCCAATGTGGTGAGGGGGGGGGATCAGCCATGCATTAGAGTAGTGACACCTGTCTTGGCCTGTGGTGAAGAAATCAGTGGCTGCCCAGGGAGAAGAGCTCCAACGATTGTTTTTAATTAATTTCTAAAAAAAAGGGCCGATTATCACTGTTGCTAAAATGAATAACAAACTGATCATTAGTACTATGGGGTTTGTTGTTGTTTTGGTGGTTATAGCAATAATCACCTGGTTTGTTGAAAAAAAGGCTCCTGCTCGTGAGTTTTTTGTTGCCACTAATCCAGTACCAGAGGATCACTATTACTTTACGCTTCCCTATCAGGAGCAGAAGCACTGTCAATCGTACTTCAATAATACTTTCATTCAGATGTTGCATCATACTCATAATGCTACAAATACTACTAACTGTTGGGTATGTGTAATGATACCTGCGCATCAAAAGAAAGGAGGAACACCTTTCATTCCTCTTCCTTTTTCACACAATGGTTCTTGTCAAGCTTGGTATACGCTTTTGTTTGCATCTGGAAAACGTACAGAGGGCGGACTTCTTTTTCGCCTTAATAAAGTATGCTACCAAGACAAAGATGGGTATCCCCAAGCCAAAGGGACTAAATGGGAATGGTAAGAGTATCAACTGGACAATGTTTCAATACCATGGGGGTGATTCTAAGCTTGGCGGGCGGCAGTAGCCGCCCGCCAAGCGGGAACCGCCAGAAGACCGTACCGCGGTCAAAAGACCGCGGCGGTCATTCTGGGTTTCGTACTGGGCTGGCGGGCGACCGCCGAAAGTCCGCCCGCCAGCCCAGCGGGAAACACCCTTCCCACGAGGACGTTGGCTCAGAATGGAGGCGGCGGAGTGGGAAGGTGCGACGGGTGCAGTTGCACCCGTCGCGAATTTCAGTGTCTGCAAAGCAGACACTGAAATTCTTCGTGGGGCCCTCTTACAGGGGCCCCTGCAGTGCCCATGCCATTGGCATGGGCACTGCAGGGGCCCCCAGGGGCCCCGCGGCACCCCCTACCGCCATCCTGTAATCCCCATGGCGGCGGAGCGCGCTCCGCCGCCATGGAGGATTCTCAAGGGCAGCGGGAAGTTGGCGGTACACTGCCGACTTTCCGTTTCTGGCCGCGGCTACACCGCCGCGGTCAGAATGCCCGACCTCCGCCATGGCGGTAATTACCGCCAGGGTCAGAATGACCCCCCATATTTCTTCACAAATATAAGAGACTCTGACAAGAAAGAACAATTTGTGATTTCTGTTACAAAAACTAAAGCAGATTTATGTATACGTAGCATTGGGCGAATTCCAGTAGGGATAAGCGATTGTCCCTTGATTTTAACTATTGGGGGTGTAAATAATAGTAGTTTTACAGCTTCACATAATACATATTTTGTTTGTGGTAACTATGGATATTACTAACTACCTGTTGGGTGGTCAGGTGTGTGTTATGTATCTTTTCTTTTACCCCCTGTGTTTTTGGCCCCTGCATCATACCACCGAGATTTTAAACTGTTCAATGATATCATTAAAAATAGATATAAAAGGACAATAATTACAAATGAGGTAGACCAAACGGATATTAGCCTGCAACAATATGTTGATTTTAATTTAGGGTTGTTCTCCTTTGTGGGTGCTGCGTTAAGCAGTAGGAAAGTGAGACGATTGACTAGGGTTGTGGAAGCTGTTACCAATCAGGCAGCTCTGGCACTTGGGAATATTACAGAGGAGCTCCAAATTGCGAGGATTGTAGCGCTCCAAAATCATATGGTACTAGATGTGATATTAGCTGATCGAGGTGGTGCATGTCGCATCATCGGTATTAGTTGCTGTGTTTTTATTCCAGATCACTCACCTTCAGTATATGATGCAATATCTAAATTGCATACAATTGCTGCAGAAATCCACACAGAGACTGGTACTTGGTCTTTTTCTGGATGGTTTTGGGCTCTTGTTTCCGCTTGGGGCTGGAAACTACTGACTATCCTGTTTGTAATGATTGCAATATTTTTCACATGCTGTATCTGTATTCAGTGTGGTCCAATGTTCTGCTCCATGTGTATTACTGCTTGTATGCCTACCAAAAGAAATATTACAGAAATGAAAGCACAACATATGTTAGATAAGGAAATAGCTGAAATTATGAGCATAAATATACAAGATGAACATTTCGATTATCCCAGAAAGATGAATGTCTTCAGCTAATGCTGAAAGGGTCGTCTGTTGTAACCTAATAGCGGTTAGATTGAGCATTAGCAGAAGACATCTTGTATTTAGCAACTATTGTGAACATTTGGCGGAATCCATTCTGTATTCATGGCAGCCATTTTCTCTGCCATGTGCTCGCCATGTGCTCTGTCCTACCTTTCTGTTAACTACTCTTGAAAATCTGTCTAGTGACTAGTTATATTTAGCATCTCCCACTTTCGCACATGCCCAGTAAGAACTGCAGCTGTTAGTAATCAGTAACAGACGATAATGTGTCAACTAGTCCTTGAAACTGTTAGCCCCTCCTACCTGTCGACTGTGCATTTCCAAATGACCTTACATGTATGTAAGTCTTGCTTCTATAATTGTACCACCTTCTTTTAGCCCCTGAGTGGGTATAAAAGGACCATGCTCTCTTAGTTCAGTGTGCTACTTCAAACATTACAGAAGGGTGCTGTTTGAACTGTAGTACCACCTCATGAGGTTTAATAAACTTTGTCTTTTATTTCAGTTTCCGTGCCATCTTCTTCCTATATGGTCTGAGGACTTTGTGCAGAGAAGGGTGAACCCCTTGCACTAGTAGGCCTTGCTGAGGCTTACTTCAACAAATGCAGGGGCCCCCAGGGGGACCCCAGAGCACCCCTTCCACCAGCCTTTTCTTGGTGGGGGAACCCACCAGGGAAAGGCTGAAGGAACAGGGATTCTTTATCTGCAAGGCAGCGCTGCCCTATCGGATAAAGCAATCCGCCATAGTCAGGCTGCCTGCCTGTGGTGGCCTGGCGGTGGCAGAGGGCCGCATGTGGTGGCCCTCCCTTGTTCAGAATATGGCAGTTCAGACCGCCATGCCAGTGGCAGTATTTTCCATCACCCCCGGCATGGCAGTCTGAACTGCCATGTTCGTAATGAGGACCCAAGTGTATAACTATGCTTTTGAGGAATTACATTGACAAGTAGTTTGAGGGTTATGAGGTTGTATAGGTTCCCTGAGTAGGACTGGGTAGCCATTCTCTGAAGGCACATTCCCAATGAAGGGAGGGAAGCACTACTGGACGTAGTGAAGGGGGTAGGATCAAGTGTCCACTCATGAAAAAAGCTCCTGGTAGGAAGTAAGGCCTTTTCCCTAAGAAGTGTTAGGAGACGTTCCCCTCCAGTTCAGCGTAAATTATGTGGATTACATTTGCAAGGCACTGGATGGTTGGGTGAAGGGCAGTGATGTGAGTGATTACGAAGGGCTATACAACCTGATTGCCAGAGAGCATATGTACAATAATTTTTTATAGAGTTACGACAACTCGTAGCAGAACTCACCTACCCCAGGGACCTTGCCCAGAAGGTGGACCGCTGGCTTACTTCCATGGTCCATAAGAAGCTATTTAGAGGGGATCACCAGAAGGATTTCTGGGGTCACGAACAGAAGAAAGAGGGAGGAAGGAAAAATAAACACAATTTTTTTTTCTAAAGTCCCTCAAAATAGTTCTCAGGAAAAGGAGTCACAGAACCAACCTGACCAAAAATATTGTCTCCCTGACAAAAAGTCCACAGGGATGTGCAACCCCCAATTCTAATATCGGTCTGTAATGTGATTCTTAGACTTTTCATATGTCTATATGTTTATTATCTACTCTGTTGTAAAGCGCTCTGCTACCCTCTCGGTCTTGCCAGCACTATAGAAAACTCTCAAATAAATAAAATAAATAATTAAATGCTGTAGGTACAAGGATATCAATGGAGGCACCAAATGCCCCAAGAAGGCCCAGCCCCCGACTGGTGGACAAACACGATGATGGTTAGTGTAGCGCTTTCGGAGAAGGTTGTACCAATTACCAAGAGGGGTAGTGCAGAGGGTACTCTAGTGCCTATGGGTGATAAGGAGATGGTGCCAAAGTGCCTGCAATTTGGGTGTTCACAGATATGTACACTATGCACAGTACATTTAGGGCATGACTGCAAATCCTGTCTTTCCTATGTCTCAGACTGTAATGGGCACCTGATAACAATCAAAATCACTTTTGTGTGCATTCTACAGTTAGGCATTGGAGCATGCTAGGATCTGATTGGTTTATAGTGCTGTACATTGTGTGGAAAAAACATGGCAAAAGAATATGCCTTCTTACACCGCTTAGTCTTGCCTGTAGCGCTCATGATGTCATTAGTTAAGTCATGTGTAATAGCATCAGTGATGAAATTATATATGAAGGAGCAGAATCATATGATTTTGTCAAAAGTGGTAATATTCTACTGGCAAAAGCGCACAACATTTTTAGGCTAGAGGCTTAATGCTGACACGTATAATGCATCCAACATTTACTCATGCAGTTCCCCTTTTAGAAAAAAAGCGATGGAGAAGAAACATATACACCTCCTAAAAGCAAAGGATCAAGAGACGCTAGGAAAGCAATCATCTTTTTGGCACCTCTTCAATTAAAACGACAATAGAGATTTTTGGATTCTTGTTAGAGGCATGGAAGACAAGACTGCATAACATAAATGTAGAAGGACAGTTATTTGAGCAATGCACAACTCTATTTCATTTGGTACCAGAATATCAGTTTCAGAATATCAGTGAAATAAAGTGAGAAGCAAAAGTATTGTTACCTCAGAAACAAAAGTATTCTTACTTTTAAATAAACATATTATAGTACTTAAAAAAATGATTCACACAATATTGACTGTAATATTATCATTAAAAGAATTTAATAATGATCAGTACATATTTTTTTTAAATAACTTTTTACATAAAATAAATTAATGGAAATAAACCTAAAACATTTTCTCCACAGTTTTAGACTATATATCTATAGTCTAAAACTGTGGAGAAAATGTTTTGGAAACTGTGGTACCCAATAAAAACAGTTGGATTATGTGGAGTATTTGGGAAAAAAACAAATTGGTTTCATTTTCCATCCATGATGTCTAAAAAATAATGATAAACCCTAGAAAAGCACTTTCTGACACTGCCCCGCCACTGCTGTTACTTCCTGTTACTGGGAACTGCCAGAAGCTAAAAAGTGTAGACAACACAATATCTGCACATGTGGTAGAGTTGCATTGCTTCTGACTGTTGGAGTTTGTAGCTGAAGATGTAACTCAATTAAATCCAAAATTACCTCACTACTCAGTCTATTCTTTTCACGTTCAAACAGGATGGCCTTCAGCCTAAAAATCCTCTCCTGTCTCCCTCTCCTTCTCTGCCTATCAACCAAAACTGTCGACCTCATTGCCAAGACACACAGAACTGCCATTCTGAAAGAGCCAGATGCATTTTAGGTGGAATTTTATAATTTACACCTGATAACGACTGAAACACATAGATTGCATTCGCGTTTCGTTAAATGGCCCTTTTGCGACTAATCACAAATATGAAATCCTTTGCACATAGTGTTAATTAATTGCTATTTGGTAAAATCAATTTGAGAATCCAGGGCCTGATTCACAAAAGGTAAACTTAGACCAAAAGTCTAAATTTAGACCAAAAATGTAAAATTAGACCAAAATTCTAACTTTACCATTAGTAAACTCAGACCTTAGGTCTAAACTTACACTTTGGTCTAAGTTTACCTTTGTGAACTGGGCCCCCAATTTTCAAATGCAAAAAATGCAATTTCAATATAATGGAAAATGCAAATTGCACCACTGAAAAATGCCTTTTCTACATATGAACATACCATTTTGCATTTCCAAATGTCCCGATGGTTGATGGCGGTCCCAAAAAGACTGCTGCGCCGGCGATCCCTGGACCACCGTATTACGATGTACACGAGGAAGCCCTGATGCCCAACAAGCCAAAGTGGTGACCGCCAGCCGTGATCTGCTATTTTGGCAGTCCATACTCCGGTGCTGTCAGCGCCATGCACAACCACTAAGCCTATTACAAGCACATGGCCAAAGTGGCAGGCCCTATACAGCTGCTAGCCAACAGCAGGCAACCGCCACGGTACGCGTTCAACAAAGCAACAGACAAAAGCCAATTGGTTGAATTAAAAAACAACTAAGCTGACAATCATGTGCACAGTGGACACACCACCAAAGCACAATATAAAACACACCCCTTCATAGACCATGATACTTTGGATGTCCACTGCAACTGATAGTAGATTGCTGACCAGAGAGATAAGGCACTCCTTTTTCATTCTCCCTAAAACCACTTTCACAGACTTTTCTTTATTTACTCCCCATACTGTTTCCTTTTGTAAGTAACTCCCTGTCACTCACTTTCAATCTTCACCATTTCAAGTTTCACAAAGTCTCATTTTTCAGAGGATGATTTGAGAGTCATGGTGGATGAAATCATAGAGTCACATTTGTGTGGAGCATAGGTCCTGCACACTCCTGTCAGTAGGAAAATGGAACTGTGGCAAAAGATTGTCTACAGAGTGAATGCTGTATGTACCACCCTGCGCAAAAAGGAGGACAATAGGAAGAGGTGGAACGACCTGAGGAGCAAGGTGCGTTCTCTGGCTTCCAGGCAACAAATGGACGTCCCAAGACTGGTGGTGCCACTCCCAGAGCCCCATTACAACTCTTTCCCCAGGAGGAGGAGGTCTTGGCCATTCTGCATCCTGTGTGCTTGACAGGAATACCTGGGGCAGTGGAGTCTGGTAAGGTACAACTCAAAAACTGTTGCTAAACTGCAATGTCATGCATGTCTACAGCTCAGCTTTTGCCACCATGTCTTTCATTGACTTTAAGAACATTCAATATCCAGAGTATCTGAGATATAAGACTGTCAATGTGTATTGTTGGATCTAATATCACACCTACCAAGGCCCATCACATGCTATAAGTTGGAATGGTGCCTGTAAAGGTTTCAATATCAAAAATCATCCCATGACTCTTAGTATGTCTCAACATGAAAATGTGTGCTCCAACCTAAATGCAACCTGGCAACAGATATGTAATACCATGCATTTGTCAAATGCTGGAGAGTAGAGAGAGTGGCCGGACTGCAGATCACAGGAGGCCCTTTTTCTGTGATTCCAACCACCAACCCAGTGTTCATTTGCCTAGATAAACGTGTTTGATAACACTCAAATGAAGTTTACTCACCTGGGAGGATACCATTTGTCAAGTGTTGGGAAGTAGAGGGAGTAACCTGACTGCAAAGCACAATAGGCCCTGTTTCTCCTACTCCAACCATCAGCACAATGTTCACTCTGCCCAAATACATCGGTATGTGAACTCTCAAATGAAGTCTACTTACTTGGGAGGATACCATTTGTCTAGTGTATGAAGTAAAGGGAGTAACCTGACTGCAAAGCACAATAGGCCCTGTTTCTCCTACTCCAACCATCAGCACGATGTTCACTCTGCCCAAATACATCTGTATGTGAACTCTCAAATGAAGTCTACTTACTTGGGAGGATTCCATTTGTCTAGTGTATGAAGTAAAGGGAGTGGGTGACCTGACTGCAAATCCCAATAGGCCCTGTTTCTCTAATTTCACTTACCAGCCCATTGTCAACTTGCCCAAATACATCTGTTTGTGAACTCTCAAATAAGGTTTACTCACTTGGGAGTATACCCTTTGTCAAGTGTAGGGAAGAAGAAGGAGTGAGCTGACTGCAAGGCCCAACAGACCCTGCTTCTCTAACTCTAACTACCAGCATCAGGAGAATGATAGCAGCAGCAAACACATTGACACAGTACTGCACACATGATGGCTGCAGATACAGATGCAACAAAGTTGTGTGTTTAACTGTATCACACTCAAATAGGCCTCCACATGTTGCCTCTCTACTGTGTTGGCTTCCCTGTTGGTAAGATGTCATTTTAATTACCTCATCCAATGTGCAACTAATAAGTTTAGGCAAGCTTCACACCTGTCATGTTAAATACTCCTAAACCATGGTAACATGGCACAATAGGATAACTTACCACATGTTTCTAATTTCTGAAACACAAAACCTTTGGAGATCGATATCACACCACAACAAATAAAAATGTACCCTCTTACTCAACAGTTCGAGCTGACACTGCCCATGGGCAGACCTCATCCACCAACCTTACCAACACTCCACTCCCAAAAGAAACCCTCAGTGATGAAAATACTCTTGGATTTGTGGGAGTGGAAGATGGTCCTGGCACATCTGGACAACCTGGTCAGACAGCAACAGTGAGTCCTACTGTGCCCACAATGACACCTCCCAGCTCTGTTGCGTCAACATCACAGGCAACAATGAGCCCCCTGACTTGTGTACATAGCACAGTGCATACCATATTGTGCCCCCCAGTCCTGGATCCTGAGGTGCAACCTCACACTCCTGACACTGAGGCTCCGTGACTCAGTTGGAGAGGGCACCCTCATGAGGGTAGGGTGCTTGGGAGGTATGCCACGGGCCAGCGGGGTGTGACCACGGGGCAGCCGTTGACCAGGATACCATCAGTCATGTCTCAGGGTCTCACAAGGAGTGATAGGCCAGGTATTGAGTGAACTCCAGGATGTGAAGCAGCTGCAGCGGGACATGATCCGAAGAATGAATGATCGCAATTCAAACATAGACACCTTAACAAGTGTGCTGAGGGACATCCACAGAGTCTGAGCAGTGCTTTCCCACCAACATCCACTCCTTCCTGTGGGCTAAATAACTCAAGGCCAAGTACATCTGCAGCAGCCACAGGAAGGGAGGGCCTGCCAGAGGTACAACCACCATCGTACAGCCCTGGATCTGCATCAGCTGATCCCCCCCTTGCAAGCGGGATGTCAGGCAAGAATCCAGGAGATACAAAGGCAAGATAACTACCACTGCCAGCAAGAAACCTCAAACTTAATGTCCTCCTTTGTGTGTAACATATACACTCTATGGACTGATCCTGAATCACATTTAAGTTTCAATGGGAGGAGTAGTCTGGACTTTGGACTTCCAGTGTTGTGACATCTACTCCAATGATTTCATTCACCATGATTGACCCCTTTCCTGTACATTTTTGTTTCTTTTGGTCCCAAATTATTTTTCTGTGTTGGCAATGTAATAAATTTGCCAAGCACAAACTAATTGTCTGCTGTCCTAAAATTCACATTTAGCTATATAGATCTGTAAGACCATGTGAACCATACAATGAGGATATGTGCTACTTGTGCAAGCAGGGATATGTTGAATCTACAATATGTCCAGCTCAGGATTGCATTACACATCAACACATACATACAAGTGTCTTGTTTCAGAAGAGGTTTTATTACATTGTTCAGCACATAGGCTGTGACGATATCAGAAACATAGCAATTCAGACAAGACCATATGACACTGTGTGGGCCACAAAATATACTGGTACAGACCTCCCAGAACATTGCTGTCAAAAGGAAGCCCACCTCATGTAATGAACAACCAGATAGATGGCAGTACAACTGTCCCTGATCACAGGGTCATTACAATCCAGTGCTACTGAATCTGGTAGTATGACACAAACAAATGTCAGTGATGTGCCACAGGCTATTTGGACTAAAATGATGAAACACATTAAAACGATCAGACAAAAAGAGTGTTTAGCCACTGGGGAACTTAAATGATTTTGACCAGCAACAACATTTTTAATGACCACTTGAAGACACAAATGAAACATCATGGCTACCACACAACACACATGTCCAACAGAGTCTTCTGCACTTCCATCCTATCACTGTGCAAGCTGTCTTGAGACAAATCTTCAACACTAAAAGTCTGTGAAATACATTCCCGGGAACTATCCATGTCCACTTTCTATGTCCCAACAACACAATATACCTGCCAAAGTCACAACTCTGAAATGCAGAAATTAAGATTTCATAGTGAAAACACCTGAACAAAGAGCAAAAGAAGGAGTATAGTTATGAAACCATACAGAAGACACAAGTCACATAGCAGACATCTGGAGAACAGAGTCCATTTGAAAGATCTGCCACAAAGCAATATCATCAAAATGTGAATGTGTCAAGAGCTTTCTCATCAAACACCCTATGCCAGATTTTGCCTGAGTTTCAGCTCCCTACCTATTTCCAAAAATATACTACATACATTATCACAACTACAGTTCACTGTACAGTCAAAGTAATGACATCTCATTATAAACCTACATGCATGAGAAGAAGCTGTTAGTGAGTTCTTGTTGCAAGTCACCTCCTTTCTCTTCACCACTATCATCTTCATTTGGCATTTCAGTATTCTCCCCCGATGACACCACAGACTTCCCCTCCTTTGGGGTGTATGGGATATTTCTCTACAGGGTGATGTTATGGAGCATGCAGCATGCCATGGTGATCTGACACACCTTCCTGAATGAGTAGAGGAGGGCTCACCAGTCTTCTCCAGACAGCAAAATCTGGGCTTAAGGATCCCAAAGGCCTACTCCACTGCCCGTCGTGTTCTTCCATGGGCCTGATTGAAGCAGACTTCCCCTGTCATTGTTAGTTTCCTCAGTGGTGTTAACAACCAAGAAAAGTTGGGATATGCTGAGTCTCCTGAGTCTCCTGTTTTCGATTGAGACATAAGTGCTAAAATGAATCACTCACTTCATGATTGGAGCACTTGACATTGCACGTACAAAATGAGGACAGATGACTTACCAACCAACCAGACCCTCTCTGGTTGCAGCTGTGACATCAGCTGGGGTATGGTGCTGTTCCACATTACAAAGGAATCATGGGCTGAACCTGGAAAAAGGGCACAGACATTTGAGATGTAGAAGATGGGCAACAAGACAACTTGCACATTGATAGAATGGAAGTGATTCCTGTTGTGATAGACTTGTTCAGTGGCCTGCAATGGCGCAAATGCAACATGGATACTATCTTACGCTCCCCCTACATGTGGGAGTAAACTGAAACTATAGAAGTCAGCCTTAACATTGGCTAACCCCTCAGATCTGGGAAACATTATGTAGCTGTCAATGTGTTTCATCACTGTTGATAGCATGTCTCTTAACACACCACTGAACATGGGTTGGGTAATACCACCAGATATGGTCACTATATATTAGAAGGACCCTGTGGCCAAGAGGAGTAATACTGCCATGACTTTAACAATGGGTGGTATGCATGTTGGATTGGTGGTTCGAGGCATCATATCTGGCTATATCTGATGACATAAACCCCAATAGTTAGCCCATTGAGATGAAACTGTGTGATGATGTGACATTCTTCCATTGTTTCAAGGTCTGGTAATGGATGGTGTCCTGGTGCTTGTTACCTCCTCCCTAATCCCAGGGTACCTTTTTGTGGAATCAAATGGATTGGAGCATTGGACACAACATACATGACGAATAGGACCGAAATCATTTGAGAAAGCATTACTGTATGGAAATACATTACACATCAAATGAGTTCCATGGTTGTGAAAACATGTGTCAAAAACATGGATTTTAGAAACACAAAAAGCATGATGGATGGACTGCTGAAACCTTTTGACCACTCATCCCCAGTCACAGATCTGGGTTTAATCCATTGTTACTTTGCTCACCATGCCACCCCAGTTTGGACCCATATATATGCAAATCAGTCTTGACCCTGTTCCCCTTGGGAAAAGTCCAGCCCAAACTCCCAGGCCAGGTCCTCCCTGGAATGAAATTAAGCATCCTGGGACTGCTACAGGGGACAGGGTCAAGACTGATTTGCATATGACTGGGTCCAAAGTACGGTGATGTGGTGGGCAAAAAAACAATGGATTAAACCCAGATCTTTGTGACTGGGGGTGAATGTTTGCATTGTTCAGCATTCCATCCATTAGTTGTTCTTTTCACAACATGGATTGGAGCATCATCCAACTACCTGCGCCTCATGTGTCCCTCCAAATTTAACAGTCTGTTCCAACCGCATAAAATACTGTCACCACTGTTGGACAGTGCACCACCATAATATGTCATCTTTGACTAGCAAAACACTACACTGGTGATTAGATAGGAGCACCTACACAACAAGGCTACTTTAGATTGTTTGTGATGATCAGACATATATATTGATGTAGTGACACATTTAACAGGGCCCAATACTGTATTTATAACCCCCAAAATGGCTGATGCCTCGGCTAGTTCACTGGACATTAGGAACCGCCTGCCACTGCCGGTGGAATTTGACCACACGGTGGGCAGTCTTAACCACGGCAGACACATCCATAGGCTAACGTTGGTGGCTGTGTTGGCTATGGCGGTCGGCGGCAAAGACTGCATACATGGCGTACATGTACACCGTGTTTTGCTAAATCTCTCACTTGACTCCTGAAACTGCTGCCATCAACATCTCTATCACTTCAGCTGCTGTGTGCCGCCTCTGGGAACAATCATGCTATGCCAATCAGGTGAAAGGTCCTTGCCTTCTCTCCAAAGAGCTGGAGAGCCTCGTTGAGGCGGTCCTTCCCCTGTATGGTCAGCTCTATGGATCACCAGAGGAGCAGGTAAGAACTTCAAGGCATATGTGACTCTGTTTAACACATCCTTCCCTTCCTCATAGGCTACAGTGTGTCTTGGAGTGTCAGTGAGACTTTTCTGGTGCCTGTTGTCACATTTTGTATCCCATAGATGGATGTACATGGTGCTGGCAGTGGAGACAAATTCTCTATGTATTTCACATTACCATTGTGTTGTGTGATAAGCTCTTGATCCTCCTTCTGTTGCATTCATATATCTAGGCAAAGAGACTTTACAGCCATACAATGACATATCTTTGTATATAATATGTATAAATGCAAAACAACATGTATGAGCATTACAGCACAAGCTGTGTATGTATACTACTTGAGTCGTGTGAGAATCTAGTTAGCAATGTATATTGCCAAGTTGTTGTATGAGAACCATGTTAAAATCACTGTGCCCTTCAGAGTGCCACACAACCCTGAACCCACGTAGAGGATGGGCACAGGATGTACTGCCATGCATGGAAGTAATAACAATGTGGGTGTCATGTAGGCTCTGTATGCTCAGCCTACAGAGACCAGGGCTTGTCACATGTTTCTCACAGTATGGGACATAGACCAGGCTGGGGTAGGATTACTGTGGCTATGTAACTGTGGCACCGGGCCCACTCCCTGTTGACCTGCAAATCCTTGGATGTGGCCAAAAAGAGTATTCAGTGGCAAAACTTAGCCTGAAGACCTTTGTCCATTGACTACATTACAAATGGAGCCTGACATAACTCTCTGACCCAGAGCATATAGAGCATATTTGCATTGAGCCTCATTGTCAATGTGTGTCATTGACTTATGACAGATCCCTTAATCCCAAAGTTCTTTTGTCACTTTTCCATAAGTCATATTTGTACAGTACAGGCATATTGCACAAATGACAAACCTACAGTGCAGAAAGATGGAAGATGGGTGATTCAGGGGAGGGCATGATATGTGACTCATTATCTTGGTTACATGCAACCTATTAGACCAAACATACCTTAGTATGCTGGATGCCATCTCTGTAGGGTTGACATATATGGTAAAAGGTGGGTTCTGTGCTTCAAGTACATACCACAAAAACCCACTCCGTAGCGGGATGAGATTACAATGGTTAGCCTACATGTCCTCACATGCTCAGGGAAGAGACTTTATGTGCCACCCAAGGCAGCCATGTCATTGTCACTATGTATTATGTCCCTGTACTATGGGTATGCATTGAATCAATGTGGCTGGATGTAAATGTGTCTCTCCAGTCAGGCCAAAGGAGTTGACCCTTCAGAAGGTTACTATGGTGTGTTGTGTTTCATTGTGGCTCCTATCACAGTCCATGTTGCTTGAGTCTGGGCTACCTGATGTCAGTAGGCTTGCTTATTCAGTTTAGGCCATGAACAAGGTTATGGGTTAGTCTGAGATGACTCCAAAAGTGTGTATTTATGCCCCCCTAATACTCATCAGCATGTGTGTTTTATACTTGTGGTGTGTTGACAATTGCAACATTTTTGTCCTTGGTGTTTCTGAAATGAGTGTGATACAACCAGTTGGCCGAAAAACTGGAATTATGACCTTGTCATTTGTCTATTGCATCCACACAGGGCAACGCCCCTCAGAAGAGAGATTTGGAGAGCCATCTTCCACAATGTGCGGACCCCGGGGGTCCAGAGCCAGTGGAGTACCCACTGACGCAAGAGGTGGGAGTACCTGAGACGATGGGCCAGCGGGATCGCAGAGGTCTAGCTGGGGCTGTCCTCCCCACATGGACGGGGCGCAAACTGGAGCCTGACCTCCCTGATGGCCCACATTCTAGCTGTGGGCTACCCCAAACTTGACAGATATTTTACGGGAGCACAGCAACTACAAGGGGGTTAGTCCTAGGCAGATTCCTGTCTGTTACATTGCCAATTTGATGTGTTGAAGTCTGCTATCTCCACCTGAAGTCTGGAGATGGGCCATCCGTGGCACACAAGATGAGTAATTGTTTGAGTAGATATGGAAGTTAGTGCCTATTGCCCAGTGACCTGCAGTCCACTTGTCTCCAGTGTGTCAGGCCCAACAACATACAACAAGAGGTAATAGGTGACTGTACTGAGCCATGTATCTGCTCAAATGAGTAAATTGGCATTTGTGCCCCACAGGCCACTTGTCTTCAGTGTGTCATGAGTGCTGGTTCCTCACTACTGTCTCCCATGTGAAGGTGGCCATCATACATGTGACAGAGCATACATTGCACTTTGGGTGCAGTGCAATACTTTCCCTTTGTAAGTAGTGATTGTCCATTGACATGATTTTAGTAACATCACTGTTTCCATCATCTCCTCGGCCTACATGTTAGCAGGAGTACCTTTCTCTTTGTCAAATCCTTTTAACTGCTGTTTCACACATGGTCTACCTGTCTTCATGGGATGAAGTCTGATCCCCTCACATATGTGTGCATGCCAACATGTGATAGGAATTGGACATATGTGATGGGCCTACAGTTCATGTGGTGCCACAGACAGGTAATTTTACATTGTACAATTGCAGAAGCAATGAAGGAAATGCTGAGTAGTACTATCGTTTTTACTCACAGAGCGCATTTCCATGCCAATGCCATATCCCTGGAAGGAGCCCCCAACCCTGGTTACCTTGAATGCGGTCTGGAGCTCAGACATCGGAAGAACACGAAGTCCGGGTCAGCGTCAAGGCGACATGCAGCATCAATAGCAGCAATGGTATCTGGTCAGAATCCTTCTGATTATCTGTCTAAAGTGTGATGTATTTATACAGATCTACTTGGACCCCTGACGTAGGTTGTTCCAAAACAATAGATAACACTGTATGCTTGGGACGGTAATTTCTAATGTGAGCACCTACAGTTTGTATGTCTTTGTTGTATGAGTTGACGCCTTAGCACGGTGACACTGATAACATAACTCCAAACAAAAAGGCCTAACTATAAACAAGGCAGCATCTTAGAAGAATTAATTAAATAAGTGAGCTAAGACAGAGCAAGCTAAGTAGGTTAAAAGTCACTAGGTGACGGGTGCACAAGTCTGCAAGCCAAAGGCTAAGCTAACTCCCGTTGTCCCATTAAAACAAACTAGGATTCACTACAGAATCAATTGGTGAAGTGCTTAGCACATGTTAAATGGTTAAGGATCATTACTTAAATGTTGACATGCATCCCTGCCACTGGGTCCCTCCTTGTCAGTGGTGTCATAACTGGAGCTACCGTTCCCCAGAGGCTTCCCCTCTTGGTTCCATCCTGTCTCCTTCGCTTGCCTGGGATGATGCCACAAATACAATGAGAAAAAGAGTTATCACATGTTCCTTATCACACTTGAACAAAAGCTGTGATTAGCAAAGATTACCATGATGTCGAGTAGGCCCCAGCAACAAACTATATCAAAGTGGCTCCTACATGTACCACACCATGTGCATGCATGCCACATGGACTGCCAAAATTTGCCCACAGGAAAAGCAGAATGTCAGACAACTCCATTTGCATGGGTGACTTTGTGCAATGCAGTAACCATTGAACAAGTAGGAGACCTCATCACCTTCAATCCACTGCCTCGTGGAGCACACCTCAGTTACTTGTTGTCATACAATAGTAGGCCACTGTGAAGTTCATTCCCAAAGATCCCACACAAGGTCCTGCATACACCTATTTACCAAATACACAATATCATAACAATAAGAAATGATGCTGACAGCAGTAGAGTAGCCTGAAGAAGGTGAAATGGAAATAATCATGTCACACTGGAAACCTATCAACAATGCACACTTCACCATGTATAAATTGTCCTAATGGAGACTTGTAGGTAGTACTGATGATGCTCAGATACATTACACATTTGGCATGGAAATGTGCAGTGTAGACAAAATGTTAAAGTTGTCAGGGAGTTATGTCTTAAAACTCCACAACACAATGAGTTAACCAGCCCCAAGGAAATCCCCTCTACTGTATGGCACCCCTTACAACAACTTTCCCTAATTTTATTGGTAGAAGCCATTAGTACTTTTTATGTTGGAGAGGCCCAGGGATTCGGCAGTACTTGTAGAAGGCCCTCAACATATTGCCCGATGGGAAGCTACATCACTGTCTCCATGTTGGTCCTGCATGCCCAGATGTCTGTAAATGAATGGTTGTACATAACCACATATAATTTCCATATCACAGCAAGTCCCTTCATGATGAATGCCAACAGTCAGGTAACAAACCTTCCACATTTCACATGTGCAGAGCACCTTGGTACATGATGCCACATCAATGGCATGGAAATGCACATTGTGTGTAAAATCTGTAGCCCTACCTGACCTATCCCTCAGTGCTGCTGCAGTTGTACATGCCAAATTACATTCAATGATGGGTTAGGGTATGTGTGAGCAAACAATCAATGGTGACACACTCCTGTCTATGACACCACATGAAATGTAGCCCCATTACATATGTCCAATTACAAACACAGGTTGGCATGCACATACATGTGATATATACCATGCATGAAACATCAGTGTACATATTTTGTCAAAAGAGAAAGGGATACATGCTAACATGTAGGCACAAGGAATGTTGGCAACAGTGATGGCACATAAATCATGTCAATGAGCATTCCCCACTTACCCAGGGAAAGTATTCATCTGTAGCTACACTCAAAGAACAGTGTATGCTCTGTCACACGTATGATGGCCAGGCTCACATGGCAAACAGTAGTGAGGCAACAGCACTCGTCACACACTGAAGACAAGTGGCCTCTGGGGACAGATGCAAATTTATTCACTTGACCAGACTCATGGCTGAGGGCAGTGATCCATCCCTTCTTTTTCTTTGGGCTGTAACACTGAGGAGTAATAGTCTGTTGCATACAATCTAGGCCCACTACAACAAACATTACTTGATTGATCAATGTGCAAAGCCATGTGTTGTCCCAGGAGAGAAATTTTGTGTTTGGTGTACTCGGTTGTGTCCTAGGTCCCTGGGCTAATAGGCAAGGTACATCAGTCTGCACCAAATTACATACCTACACAAACAGTTGCTCATTTTGTGTGTCACACATGGCCCATCCCCAATCATCATGGGGAGATGCCAGAACCTAACACATCAACTTGGCTATGTGACTGGCAAGAATATGCCCTGTACTCACCCCCTTGTGGCTGCTGTGCTCCCCTCAAATGCCCATCAAGCTCCAGGTAGGGCACCACCAGTATGCAAACCATTAGCGGGGCATGCTTTGACGTGCACCCACCCACGTTGGGCAGACAGCCCCAGAAGGACGTCTGCGATCTTCAGGACCCAGCATCTCAGGTCCTCCCATCTCTTGCAACAGTGGGCACTCCACAGGCTATAGACCCCCCGTGTCCGTACCTTCCGGTGATGGCTCTCCAAATACCCTTCTTCTGATGGGTGTTGACTTGTATGGATGCAAGAGACAAATGAAACGATTATAAACACAAGTGTTTGCACAAATGGTTGTGTCACATACACATGACAAAAACACCAAGCACATAATGGGCAATTTGTCAACACACCAGAAGTGTAAAGCACACATGCTAATAAATACAGGGACATGACTCCACACTTTTGGAGTCATCTGTAGCTTAACCCACTACTCTGCTCATGACCTACAATGACTAAGCAAGCCTACTGACATCAGGTAGCCCATGCTCCAGCAACCTGTACTTTGATGTGAGTCACAATAAAACACTACACACCAATGTGGTTTTTAAGGATAAACTCCTTAGGCCTGACTGGACCAAATGATTTACAATCTACAACAGTGCATACAGTCCCTACAGGCAACTACCACAGTACAGACTTCACCCTTACACTTGAGTGACAATGAACAAGCTGGTATGGTGGGTATGAAATGTTTCTTCCCTCTGCATGTGCGGGCATGTGGCCTACCAAATGCAGACCGATGCCACTTCAGGGTGGGTTTCTGTGGTATGTACCTGTACCAGAGAACACACTTTAACCATATGTGATAGCATCCAACATACAAAGGTATGTTTAGTTCAATTCCTGCTATGTAACTAAGCTACTCAGTTACATGCTATGGCTTTCCAGGAATCTGCACTGTGGGTTTGTCATTTGTGCAATACACCTGTACAGGACAAATATGAGTTATGTGAAGGGGACAACAGAGCCGTGAGATAAAGGGACCTGTCCTAAGTCAAAATGCACATATGGAGTAGTTCTGGGATTTACCTCAGTATCCATTCCTAATCTAGTAAATTAGCGGAGGTATTCAGGGCTAGTCTTGCCACCAGAGCTTATATTGGCTACTTGACAGGATCTGCAGGTCTTCAGGGAATGGACACAGTGGCACAGTTGCATAGCCACATTGACTCTCCCGCAGTCAGGGGTATGTCCCATACTGGGAGATACATTTGACAGGCCATGGTCTCTGCAGACTGACCATACAGAACAACAAACATGACACTCACAATTCCATCACTTCCATGCATGACAGTACATAAGGTGGCCATCAGCAATGTGGCTTGTGGGGCAACCTAAAGGGCTTAGTGAGTCATGATATGTGTTAGATCTGACAGCCTGAGGGTGGTCACCCCTACTTTCTGCCTGCCTCCCTCCATTTATTTACACCGTTTGAGCGGGTTTTGGGACTCTGCACACTTTATCACTGCTAACCAGTGCTAAATTGCATATGCTCTCTCTCTTAAAACATGGTGACATTGGCTCATACTCAATTGGCTTATTTAATTTACTTGTAAGTCCCTAGTAATGTGAACTAAATGTGCCCAGGGCCTATGTATTAAATGCTTCTAGTGGGCCTACAGAACTGATTGTGCCACCCACATAAGTAGCCCCTTAACCATGCCTTAGGCTTGCCATTGCAAAGCCTGTGTATGCAGTTTCACTGCCACTTCGACTTGGCATTTAAAAGTACTTGCCAAGCCTTAAACTCCTCTTTTTCTACATATAAGTCACCCCTAAGGTAGGGTCCTGGTAACCCATAAGGTAGGGTGCTGTGTAGGTAAAAGGCAGGACATGTACCTGTTTAGTTATAAGTCCTGGTAGTGGAAAACTCCTCAATTCATTTTCCACTGTTGTGAGGCCTGCTCCTTTCATAGGCTAACATTGAGGCTACCCTCATAAACTGTTTGAGTTGTAGATTCTGAGTAGAAAGGTGTAAACAGGTCATTAGTATGACCATAATGGTTTATACGAATTCCTGCTGACAGGTGAAGTTAGATTTTATATTACTATTTCAGAAATGCCACTTTTAGAAAGTGAGCATTTCTCTGCACTTAAATCCTTCTGTGCCTTACAATCCACGTCTGGGCTGTGTTGATTGACAGCTCCCTTGTGCATTTCACCCAGACAACACAAACACAGGATGCTCAGTCACACCTGCACACATCTGCATACTGATTGTGTCTTCCTGGGCTGGAAGGGTGGAGTGCCTGACACTTACATTTCAAAGGACAGTGGCCTGCCCTCACACAATGGACTGCCAAACCCCCTACGTGGACCCTGGCAGACAGGATTGTCCTGAAAGGGGACCTTGTGCACTTCTAAGCCACTCTTTGAATACTCCCCCACTTCAAAGGCACATTTGGGTATATAAACTGGGTCCCTGACCCTACCAACTCAGACACTTCTTGACAAGATACCTCTTAGGAAAGAAACTCTGAACCAAAACCTGCAACCTGCCTAGAGAAGGTGCCTGGTTGTCCAAAGGACTCACCTGGACTGCTTTGCTGTAAAGGACTGCTGCCTTGCTGGCCTCTGGCTCTGCTGAGGCGTGCTCTTCAAAGGCTTGGATTGAGCTTGCCTCCTGTTGCTGAAGTCTCAGGGCCAAAAATAATTTACCTTCTGCAAAGAAATCCTTGTGCGCTGAAAATTCGGCACATAGCCTGCTGGAAATGACACACAGCCCGCACCGCAACGTGAAAATCGGCGCACAACCGAACCGCAATAACGCAGCCCAACTTCCAGAATGAAGATCGATAAGGCACCTGCCTTGCAGCTGGAAATTCGACGTACAGCCTACCAGATTGACGTACAGCCGAACTGAAATGATGCAGCCCAACTTCCAGAGTGAAGAATCGATGCAGCGCCTGCCGTGCAACAGAAAATTAAACGCATTTCCTACCGGATCGATGCAACGCCTGTGACTTCTTCCCGCACGCCCAGGATTTTACTGCATCATACCCTGGGTGTAAAAATTATCTACGCATCACAGTGAGGAACCAAGATCAACGCAAAGCCCCTTGCAGAGTGGAAAGAAACAATGCATCATCTGTGCTGCACCAGAAATTTAGACACACACCCTATTTTTCCATGTATCTCCTCCTCTGTGGTCTCCATGAGTGTTATTTTTGACACAAACCAGGTACTTTGATCAAGAGACAATTGTTGATTTCTAAGATTTAAGACTCTATTTTGAATTTTTATTGTTTTGACCTTAATTTAACCAGATAAATATCTTATATTTTTTTAAACCTGTGTTGTGTATTTTTGGTGTGTTTTCACTGTATTACTGTATGGTTTATTGCACAAATACCTTCCACATTGCATTCTACGTAAAGCCTGACTGCTCAGTGCCCAGCTACCAGAGGGTGGGCACAGGATTATTTGGATTGTGTGTGACTTACCCTGACTAGGATTGTGGTCCCTATTTGGACAAGGCTGTATACCTCTGCCAACTAGAGACCCCATTTCTAACATTGGTGATCAGCGGTGGGGATCAGACTTGTGTTTGTGCAGTGACATACAATAGATATGTGTACACTACCTTCCCACAGTTAAAGGTCAATTTGATTTTTCTCTTTTTGCTGCAATTTTCTTCCTGCTAGACATTTTAATCTAATCCTAAACAGCATGTCTCTGGCTGGGTTTCAAGGAGGAGCTGGAGAGTCTGACCTAGCCAAGCTGGAGACATATAGGCCCGTATTTATACTTTTTTTAGCGCCGCATTTGCGCCGCTTTTTGATGCAAAGCGGCGCAAACCTACAAAATACAATGGCATTTTGCAATTTTGCGCCGTTTTTGCGTCAAAAAACGACGCAAATGCGGCGCAAAAAAAGTATAAATACGGGCCATAATGTCAGCTAGCTGAAAGGGTTCTGCAAGGGGATGGAGTACCTACCCGGGGTGCCTACAGGAAGGAGGAGTACCAAAAGGTGCTGAGGGGCTGCGCAGAAGCCTGTTCACAAGAGAATGTTGAGGTGGAAGAGCCAGATGATGGCTCTCCAGAGGATTTGCCAATAGCAGTGGGGGATGACACCCCTGGATGTGTGCCCCCTGCTCTGAAAAGGAGCAGTGTCTCAAGTTACGGCCTGACCGCAGAGGAAAGTAGGGAGGAGAGAGAGTTTCAACTGCAGTTGGCCAGATTAAACATGGAGGCAGAGGAGAGGAAAGCAGAAAGAGAGGCTTAGAGAGCAGCCAAACAGGCTCAGAGAGGGGCAGAGAAGACGAGAGAGCAGAAATAGTGGCTGAGAGGGCCTTGGTTGAAAAGGAACTTTTTCTGGCTCATGAACTGATTGCCAAAGAGCTGGACCTCAAGTCTAGGCAGTCTGAGCCCAGCTGTGATGGTGGCAGCATACATACAGGACCTGCTAGAGACAAAAAGGTTTGAATAGCCAGAGATCTGGTGCCTAGTTTTGTGGTGGGAGGTGACATTGACAAATGGTTTGATGTCTATGAAGTTGCACTAAGGGCTTATGGGGTTCCTGACGAGCAATGGGGGGTGGATTTTGGAAACATGTACAATAATTGGGAGGGAGACATTTCTCACATTAGAAAAGAAGGACCAGAACACATACCCGCTCATGAAAGCCATTTTAATTGCCAAGTTTGGACTGACCTCTGAAAAGTATCACCAGAAATTCAGGGACAGTACCAAACTTTCCACACAAACGTGGGTAGACGTTTATGATTCTTCCAGCAAGGCACTGAATGGATGGGTGCAGGGCAGTAAAGTGAATGATTATAAGGGGTCCTGAGAGAGCATATGCTCAGTATTTGCTTCTTAGAGTTGCACCAGCAGCTGATTGACAGTAAGCTGACTGATCCCAGGAAGCTTGCTAAGGCGGCAGACCTTTGGGCTAGCCCCAGAGTGTCCAAAAAGGTACCTGGGAGTGACCCCAAGAAGGGTGGTTCCCGTTCCCCTCAACAGAGTAAGGGGAGGTTAAAGATGACCCAGACAAGCCCAGAGTAAGGGGAGAGAGAAGGATTCCCATGTCCCACCTGAGAAACAGGGTGGTGGTTCTGGTGGGTGGTGGCCCTGGGCACCCCATTTCCAGCCCCACTGCTTTGAGTGCTCCCAGCTAGGACACAAGCAGTGGGACTCTGTCTGTCCAAAGAAACCACCCACTGGTGGTGGGACCTCTACAGGGGTGGCCAATGTGGCCTTAGACTCTAAGGCTTAGAGGAAAGTGGTCCCCAGTGGCATAGACCATGCTCTAATCTCTCTCAGTTGGGAGATAGACTCAGGGATTAAGCTGATGATCCCTGGGGGTAGAGTCATCACTTCCACAAGGTGGGTGTGAATGGGGTCCCTGTTACTGCTCTGAGGGACACCAGGGCTAGTCATACCATTATGTTAGAGAGACTAGTTTCCTCAGAGCAGCACACCGGCCAGGTGTGTAGGGTGACTCCAGTCCATGGGGAGGATTTCTTCCGCTCTATGGCCCTGGTATTCCTGGAGTGGGGTGGGGAGGTGACCCAGAGAAGGGTCATAGTTATTCCTCAGATACCCATTGACTGGATTCTGGGGAATGTGTTACCCCTAGTGGCAGGAGAACTTAAGGGCGCTCTGACAGTTCAGTTGTCTGGCAGTACCACTCCCCAGAGGAAGGTACTGGGGCCAAGATGTATGGGCAAGGTGAGTGAGGACTCACCCCGTCCCCTGTTCAGCCTCAGGGTACAGACCCTGGGTTGATTGGCCAATGTCAGGATACCACCCCTGAACTGGTGGAAGGTAGAGTGGGAGAAGGGGTACAAGACCCCTGGAGCTACTGCCCCATATTCTGAAATACCTCAGAGGTCAGGGAAACCTCAGGAGTCCATAAGGAACTCCCTGCCAACCCCCAGACTGGAGGAGAAGCTTACTCAATGGCCCCACTCAAGGCATTCACTTAACAATGGAGGATATTGGGACAGGCTCTTGACATTGACAGCTGTCAGTGGCCTCTGTTGGTTGCTGTCCTTGTGGAAAGATGTTTCCATGGGTTGGGGACTGAAGTCAGACCCAAGGAGTGGAATGGGCCACATCACTTTATTTACCATGGTGGTACTGGCTGCCTACTGGGATTAATCTGTGAGCAAATTAAAGTTAGGAGCTTCACAGATGGGGTCCGCAGATGAGGAGAAGGGGTCCCCAAGGGTCAGTTCAGTGGACCCAGAGAGTATGGACAGAGAAGCCCAACTGAGTTCAGAAAGGAATAGAAATGGCAAGAGCCCCTACAGTAGTGGGCCATTGTCCATGTTCTATCGCCTTAAGCATGGAAGTCCATCAAAGTACTGATTAGACTACTCTGGCTTTAGGCCGGAAGGGGGATATGTTGGAAAATGCCTCTCTGCAGGGTCACCCTCAAACTTTTTACCTTCCTCCTCTCCTTTTTCTGACCTCCTTTTTCTGGCATTAGGACTCTGGACACTTTACCACAGGTAACCAGTGCTAAAGTGCATGTACTCTCTCCTTACAAACATGGTCATATTGGCTCATACCTAATTGGCATATTTAATTTACTTGTCAGTCCCCAGTAAGGTACACGATATGTGCCCAGGGCCTGTAAATTAAATGCTACTAGTGATTGTTCCGCCCTCATAAGTAGTCCCTTTACCATGTCTCAGGCCTGCCATTGCAAGGCCTGTGTGTGCAATTTCACTACCACTTCGACTTGGCATTTAAACGTACCTGACAAGCCCTAAAACTCTAATTTGTCTACATATAGGTCACCCCTAAGTTAGGCCCTAGGTAACCCATAGTGCTGGGTGCTATATGGGTAAAAGGAAGAACATGTACCTGTGTATTTTATCTATCCTGTTCGTGGATAACTCCTAAATTTGTTTTACACTACTGTGAGGCATGCTCCTTTCATAGGATAGCATTAGGGCTACCCTCATACACTCTTTGAGTAGTAGATTCTGATCAGAAAGGAGTAACCAGGTCATATTTAGTATGGCCAGAATAGAAATAGAAAATCAATTTCTAACACCTAACACCAGTGCAGCAAACACAGTGGAGAGGCAACATATGGCTTTTGCCATTTTGAGTCCTAGATGAGTGGGATGCAGGTAAACCCTTTGTTGTAAATGTGACTGAAGTCATCATGTGCACAATGTGTCTGCTGCCAATACCAATCTGGTGATCCAGCTTCAGACCTTAGTAATACTTTTTGCACACACTGGGTAAGGTGTCATTCCTTTCCTCAATTGTTTCATCTTGGAACAGCAAGTAGACAGACACATCTCTGAGGCCGTGTAATGAATGAAAATTAAAGGGGATGACAGTGACTAACTAAAGGACACAAGTGAATATGGTAAAAAAAATTAGACGTTGTGTGTGAAAGGTGTAAAATAGGATGGGAAAAAGGGCTGCCTTAAGCAAAAAAATTAAAGAAATGATGTGTGGTCTGTCTTGCTGTGCTGAAGGCAAAGGATTGTGGTCTGTGGGGTGTGTGTTTTATAGTGTCCTTTGCAGATGTATCCACTTGGCCAATGTATGCAAGCTGTTTTGATTTTGAATTTACCCAATGTGCACTTGTCTGTTTCTTTGCTGGACACAGACCGCGGTGATCAACTGCCATTGGCTGACCATGCATGGAGACTACCACGGCTACTGTATGTCTGTAATAGGCTTGTAGTTGGGCGCAGCACTGACAGTACTGAAGGTCGGACCACCTAGATCCAAGCCACTGTGCTGCTGGCAGTCTGCCTTTTTTGCTTGGCAGACGGCAGTCCTGCCTGTATAAATCATAATACAGTGATCTGGGGACCACCAGCTGAGCGGTCTTTTGGGGGCCACCAACATTGAGGTCTTTTGGTCGAACCACCAAACTTATAATCAGGTCCTATCTCTCCATAGAAAGATTTGGAAAATAATGTAAAAATGTTAAATGAATGTATAAAAAATGGAAATTATTATTAGAAATGTGAAACATGTCAAAACATGCTGTAATAAATGTTAAAAATTGTAAATTGTAAATTGAATAATAGTAGAAAATATACATAGTTATATATCATATGCTGAAAAACACCCATTGAGTCGATATTGAAAATTTGTATATAATACTATGTAAGAAATGTAAAAAAACGATGAAAAGGTGAAAAATATACAGGATACAATAATAATTAAATATAATTGTTATTTTAAGCGGAAAAATAGTGAACATGTTTTTATATGCTTAGCTTTACAAAAATGTCCATTTTTAAATTGAAAAATATATATTTAAGAATGTAAAATTATACAATAAGTACACTTTGAAAACATACCTATAAATATATAAAATATAAAAAATGTAATTCAATATATTATTGCCAACAAACATACAACTAATTGTTTTTATTTTATATCTAAACACCAGCAATACTAATAAAACAACACAAAATATTTCTACTTCATACAAATATAATTAAAATAAAGGATTTCAGAGTAAAATCATAAAATATTCACACCACAACATAAACAGACACTAAGGGTTTCATTATGAGTTCGGCAGTCTGATGACCACTATGTTTGCGGTGGTGCACACAAAATCCCACCAAAGCACCAACGGCACCGCCAGTGTGGTCAGACCTCCGGGGTCGATTGGAGCCACCACCAGTCAGACTCATTACGAGGTTGCATACTGCCAAGATTTCCGCAGCGGTCAGAACACCACAGAACACCAGGCGGAAATGAACAGTAGAAAAGGAGACACTCACGTCCAGCAAGACATACTCACCCGGAGCTGCCATGGAACCACAACTAGACGTCATTCTTCTGCACCTGCTTGCAGAAAGACAACTGAATTATTGCTGACAAGGTAGGCAAAAACCATAAGTACACACTCTCATCTGTTACAGTTGTAAAACGTATAAATTTAAACTGTTACGCATATACTAAAGGCAGGGGGTGCGACGGCCATGCTCACACGTAAAAGTACAGGTGCACACAGACTTACATACAGCAACAAATACACCCACACATACATGGCACGCACACTGTAGCCAAAACACACAAACACACACACCAAACGTCAATAACACACATTTACGCACAGCAACACAGAGGCCCAGTCTCACAAATTCACATACAACATACGAACTGGTAAAAACAATACCACAGCCGCACAAATATAAACACATGTCCAACATTCACAACCAACACTAGTCAGGGACTCCACACACATGACACAACTACACTATCAGACAACCTATCAATTGACATACACATTACACATACATTGTACACCAAACTTATTATGCCATTCACAATACATGCAGACTCAGACAGTCTAAATACACAAAGCCACACAGCACTACAACAAGCACATATCAACACTAACATAACACACCACCATGATAACTTTTCAGCTACTTACACATACCCAACACACAAAACACACCCTATCCCTGGGGGATAATAGCACTGCACAACCTCACAGACTGCTCAGACAATACCGGAAGCATCAGCAGCACACACAGACAAATGCTGCCACACAACCAATGCCAGCCAGGGAGGTGTGCTTGTTGGTGGTGGGTGTCTGTTACGTGGGTGAGTGAGGGTGTTTATGTGTCGGGCTGAGAGGGGTGGAGGTGATGGGGGATGCTGTGGTGGGTGGGTAGCTGTCTGTAGGGGTGGGGACTCCAGGTATGGTGGATGTGCTGCATGTAGGCATGTCAGTGGTTGTAGTGGCTGCAGGTGTGTTGACTGGGGTGGATGTCTGAGGCTCTGCTGAGGGGCTGTCTGTGGGTAGGGTAGGTTTGGTGGCTGGATCACTGAATGTTGGTGTGGTGTCTGCAGGTGTGTCAAGTGTTGTGTCTGTGATGCTCAGTTGGTGGGGATGTCAAGGCAGGTTGTGACTGTTGCTGTGTCTGCAAGTGGGTGCCAGCAGTGTGTTTTGTGGTGTTTATGTTTTCTGCTCTACTCTTGGATGTTGATGTGGCTGTATGCCTGTCTGCTTGTGTGCTTTGGTTGGGTTGTGGAAGGGAGATACGGACTGGGAAGAAGAAGGTAGAGAGAGGATAGTAGACAAGGGGTGACTGGCTGCCATCAGTGTAGAGGCCAGAGCCTGAAATGATCTCTGTAGGCCAGCCAGTGCACTGTGAATTCCCTCCAGGAACTCATTGTTCTATTGGATTTGAGTTGCCAGTCCCTGGTTGGCATTCACAATGGTGGACTGACCCACAAGAATTAACCTCAGGTGGTGAATAGCCTCTTCACTGAGGGCAGAAGGGCTAACAGGGGCTGGGGCAGAGGTGCCTGCGGCAAAGGAGACACCCACTCTCTTGGATGTGCAGGCACAGCCAAATGGGTCGGGAGCTACAGGGAGGGCGGTGATAGAATGGGGGTGCTGGACAGAGATGGAACTGGGGTGGTCCCAGATGGGTCAATGATCACTGGGGAGTGGCCACTGGAGGAGCATTCTGAAGAAAATGTAGTGCATTTGGTCTCCCCGTGGCACTCCCCTCGCTCTCTGGGCCAATGGGTCCCTCGCTGTTGGTATTCTCATGACTGGAGGTCCTGTGCCCAAAAGCTTCCCTACTTGGCTGTGCCCCGTCTCCTTCACCTCCTAGTGCTGAAAAACAGAAAGTTAGATATGGTCATCACATTCACAAGATAACACTTCCATTATACAGTATACATAAGTCTTATTACATCCTGTTCACCAACAGCCCCAGGTAGTGCCAGTAAAGTGCCAACATCATGTCACAACAAAATATGATGTATGTCCCTCAATATAAACATTGTTAACGACCAGCTAAACCACCTAACTGGCACCTACAATACCATGAATGAAGTTGACCAATCTCATTAACCATACCATGAAAAAGTGATTTTGCCACATGATAAAGGTTCCCTATTCACAACAATATAGTCAAGCACCAATCAAGCAATAGTTAAGGAATCTGAAATTGCTTATCACTAATCAAAACACATATTCAACACATACAAATATTTTACTCTGATGTCATGTACCAGGCTATGACACGTGTTGTAAAGTAAAGGCAATCAAGCCTAGTGTACACAAGCCATACCTTCTTCATGTCACATACTTACAATCATACACAATGGACATATGCAAACCTGTAACAACTCAAATTGTCATACATTTCAATTTAAAGTTAAGGAGTCAGAACACATGTCACACACACACATGCACCAATAGTTATGTATCAAGAATTGAAAATACAATGAGGACCAAATCATCTAGGTCATTGGTCTTCTGAAAAAAAAAACGTTATCAGTCAAATAAAGGCCAAGTAAGCTCAGACATATGTCCCGCACAAAGCGACAAGATGTCAAAGAGAATGTACCTTACATATGGACTAATATACTGTGCAGAAAGATGACAATCAGACCTACCAAATCATGCAATTAGTCCAATAATTGGCCACTGAATGAGAGAGTACATCACTACATACCCATCAGGCATGGCAACCCATACATCTGAGGATTCTCAGAGCCAAAGCACATGTGTTGCTAACATGACAGGTACACGTACCATGATGCACGCCACTAGCCTAGATACACTTATAATACTACTCACATGTGTATGTGAACCACCACACCTGCACCACATAGATGACATTGCCAACATTAGGTTCCCAAACAGACAGGACTCATTTGACACATCATTCATAGCAACAGCAAGTAAACATAACTATTTCCATTGTTATTACATTACTGAACCTTTCAGTTGATCCATGATATTGATACATATCTGTCAAGAATTTAACTGTGAATAGGCTACCATTGCTTATGTGCCATGTCTACAACAGAATGCCCAAGGACAATGCTATGTGGCCACTTTCCACTAACGGAACATTAGCAAGGTAGTAACATTCCTAGCCTCTGATATCAATATATGTGTGCCCAGAGAAATGTTGCAATACCTATAGATGGTGTCCAACATGCATGTTGTCTACTCTGAGGAGACTTCACAGTTGTCAGTGTACATCCCTCACTTACCAAGAGGGATTACCTTGTAACAGGAGTGAAGATATTAACCTTGTATGTCATGTGACATGTCAGATGTACATCACAACCTCGCGTGCTGCTGTCACTTATCAGAAAGCATTAAAGAACTAGAGATATCTTGATTATGTCTGACTCTATGTTGCACATAGACAGGAATCTTGAGACATTGCAGAGGACAGAGATCAGGGACCTACATACCTTACCACCATGGCATTGGGAGGTTTGACCTGTTGGTGGGTATTAACAATTACCAGAGTAGAAAATGCTATATAGTGGTACACATATGTCACAGTCATATGTGCACCATAATATGTTATTGCACTGAGGGGACAACATAGCTGACTAACATACCTCTAAATATATTTATATGTTTACACCTGTGTGCTATGGATGGCTAAGGTACATCAATGTTTACACAGGATATTTGTGACACTTTGCACTTACCACGGTGTCAGAGCCAACATTTGGTTCCCTCACTCAATCACCTGATAAAGGGATAAACATGAGTTAAGTCTGTACTTACCCCCTTGTGGCTACTGTGCTGCCTTCAATCATCCATCCAACAAAGGGTAGGCCACTGCTAAAATGCAGGCCATTAGGGGGCTCAGGGTCCAACGGGCACCCCGTCCTCATTGTGAGGACATCCCCAGTTGAGCCTCTGCGGTCTTCTGGGC
Organism: Pleurodeles waltl; assembly: GCF_031143425.1. NCBI lineage: Eukaryota > Metazoa > Chordata > Amphibia > Caudata > Salamandridae > Pleurodeles > Pleurodeles waltl. Next base: position 1,682,906,980 of record NC_090444.1, on the reverse strand, counting down.
CCAGCATCTCAGGTCCTCCCACCTCTTCTGACAGTGGGCACTCCATAGACTGTGGACTTCCAGGGTCCGCACTTTCATGGTGATGGCACACCAGATCCCTTTCTTCTGATGGGCTCTGACCTGCATAGATGACATAGATAAAAATGTATGGCATGCCCACATGTACCATACTAAAACAGGCAGGGTTACTAACTAGTTGGTACAACAAGCCAAACACAGACTGTCTTTAACATCCCCTCCAATGATAGATGAGCATATGCAGTCAGGCCAGATGTGTGGTGAAACTGGCAGACAACATGCATCTCCAGCACCAGCTGTCATGTTATCACATATGACCAGACAGCAAACACATTTGCAAATATAGTATTTCACGTATGCCAACTCCACTAACCTTGTGCAATAGTCACAAGGTGGGTCAGGGAACATATATCAAACACTCTCCACAATGTCTCAGGACTCAGAATCTGTCACCAAATATAAGTACATGACCAGGAACCCATACCATTCTATCACAACTTTGGCACTCTACAGACTTGAAGGACACAATCTGAAACATTGCTCATCAGCCTTCGCAAAGTATATCAAGGTATAGTTGAGATAATGAAATATTTGAACACATGTTGCACTTACCTGCTCCTCTGGTGCACCATAGAGCTGTCCATACAGAGGTATGATCTCCTCCACCAGCATCTCCAGCTCCTTGACTGAGAAGGTAGGGGCCCTATTGTTGTATAGCTATTTTTGCCATGTTTTAGACATGTTATTTTAGCAAACTAGGCCTGCCTTTGTGCACTTTAGCCCAGTTACATTTTATTCAGTATCGCTTTAATTTTCTAGCATTACCACATTTGCGGTGTTGTTTTTTTTTCTCTTTCTAATTGTTCCCTAGCCTAGGAAAGTATATGTATATAGGGAACTATATACGGAGATGTCCGTGGTAGTGAGGATTTCCTCCTCAGCTAATTAGGTAGTACCAATCTGATGCTGTAGGTTGTTCAAGCTTGAACTTAAAATGATGAATCCCCATTTGGTGTCCTTATTTACCGTAACCATGGTGAACCCACAACAGGTAGTAAACATGCGACCGCCCCTTGCTGCACATTTATTGGCAAATGCCCTCACAGGCCAGGGGGATCCAGTCACTATTGTTGTTGATGCTCATCCGGCCTAGAGAACAGAAACATTTTATTCTTGGGTCACTTTTCCAGCAGTTGATGGGAACACAAATACATTTCATCACTACACACATGCAAACATACCTGCCTAATAAAGAGCTTATGCATACTTAGAAATACCACTTTCAGACATGGAGCGAGAGTTGAAAATAATGCCAGTGCTGCTCCTTGCCATGTTCCTCCAGGACTGTGACTGACGACGAAGACGACGACAGTAAGCACCGCAGCCTAGTATACATGGGAAGAAAAGGCACAGTTACACAGCCTCCCCACCCACCCTGTAACGCACTCCCAACCCCTCCCGCATCCCAAGCCATACATGCTAAAACAAGATGTATATACCAGACACAAGGCAACAAAGACCTGCACCAAAGTACACATATGTGCACACCACACCCCCAAAGTGAAACGCTGAACAACGTCACTATAGTGTGCCAACAGCAATACTGGGCACAGAAATGTCATTGAAATGAAAAAATATAATGTCAAAATAAGGCCATTGGCCAGTCCATTGGAAATACCCTGAAGGGCCAAAATAGGCTGAACTTGACTCCCACATGTGCAAAGGGTACTCCACTTGAAAGGGGCATCAATGGGACAGTCAGGCACCTCAGGGAACAGGGGCAGGAAGTTGTGGGTGGGGACTAACATCTGGAAGGGGGGGCTTGGGCTTAGGTTTTGGAGATGAAGGGAGTTTGGGCTTGCCCTTGGAAGGAGGGGGAGTGGGCTTGGACCGGGGGGTGGCTGAAGTACCTGGGGCAAAATGGGGCCTCTTCCACCCTGGGGAGGGGGGCACGGGAATGGGAAGGGCAGACTGGGGCGGACTTGGACGAGGATGGAGTGGACTGGGCAAGGATATGGGCACGTTTAGGTACAAGAAGGGGTGGGCCTGTGGGTTCAAACAGGTCAACAGAGCATAGGAAAAGCTTCTTAGGTGCAGTCGGAGCAGATTTGGAGGCAGGTCTGGGAGTGGAGGTTGAGGGAGTGCTCGTACCAGGTGTAGGTGTGCTGGACATGGATGCAAGTGCCTGTAAAGTATGCTTATGTGGTGTGGATGTCTGAAAATGTTTGAGTGTTTTGGGAGGAGGGGGGCTGGACACAGTGGGAGAAGACAGGCTGCCAGTGTACATGGATGTTGTCTGGGTGTCTTCAGGTCTGGTGAGTGTGCTGCAAGTGTTTGTAAATGTAGTCGTGGTGAGTGCAGGTGTGGTGTCTGGGGTGCATGTAAAGATGTCAGATGTTGTGGTAACTGCACGAATGGGGCCAGCAGCAGTGACTGGTGCAGTGCATGTGGGTGTGCATGGTGAGGTGACAGACAGGGTGGCGGGAGAGCTCGACTCACTGGGGAAGTGAATGTTGTTGTGTGCTTCTGTATGTTGAGTGTGTGCATGTCTGTGGTGGGAAGTGTGGTGCTCGTATTTGTCGGTGTGCTTCTTGCGTGTTGATCTGTGTGCATGGCTGTCTGTATGTGTGCTTGGGATGGGTGAAGGGAGTGGGGTGCTGGAAGGGGTAGAGGTGGTTGGAGCGGGAACGGAAAGACCAGGGACACTGGCTGCCGTCAAAGAGGAGCCCAGAGCCTGAAAAGATCTCTGTAGGCCAGACATGGCACTGTGAATGCCTTCCAGGTATGCATTGCACTGCTGCATCTGGGATGCTAGCACCTGGATGGCATTCACGATGGTTGTCTGGCCTACAGAGATGGTCCTCAGGAGGTCAATAGCCTACTCCGTGAGGGCAGTCGGGCTGACTGGGGCAGGGGATGAGGTGCCTGGGGCGAAGGAGAACCCACCCTCCTGGGTGAGCAGGCACTGGCAACTGGGTGGGGAGCAACTGGAAGGGTGGGGATGGTATTGGGGTTGGGGGTGGTGGAAGATGATAAAGAATGGGTGGGCCCAGTAAGGTCCACCAACTCCAGGGAGCTGACATCGGAGGAGATATCAGAGTCTACCTCCAGTGGGGGTTGCCTCCCCCGTGGTACTCCCCTCATCCTCCAACCCACTGGTCCCCCTGGCATCAGTCGCCTCTACCTCCTTGGAATCGAGGGCTGCTGCATCCCCACTCACTGGTGCCTCACCTCCTTCGCCAGAAGATGCTAATGTACACAAAGGACACAAGAGCACAGGGGTGGGGAAACAAAACAAGGGAGAACTATGTCAAATCCTGAATATATGTACAGTCTGGCTCACACACGCTCCCACCCAGGTCACGCACGTGCCCTCAGCACAGACAACATATGTAATGAATGTGCTCCTGACTAGTGGGAATGACCCCAGAATACACCACATAACCCTCATGAAACACAACCCTGATACACTGTTTGAGGTACACCCTTGAGAAACCATGCCCAGCCAATGCACTTACAAGTACATAAGGCCACAATGAATACCAGATGAAAGATAGGGGACCCCTCCTAGGCCATTAGAGGCTGCCAAAACTAGCCCTTACACCATCCCAAGGACTTGGAGGGGGCAGGACTGCAGGGACATACCTGTCTAAGTACCTGGAACTACAATGCATCCCACAGCACCTAAATACATCCATCAAAATGGTATCACAACATTGTTGGTACTCACCGCCTTGTGGCTGCTGTGCTGCCTTCAAGCTACCATCCAGATCGGAATAGGTCAACGCCAGTATGCGGGCCATTAGGGGGGGGGGTCAGGGTCCAATGGTCACCCCTTCCTCGTTGGGCGGCCTTCCCCAGCTGGGCCTCTCCGGTCTTCCAGGCCCAGCGCCTCAGGTCCTCCCACCGCTTCCTACAGTGGGTGCTCTGCCAGTTGTAGACCCCCAGGGTCCATACTTCCTTGACGATGGCTTGCCACAGGCCTTTCTTTTGATGGGCGCTGACCTTCATGGGACACACAGAGCAAAGAAACAGATGTCAGTATGTGTGCACCAAATACAAATGCCATGTTGTTCCATGTGGAACAGCCATTTTTGACATGCATGTTTTCAACTCACAGGCAGAACCTGCCAGACAAACTATGGATGGGCAGTCACACATCAAACACACATGCATGCAGGCATCTACCACACTTACACATATCTAAGTATAACAGATGCCAACTCACCTGCTCCTCTGGTCGCCTATACAACTTCGCATAAAGGGGTAGGACCCCATCCACCAGCTTCTCCAGCTCCTCCGTGGTGAAGGCTGGGGTCCGTCCCCTGTAGCCCTCGCCATCTCAGGGACCAGAGTCAGGACACAGCAGCACATGCAGTGGAGTACTACCCTTCATGGGAATCAAGTGTTAATGGTGTGACAAAATGGCGTAGGTAGCACGGCAGTGTGCTTCGTCACTGCCGGCGGCGATCATGATTGGGCCAGGTTCCCAATTTACAACCATATAATGCAATGATCAGGTGCACGGCAATGAACCTCACCTACCGCCATGACTAGCGCCATCGGAAGGAAGTCACTTCCACTCTATCATACCTGGATGCAGGAGGCTGCCATTTTGCTACCACCGCATCTCCATAGCGTGGCCAGGGGCCTCATCCAGGGCCCCAATCCCTCTCCCCTTCTTCGCTTATTGACATCATTCTATAATCCTCACATGTACCCATCTTTGGAAGTGTGTCCACACTGTGATGCCATTATGACACAGTTAACTCAGCACACATTTGCCTGACGGTGTAGCTCATTCTTCCTGTTTGTGTGTGTTACCTACGTGTTGCATTTTGGAAAAAAGTGACATCATGGGATGCAATTGTAAGTTGACACTCAGAATGTGTTCTTTCCTCCCCCATAGGCACAGACCCATGTGGTGAAGGAGTGCCCCATCTGTATACAGACCCCTGGTAGATCTGGAAACTATGGAGGAACGTCACATCATTATCACTTACAGACTCAATAGAGTTACAATCCATTACCTCTGTGCATTAATGGATCCTGTCCTGACACCGGCAAATTGAAATCAGCATGCCATCCCTACAACTGTGCAAGTGCTATCTGTGCTCCATTTCTTGGGTACAGGCTCATTTCAGGTGACAGTGGGTATGGCTGCAGGGGTCTCACAGCCAATGTTCAGCCAAATTCTGTCCAGATTCCTGGATGAATACGTTCAACAATTGCAAACATATGTCCAGTTTCCCCAAAGGGCTGAACTTCCCACCATTAAATCTGGATTTTATGCCTTCACAAATATGCCCCATGTGATAGGTGCCATTGATGGATCCCACATAGCTCTCATACCCCCAAGAGTGAACTTTCCCACGCAGGTCGTTCCATTTATTCCGGATGCCGTCCCTTGTGTGTGGATGGTTTCCCACTGTGTTAACCTTGGTGAGTATCCGCTGCCATAACTCCATCTTCCTGGTCACGGGTGCCTGCTGCACCTGTGCCCCAAATAGTTGTGGCTCAACCCTGAGTATTTGGTCCACCATGGTCCTTAGCTCCCTGTCAGTGAAGCGGAGGTGCTTAGGGGGTGCCATGGTGTGTGTTGTGGGTGGTGTGTTGTGGGTGTATTGGTGAGGGTGCTGTTGTGTGATTGTGTGTGTGGCTTGGGATGGTGTTTGGGGTATGTATGTGTTTTGGTGGTGTATTTGTGTGTGTGAGATGTTGGGTTCAACGTATGGGTGTTGGGTTGTCTATCTCAGTCATGCTATTGGTGATGCAAAGGGTTGTGGGGTGTGTATGTGAGTGTCTTATAGTGTTGTGGATGTGTGTCAAGTGTGTGGGTTTCAACTTGCTAATGTGTGCATTTGTTGTTGGTGGGTCCCATTGCTGGACGTGGCAGTCCGCACCACCAATGGTTATGTGGCATTCACTATCCGCCACCCTGATTTGTGCATCATTATTTGGTGGGCCGAGGGTTTGTCTGCATGGCAGTGGCGGGCTGGGGAGGACTGCCTTTCTGCCGTCGTATGCCCTGGCGGTGGGTGGAGGTTGCGGGATTTTGGGAGGTTTGACTTTTTGGCATCATTATCCGGCGACGTGCAGTCCACCGCCACTGGCGGTCTTCTGTTCACAGTCTCCACGGCGGTCGGCGGCGATTACTGCCAAGTTCATAATGAGGGCCATGATCTTAGAAACAGAGATAATATAAAAACGCCTGACAGATATCAATATACTGATATACTTCAATCTTGATTCTTTCAGGACTCACCAGAAAAGTGCAGTGAGAGAAGTGGGCGGTCAGAGCAGCGAAGACAGTACATGAAACAAAGAAAGGACTCACAATGCTCGTCTGAAGTTTCTGTTAAGAAAGAAGAGAAACTTCACCAACAAAAACCCCAATTGAAAAAGTAAAAATTGGCAGCAGTTGCAATATGACATGCCACTTAGGAAGTGGGCTTTTCTTAAGAACAGGAAGTGAGCACTAGCAGTCCTAGACAGTGCAGCAGAGGTCACAATAGTTCACCGGGATCTTGAAGAGCATCGTGAGGTGAAAGCAACTGATGACTTCTTACAAGTTGAGACTGCAGACATGAGTGTCTCTACGCCCGATAGGGTGTTTAAAGTAACTATAAGGTTGGAGGGAGACTTTGAATGCACAATAGATGCTATCTTTTGGGACTGAGTTGTCACCGTTTATGATATTTTACTGGCTGAAAAGGATTGGCCACCATGATTTGTCTGTGATCTCCCATATGGAAAAGAGATAATTGAAAAATCTTTCTCGCCCCTTCTTCCCAGAAAGCTCATAGAAATTCATGCCATTGATTGGACGATGGCACAAGCACCTGAGTTATACCGCAAACCACATAGGGTAGGATAAATATTCCTCCTATCATGTAATACCAGTTAAATCCCAACTTCAGCCTCAATCCCAATATCCAATAAAGCATTAAGCAAAAGTACTGGTGAGAAAATCCTCACACAGCTAGGCTACAAGGATGTAATTGAACCCTGTGTCTCACCAATGAAAAAAACGTTGTTCCCCATAGCTAAACCCGACCATTCATACAGAATAGTCTTAGACAACAAATATTAAAACAGTCACACACGTACATTTGCTATACGAAATGCGCACAGCACATCACTCATGAACAATATAGTGCACAAAAAATACAAAACAAACCTGGATATATCCAATATATTTTTTTCCCAGAATATAGTGCTTGGAAGTAGGGACTTAACAAGTTTCAGTACTTTAGGCTCTCAGGAAAAAATTCTGTCGATTCCCACAAGGGTACAAGAATAGTTGAGGGCTGTTTTCAGCTCGTGTCACATCTATTTTACACAACATTGACCCTGAGGCATTGTCATACATGGATGATATCTACCTTATGGACAACAACCTCATGCAACATTTACGATGGGTTGCCCACATTGTTGTGGGATTTGCCGAAAAAGGCTACAAATTCAATTTAAAAAAAAAAATAGCCTTCCTTAGTGTCCTATTCTTGGGATACAAATGATCAGATCAAGGCAAGAGCCTTGCGTACCAATTTTTGGAAAAATGCGCCAACTACAACCTCCAAATAGCATCAAGAATCTCCAGTCTTTATTGGGCTTTTTAACATTTGGCAGAATTTATATTCCAGACTATGCACAATGAATTAAAGCTTTTGGATAACTTGATACATCCTGACTTTACCAGCAAATACTGGACAGTCGAACACACATGTATTCTCAGAGAATTACAACAAGACATGCTTGCAGCAAAACATCTATATACAGGGGACAACAAAAAACACCTGGTCATCAGAGTAATTGCTGGTGCCATTTGTTTCACCTAAGTAACGTGAAGTTGTAACCGACCAAATAGCATACGAATCACATTTGTACTCTACAGCAGAACAAAGCTTTGCCAACACTGAGGAAATTATCACTGCTGTTCAGATGGCTGTCATCAAAGAGAGACCACTGGCCCAGGGGAAATGCATCATTGCCGTTACTTCCATCCCAGCCCTTGAGACTGTTGCTAAAGTTACATTCCTAACGCTAAAGCATTACATCCACGTTGAATCCAATGGGCAACATCTCTGATGGCCACTGATGTTGACTATATATTTGACTCAAAATTACAAACTCAAGAATTTTTGCACACCCAGTTTCAGCAAACACATTGCCTATTGAGCAACATCAAACAACTATGTACAATGATGGTTCAACCCAAGCAGCAATAGGCACTAAATATTCTAACACTTGCTTGCACAGTCGTGAGTGGATACATGAAGGATTGTGAGTTCCACCCACAACACACTTACACCCAGACCTTAGAGGACTGTACCACACAACTAGCTAGTAGAGTTCAAGGCTCTGGTGATGGCTCTGGAAGACACGGATCCTGAACAGCTGACACTGATTTTCTGTGATTCTTATTTTTGTGTCCAGTCCTTCAATGAATATCTGCATTACTGGCACCAGGGTTCAGAGATTCAAAAGAAAACACCATTAAACACAGACTTCTGTGGCGGAAAATAGCGGATCTGAAGGGAACACTACCCAATGTCCATGTTGTACATACACTAGGACATCAGTGTGTTGGGATACACATTGCAGGCAACGCCTTGGCTGATGAAGCAGCCAAAGCAGCAGTAGCTACGGCTTAGTTGGACTTAGGTGGCCATTATGACTTTGGCAGTTAATCCCACATAGGGTAGGATAAATATTCCTCCTATCATGTAATACCAGTTAAATCCCAACCTCAGCCTCAATCCCAATATCCAATAAAGCATTAAGCAAAAGTACTGGTGAGAAAATCCTCACACAGCTAGGCTAAAAGGATGTAATTGAACCCTGTGTCTCACTAATGAAAAAACGTTGTTCCCCATAGCTAAACCCGACCATTCATACAGAATAGTCTTAGACAACAAATATTAAAACAGTCACACACGTTCATTTGCTACACGAAATGCGCACAGCACATCACTCATGAACAATATAGTGCACAAAAAAATACAAAACAAACCTGGATATATCCAATATATTTTTTTCCCAGAATATAGTGCCTGAAAGTAGGGACTTAACAAGTTTCAGTACTTTAGTCTCTCAGGAAAAAATTCTGTTGATTCCCACAAGGGTACAAGAATAGTTGAGGGCTGTTTTCAGCTTGTGTCACATCTATTTAACACAACATTGACCCTGAGGCATTGTCATACATGGATGATATCTACCTTATGGACAACAACCTCATGCAACATTTACGATGGGTTGCCCACATTGTTGTGGGATTTGCCGAAAAAGGCTACAAATTCAATAAAAAAAAAAAAATAGCCTTCCTTAGTGTCCTATTCTTGGGATACAAATGATCAGATCAAGGCAAGAGCCTTGCGTACCAATTTTTCGAAAAATGCGCCAACTACAACCTCCAAATAGCATCAAGAAGCTCCAGTCTTTATTGGGCTTTTTAACATTTGGCAGAATTTATATTCCAGACTATGCACAATGAATTAAAGAATTGAAGGATTGTGAGTTCCACCCACAACACACTTACACCCAGACCTTAGAGGACTGTACCACACAACTAGCTAGTAGAGTTCAAGGCTCTGGTGATGGCACTGGAAGACACGGATCCTGAACAGCTGACACTGATTTTCTGTGATTCTTATTTTTGTGTCCAGTCCTTCAATGAATATCTGCATTACTGGCACCAGGGTTCAGAGATTCAAAAGAAAACACCATTAAACACAGTCTTCTGTGGCGGAAAATAGTGGATCTTAAGGGAACACTACCCAATGTCCATGTTGTACATACACTAGGACATCAGTGTGTTGGGATACACATTGCAGGCAACGCCTTGGCTGATGAAGCAGCCAAAGCAGCAGTAGCTACGGCTTAGTAGGATTTAGGTGGTCATTATGACATTGGCAGTTAATCCCACTTACCGCCGTGGCGATGGCCGCCAACATACCATTGTGGAAGCAAACTTCTGTTTGCCATATTATGACACACACAAACACTAAACTGACAGAATACTGCCACAAACACAAACAAGCCAGATCAAAGGTGAATGTTAAACTGTCGGTATGAACACCCACATCGTCACGCCAACAAATCAACGCCCTCCACATTATGACCCACGAATCACTATGGCGGACATTCAATGGTGGTAAACTATAGGCGGTACACACCAGAATGGCCACCCAAATAAAAAAATAACACATCGGCCAAAACCAAAAACACACACCTGACACTAATACACACACCACACCAACCCACCAACAGCACTATAAAACACACAACCACATTACCCACAACCCTTTATGAACACGAAAAATAGCCACGAGACAGACACTCAAATCACAGACACAACCACATACACCATTAACACCCAGCCATCCGTCACGCACAACCACACCCCACCCCATTATTCAACACGCACTGCAAAACACAGACCACACAATATATCCCCACAAAGGCACCCCCGTTTAACAGATGAGGAGTTGCGGGTCATGGTGGAGGAAATAGTAAGAGTAGACCCACAGATGTTTGGAGCACAGATACAGCAAATATCCATTGGAAGGAAGACGGAGCTATGGAGGAGAATTGTGGACCGGGTGAATGCCCTGGGACAGCTTCCAAGAACAAGGGGCGACATCAGGAAGAGGCGGAACAACCTATGGGGAAAGGTACGTTCCAAGGCAACAAGGCACCAGCTCGCCATCCAGAGAGCTGGCAGTGGACCCCCACGTCCTCCCCCACAGCTGACAGCATGGGAGGAGCAAGTCTTGGCAAAACTGCATCCTGAGGGACTCACTGGATAGACTCAATGGATAGTCAAAATGTATGACCTATCACCCCCGATACCTGCATGCCATCTCACCCCCTCACCCTGACTCCCATCACTCCACTCCATCCCACACAGTGCACCTACACATATGACTAACCCTAATGCCAAGCCCTGCATGCCATACCCACTGCATGTACAGCCCCCCAAGCCCTCCATGTACACCCACCACCTATGCATGCACAGCATGGGGAACTGAAAATCCCACAATACATCACCATACACAAACAAAGGTGGCAGGCCAACAGCAACGATATAGAGGAAGCTAGGAATATAGATTATGTCACAGACATGAAGCATAATACATCACTTACATCCCCGCAGGTGCCCCAGCCAATCCCAGTGGCGAGGAGGTGCCACGGCTATCCAGTCCCCAACAGAAGATGCCCCCAGTGATGACAGTAACTCTGGATATCTTGATGAACTTCCTGGCCCATCAGGGACCACTGGTCCGTTGGCCACCCCACCCCAGCCCACTCACAGTCCACCACAGAGCCTCTCCCCTCAGTATCCAACACCACAGCACCCACCCAACATCCCCACACCTCTGTCCCCTGGATACATCAATCAGCAGTGTGCCCACCTATACAGGGACCCCAGTCCACACCTCACAGCTAAGACAATCAGGATCCTGGGGTAAGTGACAGTGGGCACACCGTTCAGGGGACACAGGCACAGGGGGACAGGGACACTGGGACGACAGCTGTGCACCAGCGGGAGTAGAGTCCCAGGGAACTTACTGTCCTAATGTACTCACTAATGTCCTGGGGGCTTACCAACAATGCCGGGACAAGATGGGCCAGATTCTTGACATCATGCAGGACAAGATGGGCCAGATTCTTGACATCATGCAGGACAACCAACGGCTGCAGGAGGTACACCATCAGGAGAGCAGGAAAGATTTGCAGACCATCAACACCACCATGGTCTCCATAGCAGGGGTGATGGCTGACATGGCCGACATAACGAGGGAATATACAGTAAACCAGCGGGCCTCTTTCGCTAGCCAGTCAACTGAACAGCCCACCAAATCTGCTGCAGCTAGTGGACAGGAAGCCCTGCCACAGGACCCACAGGCCACCAGCACCCCTCTCCCTGAAGAAGGTGAACCACCCAGTAAACAGTCCCTGCGACCCAGACAGATGCCAGATACACTTGCCAAGACCAAGACCACCACCAGGAAATGAGACCCTCCTAAATGGTTGTCTTGTGTCCCACTCTGTCACCTTGTCCACTATGAACTGCCTTTGTCCCCTTCCTATGGGCCCTTAGACACTGGACCTGTGCTATAAACAGACTGGACTAATACCCTGGACTTACCTCTACCATCACCCCATTCCATTGAACTACTCCGTCTAGACATTTCACTACAATAAACACCCTTGAACACAACCTGAGTGATAGAGCTTTATGTGAAGAAAATGTGAAATTATGGTAACAGTTACATCTTGTGAAAATGACCTGAACTCTGTGATGGCATACAAATAATGACCTGCAGATGTCTGTAGTCATCACATCAGTACACAGTAGTTATAACACCAACATCTTCAAATTTAGAAGGCATAGGTGACAGTCAGTTGAGATGCAAAGGAATTGACTGCCATCACGCTACAGCCACACTGAAAGGATAAATAATCAGGAATGGCCAGTTCCACTGTCTCACCTGTGTGTCATTGGAAGTACTGGCGTATAACTGATGTTCTGTTGTCCACATCCTCATCCTCTGCCTCCTCATCCTTACTGTCCTCAGGGTCCACTGCTGCCACAGGGGCATTTCCAATCTCCTCCTCCTGCAGATAAGGCACATGTCGCCTGAGGGCCAGGTTGTGCAACATGCAGCATGCTACAACTATCTGGCAAACCTTCTCAGGGGAGTAGCACAGGGATCCACCTGTCAGATGGAGGCATTTGAACCTGGCCTTCAGGAGTCCAAAGGTACGTTTTATGATCCGCCTGGTTCACCCATGTGCATCATTAGACCAATTCTCAGCCCCTGTCCTGGCATTCCTCACAGGGGTCAGGAGCCACAATAGGTTTTAGTAGCCAGAGTCACCTGCAAGTATTGAGGGACAAACATTAGCCTTACACAATGGTATGGGGGTTGACTCCTGAAGGCATACACTGACATACAGTGGGTGAGGGCTCTGGCTCACCTATTAGCCATACCCGGTGCCTCTATAGTTGTGCCATCACATTTGGGATGCTGCTATTCCTCAGGACGAAGGCATCATTTACCCACCCAGGATACTTGGCAGTGACGTGTGAGATGTACTGGTCAGCCAGGCACACCATTTGCACATTGAGTGAGTGGAAACTCTTCCGATTCCTGAATACCTGTTCATTGTGTCGAGGGGGGACAAATGCAATATGTGTTCCGTCAATCGCCCCAATAATACTTGGTATATGTCCCATTGCATAGAATCCAGCCTTCACAGTGGCCACATCTTCCAATTGGGGGAATGTGATGTAGCTGCACATGTGTTTGACCAAGACAGACAAAACCCTTGCCAGCACTATTGGGAACATTGGCTGTGACATTCCTGCTGCCAAGCCCACTGTCCCTTGGAAAGAACCAGTTGCCAGGAAATGGAGCACTGATAGAACTTGCACAAGAGGGTGGATCCCAGTGGGATGACAGATAGCTGATATCAGATCAGGCTCCATTGAGTACACAGCTCTGTGATGGTGCCCCTGTCCAGTCTATAGGTCAGTATTATATGCCTGTCCTTCAGTGAGGCCAAGTCCACAATGGTCTGTACACCGGGTCTTGTCTCCTCCTCCTTTCCTTCGCAGTGGTAGGTAACTAAGGGACACAAGAGTGAGTAGGGTGTCACAATCTGAACAATGAAACCACCACCTCAGTGTACATAGAGCATGTATGAATCAGACAATGTGAATGGCAATGTTTGTGCAATTTATAGCAATTAAGCAGTTTCCTATTTTTGAATGTTGTCCACCGCCATAAAATAGCAACCGACTGCCCTGTAAGCATGGACAGGTAGGAGTGATATAGCTCTCCCGGCATTGGGCATCATGGCGGAAGGTGGTCTTGCACCACCGTGCTATTCCTCAGTGGCTAAATTGGGGGTCTATGGAGTACAGTGTTCAATGGGAACCAATGGCGACGGTGACGGTGTACACTGCCACAGACATGACCACCACACCTTTATGGAGTCCAGAGAGCACTTAATATTCTGCCCAGAAGGTCCCTGGGGGCCGTACTTCCTATTAATGCCTGTTTGGAACACAAATGTATGTTCCAGATCTTGATTGTTCTGGCACGGCGGCGGCAGATACACCGTTTGACATAAATGAACGTGTCACTGTCTTATAGGACTTACAACAGTTCTGTGACGACAAAGCATTTGCCAGTGCCGCCTCCTTGGGAATAAGGGATGTACCATTAACATCTACCATCTGGATTACAAAAATTGAGGATCTAGTACGAGAAAAAATTACTGTGACAAAGGAGTTTGGTCCTTCTTATTGTGCACAGGTTCTAGTGCTGGGAATACATGGTACCAGAACTGTCATTTCACCAACGCTGCCTGGTCCTAAAGAAAATCAATTTGGCCCTCCTTACAAACCTAGCGGTCGGTGATAAAGCGGTGGTAATACCACCAACCGGCCAGCGGTAAAAAAAATGGAATTATGACCACGGCGGAAAATGCCCACACAGACAGCCACTTTACCACACTGACCGCCACGGAGGTAGCAACAAGCACCGCTGCTGTAACCGCCAACAGCCAGTCGGAAGACAATGTACCACCCACAGTATTGCAACAGGCATATCCGCCACCTTTTCCGGGGCAGTACCAACGACATCAAAAGCATGGTGGAAACAGTACACAGAAGGCAAAGGACTCACCCCTGGAGACTCAAGGAAGAACCACGACACCATGGAGCCCGAGTTGCACATCTTCTCCTTTAATGTATGCCTCTTCATGCATTACGAACAGCAACGACGGCAAAGACGACCACGGTGAGTACTGCCGCCTAGCACAGAAGAGAGTGACACACACATGAAACACGCAACACGCAACACCCCCACCCCAACACCATACACACAGGCAGATGTAATAACATCACATATCTACCCCGTACCTCTCAGGAATAATGCAAGGACAAAAGGAATTGATTAAAGAGAGTGTAATAAGATAAAATAGTAGAAATTTGTGCTTCAAAATCAAAACAGTATATACAAATATACAAATGGAGAGACACTGCCCAGTCCTAAATGTCTGTGGGCCACAGGGACACATCACATTGGCCAAGGCCTCACAACACGGTGAGAACACTGCAGGGGCATCAGGTCAAAAATACACAGGTACCTCAGGGGGATTGGGAACGGGGGGCACCTCAGCCGGAAGAAGGTACAACACCACTGGCCCTGGAGGGGGCAACATGCCCATCCCTCTGTCCTGGGGAGTGCAAGGCCACAGTGTCTGTAGGGGGTGGTTTGCCCACTTCTTGGTCCTGGGGAATGCTAAGCCACAGTCTCTGTAGTGGGTGGTTTGCCCACTGCTTGGCCCTGGAGAGTGCAAAGCCACTGTCTCTCTAGTGGGTGGTTTGCCCACTGCTTGGTCCTGGGGAGGGCAAAGCCACAGTCTCTCAAGTGGGTGGTTTGCCCACTGCTTGGTCTTGGGGAGTGCAAAGCCACAGTCTCTCTAGTGGGTGGTTTGCCCACTGCTTGGTCCTGGGGAGTGCAAAGCCACAATCTCTCAAGTGGGTGGTTTGCCCACTGGTTCTGGAGGGGGCCTTGTGCCCAGTGTGCTTCATTCTGGCAAGTAGGGGGTGAGTGGATGGCTTCTTCCACTGGTTCTGGAGCGGGCCTTGTGCCCAGTGTGCTTCATCCTGGCAAGAAGGGTGTGAGTGGATGGGTTCTTCCACTGGTTCTGGAGGGGGATTTGTGCCCAGTGTGCTTCATCCTGGCAAGAAGGGGGGTGAGTGGATGGCTTCTTCCACTGGTTCTGGAGGGGGCATTGTGCCCTGTGATGCAGTCCTTGCGGAGTGCGAGGTCACAGTTTCTCACCAGGGTGTTACACCTACAGGATTTGCAGGGTCCAGGACGCACTATAGCCCATGGAGGCAGGACTACACACTGCCCGCTGGCGGAGACGGCTGATCAGTAGTGGCAGTGGCGATACTGTTGTCGGGGATGCCAGTGGTGGGGGGAGGCTCCAGCCCTTCCCCTGCAGCCTCAGACGGCTGCCCACTGGGGCTGCTGCTGCAGGCAGTGGTGCTGGTGGCTGTGCTGGTGGCGGTGCTAGCAGTGGTGGGGGGAGGCTCCAGCCCTTCCCCTGCAGCCTCGGACGGCTGAACCGCCATGGTTGGTGGTGGGGGCTCAGAATCAGTACCAGCACCAGGCCTCCTGTCCTTCCTGCCTGCTGGTGAAGGCCCCTTGCCCTTCCCTTCCGCAGCTGGTGGTACATCCTTGCCCTTCTGCTTGGCAGCTGGTGGTGCCTCCTTGCCCTTCCCCTTAGCAGCTGGTGGTGCCTCCTTGCCCTTCCCCTTGGCAGCTGATGGTGCTTCCTTGCCCTTCTCCTTAGCAGCTGGTGGTGCCTCCTTGCCCTTCTCTTTGGCAGCTGGTGCAGGCACACTGTCAGTGCTGGTGGCTGGTTCCCTGGAGCCTCTCCCACCTGCAGTAGCTGGCAACACTACTGTGGCTGGTGACTGGGTGGCTACGGTGGTCACCTGGGTTCTGACCTCCCTGGCCCGAGGGGGAGAGGTAGGGAAGAGGTCATTGGTGGAGAGGAAAAGCTTCTTAGGGACACTGGGGAGAGAATAGGGTGAAGGTTTGGGAGTGGAGGAAGCAGGAGTGGTTGTAGGAGGTGTCTGTCCTCTGCGTTTGGGTGCAGGTGCATGGGCTGGATGCTGATGTGAGGTGGATGGCTGTTGGGTGTCTGAGTGCTTGCGTTTGTGTACTTTGGGAGGAGGGGGCACAGACACAGTGGGAGAGGACACAGGGGACGTGTGCATGGATGTGGGGGTGGTGACTGCCAGTGAGGGGTGTGTAGTGATAGGCGTGATGGTGATGGGGGTAGTGGATGAGGATGTAGTGCATGCAGGTGTGAGTGGAGACGCTTCTTGGAGGGAAGTGGACGATGAGGAGGAGGGAGCCACAGTGGAGGCAGTGGATGTTGTTATGTCTGCATCTGGATGGTGTTTGCGTGAGTGCCTGTGGGATGATGTGTGGTGTTTTTGTTTGCCTGAGCCACTCCTCTGTGTTGTCTTGGGTGCATGCTGGTCTGAATGTGTGCTTGGGATAGGTTAGGGTTGAGGGGAATGGGACTGGGTAGAGGAAGTTGGAGGGGGGAGGCTAGAGACAGTGACAATGGCTGCTCTCAGGGAGGAGGCCAGAGCCTTAAATGATCTCTGTAGTCACCAGCCCATGGACAGGAATACCTAACACCAATAGCAGCATACCTGAGACCCACAGACCCCTGCCCAGTAGTGGATGCCTACTAGCTTGGTTGGAGGTATTTTACATCAGAACCCTGTCCAACATGGGACCAACCCTGCAATGTCCGGCCTGGCCTAGGGGCACCCACAGGCCCACATACCCCACCCGGTGTCCACCCTACCACGTGCAAGTAGTATATTGGGAAACTGTACTTACCCCCTTGTGGCTGCTGTGATGTCCTCAAGCGCCCATGTAGCTCCGGATAGGCCACCACCAGTATGCGGGCCATCAGGGGGGTCAGAGTTCGACGGCCACCCCTTCCTCGTTGGGAGGCCATCCCCAGCTGGGCCTCCGCCGTCTTCCTTGCCCAGTGTCTCAGGTCCTCCCACAGTTTGCGACAGTAGGTGCTGCGCCTTCCATAGACCCCCAAGGTCTGCACGTCCTTGGCAATGGCATGCCATATACCCTTTTTCTGATGGGCGCTGACCTGCAGAAATAGACACAGAGCAAAAGGTATCAGTCAGACCGTCCGGCCTGTTACACTCATGGCCCACCATAGCCCTCACATCCCCTTACGCACAGACCACCGTACATGCATCACGCTGCCCAGAACCATTCTACTAACCACCCCTACACATGGCCCTCACACACATCACTCCATGCATTCATGCCCCAGGCATCGTTCTTACAGTGTACTCACCTGTTGGTCTGGAGGCCCATACAGCATTAGGTACTGGGGTAGGACCCCATCCACCAGTCTCTCTAACTCCGCAGCAGTGAAGGCAGGGGCCCTTTCCCCAGTGAAACGAGCCATTGACGGTTCCAGACACAGGCCACAGCAGCACTTGTAGTGTACGTCCTCTCCTGTTGAAGATCAGGTAGAAAGTGAGTGAACAGATAGAAAATGGCGGTCCCGTCTGCGGCGGTGCATA
The DNA here is from genome assembly GCF_031143425.1 of Pleurodeles waltl. NCBI lineage: Eukaryota > Metazoa > Chordata > Amphibia > Caudata > Salamandridae > Pleurodeles > Pleurodeles waltl. The sequence goes on along the minus strand of NC_090444.1, from coordinate 1,682,888,793 downwards.
CTGTCACCTCCGGCGTACATCACCATTGACCACTGCAACCCATAGGGCCAATGACAACCAATGAGGAGTTGCACGCTGGTACTCGACTGCCTCCCGCAACGGCACACAACGTCAGCGGCATTACCTCATTTTCACATGTCCATCCACACAGGACAGGCGGATGCCATTTCGGGGGGCAGGCCATTGCACCTAACTGCGTCACAGTACACAAAGGCACCACTTGGGCCTATCCAACGACATACTGTTACAGTCACAACATGCAATTCAGTGTAGTGTTTGTAAATGAGGAATATTGACCAGCTCCTCACCGTTTTGCTCCCTAGATTACAACCGCTGCAGATGAATAGGAGATGGAGACATCCATCCGTGCACAGACCCCTGCTGGACTTGGCAACAATGGAGGACAGGCACATTATCCTCACCTATAGACTGGAAAGGGCCACAATCACAGAGCTGTGTGCCCAATTGGAGCCTGACCTGATATCTGCTATCTGTCAGCCCACTGGGATCCCCCCTCTGGTGCAAGTCCTATCGGTGCTCCATTTCTTGGCAAGTGGCTCCTTCCAAGTGACAGTGGGCTTGGCAGCAGGAATGTCTCAGCCAATGTTCTCAATAGTGCTGACCAGAGTGTTGTCTGCCCTGATTAAACACATGCGCAGCTACATTGTTTTCTCCCAGGTGGAGGATTTAGCCACAGTGAAATCTGACTTCTATGCAATGGGACATATCCACAACATTATTGAGGCTATTGATGGTACACATATTGCATTTGTCCCCCACCTGTAGAAATGAACAGGTCTTCAGAAATCGAAAGAGCTTTCACTCGATGAATGTGCAGATAGTGTGCCTGACGGACCAGTACATCTCCCATGTCAATGCAAAGTATCCTGGGTCTGTGCATGATGCCTATATCCTGAGGAACAGCAGTATCCCATATGTGATGGCTCAACTCCAGAGGCACCGGGTGTAGCTAATAGGTGAGCCCATGGTTCCCACCCAGTAAATGTTGGTGTATGGGTTTTTTGTGCATTTTTTGTAAGACTGACTTTTTCAACACCTTCCCAAATTGTAGTTAGATTGGACTGCGAACAGTAAAGGTCATCACTTTAGTGCCCAACACCCTCACCAATTTGATTTATATTGGAGTTAGAATAATGAATGTCACTTATTTAGTGTCCAACACTTAACCTCAATATGACTATATTGGAGTGGGAATAATAAATATAATCTCTTTATTGCTTAAACCTTCCCCATTAAGGTAGATTGGAGTGGGAATAGTTAATGTCCCCCCTTTAGTTTCCAACACCTTTCTCCAATATGGTTAGATTGGAGTGGTATTAGTACATGTTACCATTTTAGCGTCTGTTCATGTTGGAGTGTGCTTATTGTATCATTTTAGTCTGAAATCTTTTGTTTGAATTGAATGTGTATGAAGTAGAAATAGTTTGTGTTGTTTTATCAGTATTGTTGGTGTTTAGAAATATAATAAAAAATTGTTTGTTTTATGTTTGTCGCCAATAATATCATTAATTACATTTTTCATATTTTATATTAATGTTTTCATAGTGTACTTATTGTATAATTTTACATTTTTAAACGTACATTTTTCAAAGTAAACAGAAAAGTTTATGTTTGACATGTTTTACATGCTTAATAATTGTTTACATTTCTTCAACATTTTTATAGTATTTCCCATGCATTTCTATGGAGAGATAGGGTCTGATTACTAGTTTGGTGGTTGGACCACCAGACAGCCATGTTGGCAGTCCCAAAAAGAGCGCTTCGCCAATGATTTATACAGGCAGGAGCATCATCTGCCAAGCAAAAAAGGCAGACTGGCAGAGGCGCAGCAGCTTGGATCTATACGGTCTGACATCCAGTACCTTCAGTGCCACAGCCAACCACTGAGCTTATTACAAACACACAGTAGCCCTGGCGGTCTCTTTGCAGCAGTAGGCCAATGGTGGTCGACCACTGCAGTCCACATCCAGCAAAGTAACAGTCAAGTGCACATTGGATGAATTCAAAAACAACACAGCTGACACACATTGGCCAAATGGACACATCTGCAAAGGACACTCTAAAATACATCCCTCCACAGACCACAATCCTTTGCATTTACACAGAAAGACAAGAAGTCAGAGCAACTAAAATCCATAGAGTATATTCATTAGGCACCCCTTTTTTTCACTATCCCATTGAACACCCTGCACACACTTTTGGATATTCACACCCTATATCACTTCCCCCGCAAAGTAAGGGCCTGTCACCCTGACTAGGTTTTCTTTCACCAGGTCACGTTCCAAAAACCCAGCTTTTCTGAAGATGAGCTCAGAGTCATGGTGGTTGTAATCGTAAGTGTAGAGCCACAATTGTTTGAGGCACAAGTCTAGAACATTCCTCGCAGTAGGAAAATGGAAATGTGGGACAGGATCGTCGACAGCGTGAATGCTGTAGGTTCCACCTTGAACACAAAGGAGGATACTATGAAGAGGTGGAATGACCTCAGGGGCAAGGTCCGTACCCTGGTCTCCAGGCACCAGCTGCAGGCCAAGAAGGCTGGTTGTGATCCTCCCAGTGTCCCGTTAATACTCGTTCCATGGGAGGAAAAGGTCTTGCCATCCTGCATCCTGAGGGCTTGACAGGAAGACCTAGGAGAGTGGTCTAGCAAGTCACAACACAGAACTGTCCCAAAAATGCAACGTCATGCAGGCTCACAGCTCACCTTTGCCCACTGCCTTGTTTATGTACCTCACCAACATCCAATACTCAGAGTTTCTGAGCCAAAACACTCTCAATGGGTATCATTGAACCCAACATCACAGTTACCAAGGCCCGTCACATGCCATATGTCCAAATGGGGCTTGGAAAGCTCATATCAGAAACAGATTCCAAGATCTAAGGCATGTCCCAAAATGACAATGTATGCACAAACATAAATGCAGCCTGCATACTGATTTGTCAAACAAAACAGTTGTCAAGTATTGCAGAGTAGTGAGAGTGACCTGACTGCAACTCCAAGGAGGCACTGTTTCAGCAACTCCAACCACCAGCCCAGTGTTAACTCTCAAATGACATTTACTCACCTTGTTGGATAACATTGTTCAAGTGTGTGTAGTCTAGGGAGTGACCCGACTACAACTCTCAGGAGGCACTATTTCAGCAACCCCAACCTTGAGCACAGTGTTCTCTTGTCCAAAGCCCCTGTTTGTTTACTCACAAATGAAGTTTACTCACCCAGGGAATTAGCATTGATCAAGTGTGTTTAGTACAGGGATTGGCCTGACTGCAACTCCCAGGAGGCACTGTTTCAGCAATTCCAACCACTAGCCCAGTGTGCTCTTGTCCAAAGACATCTGTTTGTTAACTCTAAAATTAAGTTTACTCACCTGGGGGGATGACATTTGTCTAGTGTGTGCAGTACTGGGAGTGACCTGGCTACAAAGTGCAATAGTCCTGTTTCTATTATTCCAACCCCCAATACATCTGTTTGTCAATCATCAAATTAAATGTACTCATCTAGGTAACCTGACTGCAACTCCCAGCAGGCCCTGTTTCTGTTACTCCAACTACCAGCACATGCCCCAATACATCTGTTTGCCATCTCTCAAATGAAGTGTACTCACTTGAGGGATAACATTGGTCAAGTGTGTGCAGTACAAGGAGTGACCTGAGTGCAATGCTCAGCAGGCCCTGTTTTTGTTACTCCAACCACCAGCACAGTGGTCACATGCCCAATACATCTGTTTGTCAACTCTTAAAGAAAGTGGAGGGGAGAACATTGTTCAGGTGTGAGTAGTACAGGGAGTGACCTGACTGCAACTCCGAGGAGGCCCTGTTTCAGCAACTTCAACCACCAGCTCTGTGTTCCCTAGTACAAAGACCCCTGTTCGACAGCTCACAATGAAGTGTACTCATCTGGGAGTGATCAAGCACAAATCATGCTCAAATCAGAGACATGTCTCTACCTAGCTCAGTCTTGACCTGCGAATCCAAGATGAAAGTATTGATGTCAGGAAGGACAGCTTAGACAAGCTTAAGGTCTCAAGATGCATCACCAGATTGGCAGCAGCAGCAGACACATTGATCCATCACTGTGCACATGATGACTCCAGCCACAGATGCAACCAAGTCCTGGATCTGCCTGCATCTCACTGACCTAGACCTTCATATGGTCAAATACATATCTTGCCCATCCACAGTATTGGCTGCACTGGTGGCAAGATGTCATTTTCAGGCCATCCTACCAAGTGCAACTGATCTGCACATCTCAGTAGCTGCTTGAGTCTAAATGAGTTTGCATGCTTCACACATGTCATGTCAATCCACACAATACTATGGTTACTTGCCACAATTGGATTAACTACAACATAACTTTGTAGACAGTTTCTGCTTATTGTAACTCCAAACCATTGGAGGTGGATGTCACAAAACAACCAGTAACAGTGTACATTTTACATCAACAGGTGGATCTGCTGCTGGGAAACAGAGGCCATGGAACAGACTGCCACTCTCCCCCGTGGATGAATCCCTCAGTGAAGATGACACTACTGGATGTCTGGACATGGAGAATGGTTCTGGTCCATCTGGGCAACCTGGTCAGACGTAACAGTGAGACTCACAGTGCCCACAATGTTACCTCCCTTCTACATCACAGTTAGCCATTTGCCCCCCAACCTGTGTCCCAAACACAGTGTCTACCATCTCATGCCCCGCAGTCCTGGATCCTGAGATGCAGTGAAACACTTTGGACAATGAGGGTCCAGAAACAAGTTGGAGGGAACACTCTGTGGCAGGGACACAGGCCAATGGGGGTAGGATATGTGAGAGGGATGTTGTGGGCGAGCGGTTTGAGGCCACTGGGGTTGCTTTTGGCCAGGACACCATCGGCCACGTCTTGGTGGTCTATCAGGAGCCCCAAGGTATGATGGACGAGGTGCTGACCGAACTACGGGAAATCAAACAGCTACAGAGCGACATGCATTGGGCCATACAGGAACAGATGGAGACCCACAATACCAACATGGCCTCCCTAAAAAGGGTGTTGACATGCATACCAATCTGAATAGGGCTTTTCAGCACCAGTCTACCCCTTCCTTTAGCCAATCTACTTCGGTGCCAGCTACTGGAAAGGAGGTCCTGCAAGAGGAACACCAAGGCCCGATACCCCTGCCTTTGTAGCAGCAGACCCCCCACACAACTGGGGACATCCAGCAAAGAATCCAGGAGGTGAGGATGGCAAAACACCCACCCCTGACAGTAAAAACCCTCTTCATTAAGGACCTCCTTTGTGTTTTACACATTTACTCTGGACTGATCCTGAACCACCTACCATTTCCAATGGGAGAAGTACTCTGGACTTTGGATTCCCAGTGGTGTGGCATCTACACTAATGATTTCATTCACAATGACTGAGTGCTTCACATTTTAATCTTTTGTTGAGTCATGTCACATATATTCTGTTAGTCATAGCTGCACAATAAAATCACCCTTCACTGACTCGTTGTCTGCTGATTCTGATTTCATATTTAGCCATGTAGATATGTCAGATCATGTGAACCATACACTGATGATCCAAGCTATTTGTTCAAGATGGGATATGTTGCATGTACACAGTGTCCAGTTTAGGATTGCAACCCTCCCAGACAAATAGATACACATAAGTGTTTGCTCAAACTAAAGATTATATTACAGTGTTCAGCACTGTCAAGACTATTGGAAATGAAAAACGATTGACTCATACTGAGTAAACAAACATGTTGACACATACAGACCTCCAGATCATGGAAGGAAGGGATTTGTCAGACATTGTCCTGTAAAATAGGCAAACATTTATGTGGTGTATGTCGGTAGTTTGAGCCTTATCACAAACCCCACCAAAGTAATTCAACATCACATAATCCAAGATACAGACAGTCCCTGAACACAGGGCCATCATAATCCAATGCTCATGCATCTGGTGGTGTGATACAAACATATGTCAGTGTTGTGGCACAGGCACTGTGTCCTAGAATGATGAAACACATCTATAGCTACATAAGGTCACACAAAAAGAGTGGTTAACCAATGTGAAGGAAAAATGACTTGGCCGTAAACTTACACTACATATTTCATGCACACATGATGACACAGATGATGCATCATGACCACCACAGCACACAAAACAAGTCAAATGAACCTTTCTGACTTTTCGCAAACCTGTTGTGGCATAGGTCTCATACGCCAAAACTTTGTGACCTACATTGCCTGGAACAATCCATGTCCACTTCGCATGTCAGAACAGCATCACACACCTGCCAATGTCACAACTCTGAAATGCCCACATGAAGATCTCATGGTGAAGATACCTGTACAATGGACAAAACAAGTAGTATATGCTTGAAACCATACATACGACACAAGGCACATAGCAAGCATCTGGAAAACAGAGTGCATTGCAAGGAAACTGACACAAATAAAGCAACATCATCAAGGTGGGGATGTTTAGTGGCCTACGGTGGCACCCAGCCAACATGTGTGACATCAATGGCCCCCACCACATGTGGGAGATGAGCAAAACCATAAAAGTCAGCCTTCACATTGGGAAACTCCTCAAATCAGGGGAACGTGATATAGCTGTCAATGTGTTACAACATTGCTGAGAGGAAATCCTTCAACACCGGACTGAATATAGGTTGGGCAATACCAGCATATATGGTCACGGTATTTTGCAAACACCCTTTGGCCAGGAAGTGCAATACTGACATGACTTGTATAATGGGTGGTGTGTAGCTTGGATTACTATTCTCTGGCATCCAATCTTACTACAAGTGATGGCATAAGTCCACAATTGTTTGCCTATCCAGGCAGTATAACTGACTTACATGCCATTGATCTATGGTCTGAATGTTTGGCAGTGGATAGTAGACCGGAGGTTGTCACATCCTCCCTCTCCTAGGGTACCTAAGTGTGACAAGACATGGTTTGTAACATTAGTCGGTCTGCCCCCAGCAACATACATAATACATGCCAATACTATCATGTAACAAAGCATTTCTGACTAGGTAGACATGACACATAGTACACATCCCAGCTGGCAACTACACGAGGGTCACATGTGACACCCCCCAGTTGTCAACACATGTCCATAACATGGATTTGCATGAAACTCAACTATCTGCTACACAATTGCCCCTCCATATGTGACTATATTTTACGACCGCCAAAAAGGCTGTCAGTAATGGTGGACCGTGCATCGCCATCAAATGTCATCTGCGCCCTGCAACACACTGTACTGGTGGTTGTGTGGTAGGACCTAGATGACACAATGGAAAAAGGATGTTACAATGCTAATCAAATCAAATCATTAACATTTATAAAGTGCGCTACTCACCCGGGGAAACGTCTTGTGTGCCTGTGCAGTCTGTGTGGCATCAATGGAGTGTACATTGTGCGGGTATTGGTGGCCAGTATTATATGTTGTGTTCATGAACATTGTGTTGTGTGATTTTTTGTGTGTTCCTAGATCCTCCTTGTGTTGGATGTACATAACTAGGCAATGATACTTTACTGCCATCCAATGACATCTCTTATTTCATGTTGGCTATAAATGTTAAACAATATGTATGTGCATGACAGCATAAGGTGTGCATTCATCTTAAATGAGTCATTTGAGGATCTTGTAAGCAATGTGTATAGCACCACAGATCTTTCAACCAACATCTGGCCTTGCAAAACTGTTCTCTGCAAAACGTATGCATGCATGACTCACTCTGCCCTTCAGGTTCCCACACAAACCACATGCCACATTGCTGATGGCCACATGATGTACTGTCATGCATGGAAGTGATGGAAATGTGAGGGTCATGTAGGTGCTGTATACTCAGCCTACAGATGCCAGGGCATGTCAGATGTATCTCCCCGTATGTGACCTACTCCAGGCTGTGGGAAAGTCACTGTGGCTATGCAACTGTGGCACTGTGCCCACTCCCTGTAAACCAACAGATC